>NW_006399856.1:234727-282690 GCF_000299155.1 Elephantulus edwardii | reverse complement strand
CCTACCTCATCAGCGGCAGCAAGTTTGATCTGCGGATCTATGTTTACGTCACTTCCTATGATCCTCTACGAATTTACCTCTTTTCAGATGGTCTCGTCCGCTTTGCCAGTTGCAAGTAGGTAGTAATGGTGCAGTGTCACCCTGATAGCTTTGAAGAATTATTTCTTCAAACAATGACAAGGTGAACAACCAACAAAGAGAGAACACATGTTTTGAAAGCTTTATTAGGAAGGGAAAATGAAGTGATTCACTGCCTCACTGAAGGATAATTTGGCCTGTACTGAGATTGTATTAGGAGATCACTGCCTCACTGAATGTTCAGTGTTCTGGCCTGTACTGAGGTTGAATTAAGGCGATGAGTGTAACTGATAATCAGGAGCCTTGTCACTAGACATACTCCTCAGGCTTTCAGAGATCTGAAAAGACCTGTCTGCTTGGCTTTTCCTTCCTCAGGGCTTAGGAAAATGGCTCATTTCGAACTGGTGTTTCAGGAGCATTTGTGTTTCAGAGGGCTAACTGACTATTGGGGTGCTGAGAAGTTGGAAGTTTGAACGCACCATCCTTTCTATGTTACAAAGATGAGACATTCTGCTTCAGTTAATATTTACAGCCTTAGAAGCCCTTTGGGGCAGTTCTCCTCTGTCCTTTAGGGTTGCTGTGATTTGAGATCAGCTTGATTGATAAGTGACGATCTCACCATCTTACTTCTGCTTTTCTTCAGGTATTCTCCTTCCATGAAGAGCCTTGGCAACAAGTTCATGCACTTGACCAACTACAGTGTCAATAAAAAGAATGTTGAGTACCAAGCCAATGCAGATGAAACGGCCTGCCAAGGCCACAAATGGTATTGGGGGCAGGGTGTTCCACTCAAGCGAAGGCCTAGGGAAACATAAGGTTCTGGGGCTTGAGGAAGTTCAGTGGAATGGTGATTGGAGGGTTAATAGAAGACCTAAGAATTACATAAGCACTTGGTAATTCAGAATTGGTCTACATCCAGGTTAATCTCTTTACTAAACCGTTCAAGGAAGAGATATAAAGGGAACACCTACAGGCCTCCTGCTCTCATTCCTGGTATTTAACCTCAGCACTCTTTCTCCTTCCCTCTGCAGGGCACTGAAGGCTTTATGGAACTACCTGAGTGAGAAGGGAATCAATAGTGATATCATCTGGGAGAAGATAAAAGATGTTGTTGTCAAAACTATAATTTCGTGAGTCACAGTTCTATCTTGGGTGTGGGGCCTGCCAGGGAACCACCTCCTTTTCCCTTGGCCTCCCCAGTGCCTTAGGTCTGATTGTGGCCATACAGCGGTTCTATTCTACCACTTTCTTGAGCTTTAGCCACTGGAGCTAGCCCAGATCACAGGCATCTCTTGAGAACTGGTTTTCCTGGGCTGCTTCTGGTCTCTCACCCATGGGTCACTCAGTGGGCTGTGGTCATGGCTCTGTTGGAAGAGATGGCTGAATACTTATCCCACTGATCAGGTCAGAGCCCTATGTAACCAGCCTGCTGAAGATGTATGTGCGGCGGCCCTACAGCTGCCACGAGCTCTTTGGTTTCGATGTCATGCTCGACGAGAACCTCAAGCCCTGGGTCCTGGAAGTCAACATTTCCCCTAGGTAGGCCATATTCTCCAGGAGTTGACAGTAGGACCTTTCCTGTAGCCTCATGGTTCAGTTCCCATTCGTGTTCCAGCATCAGTTTATTCATTTACTTTCCCATTTGCCAAAGTTCTTTGAGGATGAAGCTATTGTTACTGCGTGCTGTCAAGTTGGAACTGACTCATAGCTGACCCTGCAACAGGGTTTCAGAGGCAGTGAATCTCACGGGAGGAGTTTGACAATCCTTCTCCAGCAGAGCAACTGGTGAATTTGAACTGTGTGCCAAAAATGAAGAGAGTTTGTTCAAAATTGTTCTTTGAAAATATGAGCCTTATTGATTGCCTTTGCCTAGCACACCAAGTTCATGAGCAGGTACCTCATTGGATGAGGTTATTAACTCTTAGGGGCCTGAAATCCCCCATCATTGTGCTCCTGAATTTGGATAGTTGACACTTTTTCATCTAAGGAATCCAGAGAGTCACTGGGGTTAGCACTGACAACTGGCTGGAATTCGTCTTCACCAGTCTTTGTCCTCTTTCCTCTAAGCCTCCACTCGAACTCTCCATTGGACATCAGCATCAAAGGCCAGATGATCCGGGACCTTCTGAACCTGGCAGGTTTTGTTCTGCCCTCTGCAGAGGATACACTTTCCAGTTCTGGCAGTTCCAGCAGCTCTGCCACCAGGTCAGCCTCTCTGCTTCCCTGAATAGGCCGGTCATGACTGGTGCATGCTACCAGGACTATTTGATGATAATACTGCTTGGTGTCTCTTACACTCAGTGTCAACATCCATCCACACACCCCCTGCCCTGTTGGTGCTGTTAAAGCTTGCTTGATTATCTTGGTCCCTTGCTTAGGAATCCCCACAGGACCTGGATAGTCGATGTAAACTCCTTAGCCACACATGTGAAACTCAGCCTCCCTTCTAATGCTTGCCTCTTTTTATTTAACTTTCTGTCCCTTGGTCTTCCAACAAACCTGGTCACTCCTAGAGCCTCAGGGTTGAAAAAGTCTTAGGGAGCTCTGGTGGCCTAGTGTCAAGAAGCTACACTGCAATCCCAGAGATACATGGTTTGAATCCACCAGATGATTTTCTGGATAAGGAGGGTCAATCTCCTCCTGTACCAGTCAGATCCTATTTGACGGTGTACACACACACACACAGAGTTTTTTTTTTAAAAGAAAAAAAAAAGCTCTTTGAGAATCAGTCCATTTGTTGCCGATTACTCCCCCCCACCCATACCCTCTCCTATGCCTGTAGAATTTTTTTTCCTTCTGAAATAATCCTTCAGGCAGAGCCACCTGGTGTAATTTCACCCATCCACCAAAGCCAAGCTCAAGGCAGTAGCATCATAAAGCCTCCTCAGTGTGCTTTCTTTCCTCCATACCCAGAACCATTCACATACCGGTATCACTTGGCTGGTAGAGGTAAAATGTAAGTCTTGGTTTGCCTAATGACAGAGCTTGCTTTCCTTACTCTACTCTGTAGACCTGGCCTTGTCCTGTGCTGAGGCTGTCATTTGACTTAATTCTTGGAAGCAGGGGGTGCTTCTCAGTCATCTTTGTATCTCTCTTAGTAATACCAATAGTAGTGTGGTGGATGCAGCTGAGTTGGAAGGGGAGGGTAGGTCACAGGGCCAGTAGGTCAGAACTGAGTGTTTAGAAAGTGTTCGCTAAGTTGAACTCAACTGGAGTGTTTGCAGTTATCATTCCAGTGCAGCCAAGAGAAGATGCCTTGTACCTAGTTCTTCCATGGTACTAGAGCTTTGGTTTTCAGGCTGATCGAGTGAGTGCATTTTAGTCTTGATTTACTCAGGTCATAAACATTTATTCATGTCTTTTTTTATCTCTAGTGAAGGAGCCTTATGGGCTGGACCGTCCCTCTAGAATGTCAAACTGCTGGCTTTATTCTTTCTTCTCTTTCCACCCACTTAGCCTGACCAGCAGCCCCAAGGACAGATACCGAATGGCTCCAGAGCACTTCACTGCACAGAATATGAAGAAAGCCTATTATCTGACCCAGAAAATACCTGATCAGGTAGGAACAGCGTTCATCCACAGTAGTGGAAATGCAAAGTAGTGGAAAGTTCTCTGAAACAGCTGTGACCTCAAAGCAACTTTCCTGCTCTCGAACAGGGTTTCTTAAGAACCAGATCTGCAATCCCTTTGATTCAGAGGAAAGAACTGACAGTCCAAGTCACCTTTTCATAGTGCACTGTCCTTAGCAAAAATCTGTAGACCTTTTACCTTTTGGGATTCATCCTTGAGCAGTGCACTGCAACCCCAGGGAGGGTGGTTCCTCAGAACAGACAAAAGAGTGTCAGAACGCAATCTGGTGCCACCTGGTGCCACATCTGAGTTGCTGGGTACTGATCTTGACTATTCGACAGACCACTTCTGTGTCCTCTGACCATCCCACTCCCACAGAACATTTTCTTCACTAGCTAAGTTCAGAAGACATAGAGGTTCAGGGATGGGCCACCTCAAGAGCCTTGGCGTCCTTGGGTCCCAGGGCTGGGCTTCTGTCCCCAGCAGTTTTCTCTGCCTCTGGCTTACCATCCTCTTTGCACTGTCTTCCTCCTTGTTCTTTGGGCCACAGGACTTCTATGCATCTGTGCTAGATGTCCTGACACCAGATGATGTTCGGGTTCTGGTAGAGATGGAGGATGAATTTTCTCGCTGAGGTCAGTTTGAACGAATTTTTCCTTCTCGGATTTCCACTCGCTATCTCCGCTTTTTTGAGCAGCCACGGTATTTCAACATTCTCACCACACAGTGGGAGCAAAAGTACCATAACAACAAGCTCAAAGGTAATGTGCTTTCCCTGGCTCAGGAAGTCATGTTCAGAGAGTTCCCTGTAGTCCAAAGAATGAGCTTGCTTGTTAAGTTAGCCCCCTTAAGCCTCACCCCTCTTTTCTTGTCCTAGGAGTAGACCTCCTTCGGAGTTGGTGCTACAAAGGGTTCCACACAGGAGTGGTCTCTGATTCTGCGCCAGTGGTGAGTGATGCCGGTTCAGGAGGTGACCAATCATTGCACACCCCTGCTTGCTCCACCTTAAGATTGCAGCATGGCTGGGTTGTTGGGACAGACTTCTCATTCTTCAGGCCCTGCCTTTGTGGCTCCTTTCCCTTCTCTGTTAAGGGAATAATTGCCTCAAGGATTCTCTGGCTGCTTTTCAAGATCAAAAAGTTCCTTGCAGCCTCTTTCTTGTCTGACTCCAAGACTTGTCTGAGAAACAAGACTCTCCCCATAAGAATCCAGGCACAAAGGCCAGAGGAGGGGAGAGGCCCACGATCCCCAGAGGCAAAGCTGAAAAAGAACCCCTGCCTGACCTCTGCCTTGACCTAATGCCTCATTGCTTTCTTTGCTTTTAGTGGTCTCTCCCAGCATCTTTTCTGACTGCCCCAAAGGATGATATGACACTGAATGCCTTCTGCAAATCTGAAATTGGCAATCTGGAGTGAGTGCCGCCTGGACGAGGGGAGTGTGAGGTTGGGATTTGGGGAATTCTCATCCTCTCTTCCCATCTTATAGCAACAAGATTGGGGCTTGAGATAGTGAGGGTGCTAGAATATGCAGCCACAATGTTGTCTTCCTGGGGACTCTCAGTTTACCCAGTGAAGCTGAGTCTCAGTCCCAGATAACCTGGTGAAGCAGCCACTTTCCACCTGCCTGTAGGAGCACCGCGTGCTCCCATCCTCACATAGTCACACTTGCATTCAAGCTCTCTAGCCTTCACGTAAATACAGCGTCTTCTACGATAGTTTTAAATCCCTGTAGTTATTTTCCATAACACCATAATGTTGTGTCTGGCCCAGACTTTGAAGGCAGATTTTAAGTTAAGATCTCAGCTACACAGTGCCTCAACCATCTGTTTGTTCCCCTCAGAAAACACAGCTCCTCAGAAAGAAGTCTACCACTCTCTGAAGACAGAGCCATCCCCAAGCCCAGGAAGATTCCAGTTGGCCTTTCTCGGTTTCCCAGGAAATCTACTTCCTCAAAGGACAGTGAGGACACCAGCAAAGAGCCCAGCCTCTCTACGCAGATGTTACCTCTGATGAAGTACTCTGGGCAGACTTCAAGACTTTCTATTTCCTCCATGTCCCAGTCATCCAGTGACTCCCTCCTTGCTGCTGTGAGCCCATGACTGGCCTCTGTCCATAAATCTTGCTCTAGGAGCACTGCTGTTAGCTACCTCATAGGGACCTGCTGGCTGCCTGCACATCCCCATCCCTGTCCTCTCCATCTTGCCCTCATCAGAGTATTTTTTGAGATGGCTGAGTTGCACACTGAGAGTATCTGAGAGTTGGAGGGATAGTGGAGATGGACAGAGGTGAGGGTTTCACCCTCTGTTGCTTTGCTGGCACCTCATATCTCAACAGAAAAACCAGTGATGGTCAAGAAGCCTTATAAAGCAGGGTTTGGTTTCTACCTTCAGAGAGCCATGTGTGGGTTATTTGAGGCCTTGTGAAGTAATTGGGTTCTAACTCGAGCTGAAAACAAACAAATTTTGGCTTAAAATCCTTTGTTCTGTAATTGAGATTCCCCTGAAGATTTTGATAATCTCAGGTTCTCATTCCTTTCTCTAGTGTGTTTTAAACGGTTTTCAGAAACCTTGATACTTCCCCAGTAAAACATATTTTCTATCAACTGTGCACACGTCCTAGTCAGAGACTTTACGGCTTCCATTTGTCCTTTTTTCAATAGCCCTAGGTCTTCCTGCTTTGACATCCATCATTACATAGTCACCCTTCTAGGCTTCTATCTCCATGGATGTCATCTCTTCAACTTTTTTTTTAAAAAAAAGATGAGGCTCTATGGACTTTTATGAATTTCCCATTTTTTCCAACTAAACGGTCCATATAATTCCAGTTGCTCTTCAACTCTACCCATGTATCAGTGGGGCACAATCTCGAGAGAAAGTAGGAGCTGTGATTTCCCCACAACTCAGAGGAAGTTTCATGCATGTTTTGTCTCTTGATTACCTCTGATTAGTGGGGTCTAGATCGGGGGTTGCTGGGGCACACGGAGGCCAGTGACTTGGCGATTGGTTTTCAGGAGCACTCATTAATATGGAGTGCTCTTCCAGTCAGGCCTTTGACTAAACTCTTACACTCATAACTAAATCTACCTCCTTCCTCTAGGCTCACTAATCAGTGAGCATTCAGTGAATGTTGACTGACTGATCTGTACATATAGAAATCTTAATAGGAGTCACATGAACCAGAAGTTCTATTTCTCTCATAGTGCAGAGTTTAGCCCAGGTAGCATAAAGGGGGAAGAGTTTGATTTAGAAAGGTGGTTTTCCTGAACTCCACTCTCCACTTTTCCCTGGCTGCTTGCCCTTTGGGCAGCTCCTGCAGTCCCTTTATTTAGTTTTTGGGTGGGGTTTTTTGTTTGTTTGTTTTAAGGGTGTTTGTTTTGGTCCTTAATTATTTAGCAGTGAGGCATAGAGGAATCCACCGTGTCTCATATTACTGTAGTTGTCTCCCTTGCGTATCAGCAGGAAACTCTGCTACCTGGTTTCATTCTGGGAAAAGAAAGACTGCCCTGCTTTAATGGCTCCTGGAGTTCTGTGGTCAGTTGAGATGGAGCTATGGAAAGATGGCTGAGAGGCCTGACTGGGTTCAGGGGCACAGCCTAAATGAAAATGCTGACGAGCCCTGAAGCCATGTTGACACTTGTGTAGAAAGCTTGATGGTAAGTCTGAGGTTAGCATTCAGTGCTCAACAGGAACTCAAAGCCCAGCCACAGTGGGAGAGAGCCTGGGCAGACCTGTTAAATCTCTTCTGATAGAATTGAACTCTTGCTCCTCATAGATGCAGTAGTCTGGGTAGATATTGAAGCACCTTGTGATAAGTCAGGAAGCAGGCAGCTTTTCTAAGAGAAAATTGGCCACGTGCTTGGCAGCTCTGTTGTGGCTTTTTCTCCTGTGCCAGGGCAGAGCATCGATAGCCTGGTGGAGCTGAAACCAACTTCAAACCTTGGGCTTCCCTCTGAAAGTCCCTTTAGAGCACAACCAGTCCATTTCCATCATCCCTATAACTGGAGAGAGGACCAGCATTGCAACGTGATGGGGACTGACTGTGTCGGGAGGCCAGAGGGAGCTTATGTGAAATTAAATGAGTGATGAAAAATATAGTGCTCTTGATTTAAATTATGTTTGACTTTCGATTGTCATCACTGTCTTGATAGGTTGGGTGGATGCTTTGTGGGGTGGGAGAAAGGCACGGGTCTTGTGTATTGCATTTCCCTCCCACTCTTGAGTGAAAATGAAATCTTACTCCACATAAAATGAAATCTTCTTCAGCATTCAGACTGAGTGTTGAGAATTGTTGAGACTGTTAAATTTTGGAGAAGTGCTCTTTTTTCAAGTTTACCTTTGCAAATGTGGCAGAAAAAAAAAATATTTGTTAGAATGTCAGTTATTCCCCTAGGTTGGTAACTTATCAATACCTGTGTGGAGAAGGGCAAATGAGTGCACCCTTGGCTAACAGAGTGCATGGTATTTTGGAAGCAGTGGCATGAGGAGTGACTTGAGTGGTACTTGTTTCGTTTTCTTTGGTCCACTCAGGGTTGGTCAGGAACTAAGTACCGTGGAATGTGGACTAATTAATCAGGCCATTGCTGTCCAGTCGATTCCAACCCATAGTGACCCTAGGCTTTGGTTAATCTTGGATTCATATCCCAGATCTTCCAGTCTTGTGACCTTGAAATGCCATTTAACTTTTTAAAGTCTTCATTTCTTTATAGAACCAATAGAATATCTGTGTTGCAAAGTTGTGAAAACTTAACAATACATGTGTAAAGGCACAATGACCATAAGCAAAACCACTCGCACTGCCGTCAAGTCAGTTCCCACACCTCCAGACCCTATCTTGGGCTGAGGCTGTAAATGTTAATGAGGGAACCAGCTCTCTCCTGAAGAGCAGACGGGGGATTCGAACCTTAGAGACAGAAGGCCTGTTTTGTATTTTGGTTAGTGCATCATGCCACCAGAACTCTTTATGATTAGACCACAGGAGGCATTTAATACATGGTTGCTTCTTTCTCGGTTTGCTATTCAGGCCCTGTTACTGAAGTTGAGTGTTGTTAAGTGCTGTCGAGGTCATAGTGACCCTGTGTACAACAGCCCTAAACCCTGCTCTGCAATCTTACTGTCTATGACACACCTATCCCCATTACCCTAGTCACTGAATCAATCCATCTCATCTAGGGTCTTCCTCTCCTCTGCTCTCTCCACCCTCCCAAACATGATGTCCCTCTCCCAGGACTGGTCCCTCCATGCAACATGTCCAAAGTATGTCAGGCGAAGCTTCAGAATCCTTGGCTTTAAGGAGTAGCCTGGTTTCACACTCTCTTGGATAAACCTGTTTGTTCTCTTAGCAGTCCATGGTATATTCAGAACGCTTGTCCAGCACCACAGCTCAAAGGCATTAATTCTTCTGTCATCTCTAGTCGTTGTCCAGCTCTCTGATGCATAGCAAGTGATTGCGAAGACCATGGCCTGTATCATGTGCACCTGAGTCTCCAGACTGACATCATTGCTCTTCAGTACTCTGGAGAAGTAGAGTGAGGCAGGGGGAAAAAATGCAAAATTCTTCCCACAAGGGAAATGAAGTGGCTAAGAGGCATTCCAGAATTGAGGATGACTAGGCCAGTATCTAGATATCACCACATCCTACCTACCTGCAGTGCACATGGATGCCGATAAAAGCACTATCGTTCATATTCATTCTTCTGTTAAATTACCACTCTTAAAACCAGATATATATCTCTTTGGTTAAGAACTTCACAGCCACAGTAGAAATTTGCTGAAAAAGGAATTATTCAGTCTTATCCCAAGACAAGGAAGTCTATAGCTGCTAATACAAAGGTCTCAAGTCCCCAGTGAGTTTGAATCTACCAGCAGCTTCAAGACAGACCGGCTGTCTCCTCCCATTGTGACTTAGTCTTGGAAACCTGATGGAGGGATGCCAGTCTGAATTGATTGCACAGCTGAGGCTTTTGTTAGAAAAATCTTTGGTAAACAGGGAGAGTAAGGGGACAGTGAATGACAGATGACTGGAAAGGCGGGGGAGCAGAGACTGAAGCTTTGGGGCCACTGAATTGGCTCTGACCCCGTGGCTCAGTCCTGCACTGTCTTCACCATCATTGCCATGTTGGTTTGGTTCAGTCCAGCTTGTTGGAGGGCTTCCACGTTTGCTCTCCTGCCCTCTTACCAAGCATGATGGCCAACCTCAGGAACTCATTCTTCCTGCTAGAACTTGTTGAAAGTACATGAAGTAAAGTTTGCCTCTACTCTGACTATACTTCTGCTAAGGAAGATTTCCTTTTTCTGATAGTCCATATTCAGTATTCATCAATAAATATCGTAACTTAAACATGTCCGTTCTTGAGCTGGTGCAGAAGCCAGAGGCACCAGCCTGACTGCTGTGCTGGGGCTCCAGGGGACAGTTGTCCTGACAGGCATATTCTCGTGCTGTTGGTTGAGAGTGAGTGTCCCATTTTCTATCTGCCTCACCTTTTTTTTAATGCAACAAATTTTATTTAGCATAGTCAGCCCCAACATTCATTCAACACAAAAAGGGTTTACAGAGACAAGCAAGTGCATTAATAAAAGCCAGTCTTCACCAAAAGAAAACAGAAAATATATTATTGATTCAAAATACTTTACATTTGAATGATATACTGCAATAACTTATTCTGGGCACCTACTTTTAAGAGAAAAGAAGTAAAGAACACTTTAAGAAGAGCTCAGTCTCCAGCTGGTATCAGAGAAGTCAGAAGAGGTCACTGAGACTGGCAGTCTTTCTTGCTTTTTGTATTAGTGCTCTCAGCTGGAACTGTTTATGGGTCTTGCTTTTAAGACGCACATGCTTTAGGAAGACATCTAGGTCTTTTACTCCCTGCTGCAGGGCTTCGCCCAGGTAAAAGTGTCTTCCATTTCATTTTCCTCTGCATACAAATTAAGGATCTGCTTGTACAGAGGGGCTGTGGGAATGATGACTATATCAATATTGTTTTCTGAATGATTCTCCGTTTTCTTCAGAGCTGAACTGAGAAGTTCTGTGTTTTTATCAACCCTGGCCACTTCTTGATCTAAATGCATAACCATCGCTTCTAGCTGCTGGTGACCCTTTTTAAGGTCTTCCTCTGTTTGCTTCATGGCATTGAGCTCTGCCTGGGCCCAGTCCATTTCCTCCTTCATGCGTCATCTCAGTTTGTCACTGACATCAGAGATGAGGGAGGCTCTGATGGTGTCACAGGAGGTTGAGAAGGGTATTGAGATCCTATTGTGACAGGATATTGACCACCAGGAGGGTTAAGGACAACCTGGGCAACCACTGGGATTAGGAGGGTACACGGATGGATATGAAGCGATTCCACTTGGAATATGTAGCATGTAGGAAGTATTTGGGGGCTTTGTTGCCTGGTGTGGTGGATAGGACGCTGAAACAGCAGGATGAGAGAAGACTGGAGGTTCATCTCCAAACACCACAATCATGACCTGAATAAGCCCCAACAAGCCTGACTGGGGCTGTTTCCATTCATGTAGATAAGGAAGATAAATGTTCCCATTTGCATCAACATACTTTCCTGTTTTAACAGTCATTGAATTAGAAGGTTCATTTAACAAAACAGGGGGATTATATAGATATGTGTCCAGAAGCCACAGGCATAATGGAATGTTGTATAACAACCGCTGTAAGGAACAGGAATTGTTCCAGTGAGGTTCATTAGCTCCCTTGAACTGCCATCATTAAAAACTTGGCCACCATCTTCTTGAGCTGGCTGTCCGCACAGCCATGGCTGCCGCCTCGCGACTCCCGCCCCGACTAGCAGAGAATCAGCCGCTGCTGCCCCACACAATCACTAGCCTCAGACTCACCAAATTACAGTTACTCGGAGAAGGTGATCATAAAGGCAGCCAGAGGGACCTCTGAGTTTTAATGTTTCTTTAAGGCTAAAGCTTAGCTCTGACTACTGTTTTTATTTATTTTTTTTAAATTTTTTATTATTTTTGTGTGAGTGTACCGTCAAATCAGATCTGACTGGTACAGGAGGAGATTGTCCCTCCTTCCTCGGCAGAGCATCTGGTGGATTTGATCCATGCGCCTCTGGGATTGTAGTTGCAGCTCCTTGCCACTAGGCCACCAGAGCTCCCCTGTGACTACTGTTTTAATCCTCCAGCTTCTTCAAGACGCGACTGCGGACATGTGAGTCTAAGAGCTCCATTTTATGCGAGTTGAGATTCTGGCTCAGCATCTCAGATGACCGTTCTTGGAGCTGACTTTGCGTACACATCAAAGTTTAGGGATCTGTTCAGGTTCATTTGTCCTGGCCCCTCATCAGCTCTACTCACAGTTCCAGAATAAGGATGCTGGGTAATGCAGCTACAAAGAAAGGATACTTGTCCCTTGACATATTTCACAAGGAGGGTAGTTTTCTAAACCCACTTGTGCCTTAATTAGTGGATTGGAGTGGAGACATGGAGTGCCAAGGTTTGTCATGAAAAAAGCAACACTTTTTTTAAAAAAAAAAAACAACTTATTTTTATTTAAATTTTTTATTATTATTATTTTGTGTGCGTGTACTGTCAAATCAGATCTGACTGGTACAGGAGGAGATTGTCCCTCCTTTTCTAGCAGAGCATCTGGTGGATTTGAACCGTGCACCTATGGGATTGCAGTGCAGCTTCTTGCCACTAGGCCACTAGAGCGGTAGCAACACATTTTTAAAAGACTGTTGTTGTTATGTGCTGTCGAGTCGCTTCGGACTCATAGCGACCCTATGTACAACAGCTCTAAACTCCTGTCCTGTGCCAATCTCATTGTCTCTGACACACTTGTCCCCATTGCCCCAATCACCGAATCAATCCACCTCCCAGAGGGCCTTCCCCTTCTGCGCCTGCTTTGAAAAGGTATTAATCTATAAACTACAGTTAATAAGCTAGGAAAAAAATCCCCATAGAGTAGTTAGGATTAAATTAAAAGCAACAAAATAGGGGGAGCTCTGGTGGCCTAGTGGCAAGGAGCTGCAACTACAATCCCAGAGGCGCGTGGATCAAATCCACCAGATGCTCTGCCGAGGAAGGAGGGACAATCTCCTCCTGTACCAGTCAGATCTGATTTGATGGTACACTCACACAAAAATAATAAGATTTTTAAAAAAGCAACAAAATAGCATTTAGCATAGTGCCTGATTTTTTAATATATATGGTTGTGGACTGTAGAGTTGGAACCAACCCATAGGTGACCCTTTGGTGGGTTTTCAGAGGCAGTTAATCACCTGGGAGGGGATCGCCCATGCTTCTGTGGACCAGCTGGTGGATTTGAGCCAGGTGCCTTTGAGATTGCAGTGAGGTTCCTTACCACTAGGTCACCAGAGCTCCCTGTATATAGAATGAGAGTGTCTGTGTGTGCACAATAGAGTACAGATAAAGGAGACTCTAAAATATAGCTACCAAAAAAACATTTCTTCTGTTAGTGGTAATAAACTGTAATAAAATATACTTTGTTCTGTCTGTCAGAAACTAAACCTGAGGATTTAACTGAGATACTTGGAAAGATTAGCCTTTATTATTCCTCATCATGGAAGTGCATTTACAACGACAGCACAGCACTTAATAGAATGACTCAGAAAGACAATACCAAATGGTGAGAATGTGGAGCAAAGATAACTCATTAACAAACTTGAAAAAGAAGTCAAATGCCCAATAACAAGTGAAAGGCTAAATCGTGCTACTTAAGTATATTTAAGAAAGAAAGAAAAAAAAAAAGAATGATGCAGCAACGTAGATGCAACTCAAGCATTATCCTGAGAAAAAGGGCAGAAAGAAAAGATTGCCTGCTTTATGGTGACATTCTTCAAAAGGCAATGACAGTAAGGAGCTCAGCAATTGCCAGGGGCTGTGAGTGTAGGGAGGAGCAGCTGGGAAAGAATGATGGCAGCAGGCTAGATCTTGATTGTGCTGCCAAAGCATCTGTACACATAAAACAGGCTCGTTTTGTATATAAATTTTGTTTGGGTGGTGGTGTGGGCTTGGTTTGGTTTTTTTATTTAAAGCTTACCTAATATTAGATGGATCTTTGCAGAAAACTACCAGAAGAACGTCTATCTGCTTCATTGACTATGCAAAGGCTTTTGATTGTGTTGATCACAATAATCTGTGGCTGACTCTGAGAAGAATGGGAATCCCAGAACATTTGATAGTGTTTATGTGAAACCTATACTTGGACCAGGAGGCAGTTGTCAGAACAGAGCATCAGAATTGGGAAGGGGGTCTGCCAGAGATTTATTCTGTCTCCATACCTTTTCAGTCTGTATGCAGATCATCCTGAACACTGGATTGAATGAGGAGGAATGTGGCATCAGGATTGGAGGAAGATTCGTAAACAGCCTGCGTTATGCAGATGACACAACCCTGCTTGCTGAAACAGGAGGACCTGAAGCGCTTGCTGCAAAAGGTCAAGGACTACAGCCTTCAATACGGATTGAAGCTTAGCATCAAGAAAACAAAGATTCTCACCACTAGGCCAATTGGCAGCATTGTTCTGGATGGTGAGGAGGTTAAAATTGTTAAGAGTTTCAGTTTGCTTGGTTCTACAATTAACGCTCTTGGTACCAAGAGCCAGGAAATCAGGAGACGAATTGCATTGGGAAAGTCAGCTGTCAGGGGTCTCTCCAGAGAACTGAAGAGCAACGATGTCATTCTGGAGACTTAAGGTGTACCTGAACTGGGCCATAGTCTTTGCAATTGTGTGCTATGCATCAGAGAGCTGGACAGTGACTAGGGGTGATAGAGAATTGATGCCTTTGAGCTGTGGTGCTGGAGAAGAGTGTTGGATATACCACAGACTGCTAGGAGAACAAGTAGGTTCATCCTGGAGAGGGTGAAACTGGGCTGTTCGTTGGAGGCAAGGATTCTGAAGCATCATCTGACATACTTTGGACATGTTGCAGGGAGTCCTTGAGAGGGAGATCATGTTTGGGAGGGTGGAGGGGCAGCACGAGAGGAAGACCTTAAATGAGATGAATTGATTCAGTGATTGGGGTAATGGGAGTAGGTGTGTTGGAGACAGGTTGGCACAGGATAGAGCAGGGTTTAGGGCTCTTGCACATAGGGTCGCTATGAGTCGCAAGCGACTCAATGACATAACAAGAAGATAGCATTTCACTAGGCAAGTTAAAGCCACAATAAAGATAGCATTGTTGTTTACCATCGAGTTGGAACCAACCCATAGCTGATCCTTCCGTGGGCTTTTCAGAGACAGTTACTTGAACAGGAGATTTCCCGTCCTCCTGTGGAGCAGCTGGTGGACTCGAACTGCATTCCTTCAAGATTGCAACACAGCTTCTTAACACTAGGCCGCCAGAGCACCCTACGATAGCATTAAAATAGTAAATAATAAAAAAGCAGCCCAAACAAAATGTTGGTGAGGAGGGGGGGAAAAGTTCTGAATAGATAAAAGACACATTAAGATGGCCATCTTGCACCTTCAGGTTTGCAGCACAGCTTCTTGCCATTAGACCACCAGAGCTGCCTACCTTCAACCACTGGAGAAGGAAGGGCCGTCTCCTGTGCCATTTGGATCTGATTCAACGGTACACATGGGCGGGGGGAGGGCAGGAATGGTCGAAGGGAAAGAACATAAACAATAGAGGGATGATCTGGATAATAATACTACAGAAAGGGAAGATAAGGAGAGATGGATAAGCATTGCAGTCAACAAAGGAAAACACACCAGGCCTGCATTATTAGTACTAAACCTGCAAGAAAATACACAGGACAGGCAAGATGGCATGGGCAGGCGAGACTACACTGATCATTTATGAGCGTGGTAGGTATTTCTACTTTTATTGTGTATTTATGTGTAAGTATCAGTGGGACAAAGTGATGTAAACTAATCACAGCCAAACACGCTGAGGGAATGATTTGCTGAGCCTTGAACCGTAGCATCTTAGTCTGGGTACATCAAGGCTAATTGTCAAAAAACAGTTCACAAAGACAATGTCCTGTTTGAGTGAATAAAGCCTGGGCTTTGAAAGCTTTTGAGTGACCATCGAAGGTCTAACAATTGGCCTCCCCTTTTCTGGAGAAAAGAATAAAATCAAAGAGGAATAAAGGCTTTAAAGGACTCCTGGACCACGAGAACGTTGGTCGCCATGGTCTGAAGAACAGATGGGTCCTGGCTGGCTACTCCGAAAGGGCTCACAATAGAAGGTTCCTGATCGTATGTGAAACAAAAAAGACCAGGCTCAGCAGCCTGATAGAGACTGGTGAGATTCCGGAAACACTGACCCTCAGCCCCCCTTCACACCAGGATCTCAGGAATAGCCAGTGGAAGAGGCGGTTACAAGAGTCCAAGCTGTAGTTCTGTACGAAGTTCCAAGAATGGGAAACTGACCTGTGGCGACAGAACACCGGCCCAAGCGGGCTTTCTGGAGAGATGACCATGCTCCAGTTTCAGTTAGGATATTGGTTTCCTGAGTGGTGATGCACTGGATGAAATTCAAGTTGTACACCTAAGACCGGTGCATTTTAAGGATAACTGAAAAACCAAGCCTGCTGTTCATCTTGCCTGTCTGCCTGTATACCCACTTGTCCATTGATGTTTATTACTGCCAGTGTTGCAGGGTTGTTTTTATAGTAATAAAGTTTCCCTTTGGTGCATATTTCATGTACATCTATCCATGTCTTCCCTTTCTTTAGTTAGGCCATGCTGATCATCTCCTTACTGTGTATTTATTGCTTTTCCCCTCACCCATCTTAATGTGGGTCTGTTTTTATTTACTGAGCTTTATTCTCTCCCATCTCATCCTTAGTAACCATCGAAGGATGTTCTGTGTGAGAAAGGTGTGTAAACTTCAGCTTTTTGTAAAAGTGTATTCATACAGTAGTGGTCCTTTCATGTTTGACTTATTCCACTCAGCGTAATATCCTCTATGTTCATCCGTGTTACGTGGTACAAGTTAAAGGAGATAACTTTTTGATCTGTGATGTGAATCTTAATAGACTTCTTGTATGTGAACATTTTGTAGAAAGGTTTTGTTGAAAAGCTACTTGGGACTAACTCTTGGGAGTTCTCTGAACATCAGAAAATGGCTTATGGAGACTGATGCCCTGACTTTTATCGCAAACCCTTAGTCTCTCCGTTCCTATCATGGGTCAAATATTCTGAAACCAGCAATACTTGAGTAGGAGAATGTTTGTTTTCAAATTCACAAAATACCCCGAACAACTCCATTTCCAAAATGATAAAGGAAGAGAGCTCTGGTGGCCTAGTGGCAAGTAACTGCACTGCAGTCCTGAAGGCGTGAGGTTCAAATCCACCAGATTCTCCACTGGAGAAAGAGGGGCAGTCTCCTGTGCCAGTCGGATCCAATTCAATGGTACACAACAAGAAAAGAAAAAAGAATGATAAAGGAGGGAGAGATCAAATCACAATCTCTTGGGTATTGAATCATAAATTTAAAACAAATTAAAATCTAAGTCAAAGTGTAGCCCAAAGAGCACTAATAAACTTCCTAAAACCTGATAAACTTGCGAAACCCGTCAAAACCAGTTCTGGCTCATGGGGACAAGTAGAACTACCCCTTATGGTTTCCAAGACTGAATCCTTACAGAAGCAGACCTCCCTCACTGGTGGTTGGTGGACTTGAACCACTGACTCTTTGGTTAGCAGCTGAGTGCTTGGAACAAACCCAGAGCCGACCATCCAGTGGGTTTTCAGAGGCTGTGAACGGCATGGGAGGAGACTGCCCATCTCTCTCCAAGGAGCAGCAGGTGAGGAGCCACCTTTGGGTGAGCAACACTGCCTGCCCCCTAAGATTGTGCGGCCAGAGCTTTATTCATGCGGCGATAATATTTTTTTTTAAGTCCAGGACAGTTAGTTACAGAAGTCTCATATTCTGAATTGATCTGATTGTTTACTTGTGATAGTAGTATTTAATGGTTTGAACTCGCCATCTGTCACAGGCCCTAAGGAAGATCATTTGTCTACCTACTGTTGTCAAGTTAATTCTAGATCTCTACAGGGTTTGTAAAGCAGTAATTTTTTTCTAGGAGACTGCTTATCTTTCTTCCACAAAGCAGGTGGTGGATTTGAACCATAATCCTTTAGGTTAGCAGTCCAATATGTTAAACACTGTGCCACTCAGGCCCTTACAATGATTCTGATATCTCCAGTTTACTGCAAGTTGGACATAAAACCTTGATTAAAATTAAAGTTCTTAAGAAAACTCTTGGGGAGCTCTGGTGGCCTAGTGGTAAGGAGCTGCAACTACAATCCCAGAGGCGCACGGTTCGAATCCACCAGATGCTCTGCCGGGAAAGGAGGGACAATCTCCTTCTGTACCAGTCAGATCTGATTTGACGGTACACTCACACAAAAATAATAAAATAAAAAAAGAAAACTCTTGGTGAAGGGAGCTCTGGTGGCCTAGTGGCAAGACGCTGCACTGCAATCCCAGAGGTGGTGGTGGTGGTTGTTATGTGCCGTCGAGTCACTTGCAACTCATAGCGACCCTATGTACAACAGCCCTAAACTCCGCTCTGTCCTGTGCCGATCGCACTGTCTCTGACACTCCCATCCCGATTATCTCAGTCACTGAATCAATCCACCTCATAGAAGGCCTTCCCCTCCCGCGCTGTCCCTCCACCCTCCCAAGCATGATGTCCTTCTCCAAGGACCGGTCTCTCCTCACAACATGTCCAAAGTATATTAGATGGAGCCTCAGAATCCTTACCTCCAAGGAGCCACCTGGTTTAACCCTTTCCAGGACAAATCTGTTTGTTTTCCTAGCAGTCCATGGTATTCTCAATACTCTTCTCCAGCACCCACAGCTCAAAGACATCAATTCTCCTTCTGTCATCCTTGGTCATTGTCCAACTCTCTGATGCATAACAAGTGATTGCGAAGACCATGACCTGTATCAAACGCACCTTAGTCTCCAGGGTGGCACCATTGCTCTTCAGTACTTTGGAGAGGTCCCTAACAGCAGACTTTCCCATGGCAATGCGCCTTTTAATTTCCTGGCTACTGGTGCCAAGAGTGTTGACTGTGGAGCCAAGCAAACTAAAGCTGTGCACAATCTCAATCTCTTCACATGGTTCAAATCCACCAGATGCTTTGCTGGAGAAGAAGGGGGCAATCTCTTCCTGTACCAGTCAGATCTGATTTGACGGTACACATAAAAAATAATAAAATTTAAAAAAAAAACAATTCTTGGTGGCAATACATAACTAATGTTCCATAGTGTGAGGCAACGTAATATCCAATTGTTAAGTGCTATTAGTCTACAGTGACTTGTAGTGACCTGTGAACAGTGGGTCTGAATCTTGCCTTATCCTGTGTCATCTTCACCATCTCTGACATACTGTGACAGTCACCATGTTAGTCCATCTCATTGAGGCTCTTCCCCTCCACTGACCCACTAATTTTCAAAGCCTGATGTCCTTTTCCAAGGACTGGGCCCTCCCAACAACGTGCCAAAGTATATGAGATGAAGGTTCACTCTCTCTGCCTTCAAGGAGCATCCTGGCTGCACCTTTTCCAAGACATACTTGTTAACACGTTTGGCAACGAAGGACAACACAAAGGCATCAATTGTTTCACCATCCGTTGTCCAACTTCCAGATACATAAAAAGTAATTGAAAGGATCAAATCCAACTATTCAAATTTGAACACCAGCTATCTCCAACTTAAGTGTATTTCCTTGAAATTATTAGTTGTGCAGTGGTGCTTTGAAACCATGTTAAGTGATTTCTAACCCTGGCTTTCTTATTGGAAATACAAGTCTCTACTTGATGAGTCCCATGGGCTGCTAATCAGCAGCTTTCTTATTTGTGTCATGGACTTTCCTCTGATTCATCCAACTCTCAGAGAAGAGGAGCGTAGGGTATTATCTTCCCATGTCAGATCAGCTATTGATAAAGCTGTGGTTGTGACATTGTCATTCTTGGTACTGAACTCTCCGGTAATCGTGGAAGTCACTGGTTGCAAAGTATAATTTGGAAGACTATTCAATCAAAACAAGATATCTCAAATTTGGATGCTCTTTGGCAGATGAAATATAAATTTTAAGATAATTATCTTTTTGTGAAGGAATTAAAACTAAGATCAATGTAGTCAGTGCCAACTATTCTAGCAAACCTGAGACTATAACTGAGATAAACATCACTAAAGTGTGCGTGTCTTCTCTTTCTCATTTGCCTCACTGGCAGAGAACAGCCTAAGTTCCTGGATATAAACACACTTCTCTAGAATCCCCCGCCCTTGACAAGTAACCCCTCGTAGAAGCTGTGGTAGTAAGATTAGGATCTTTGGCACTGAGAATCTTACCAGGTTATATTTCAGAAGAGTAATGGTTGTCATTGGAAGCGGTATTGTAAACAGTGTATGTGGAATTTGTTGTTTACAGTGCATACAATAGCAAAACAATAGCTATCATTTCTGGAGCTTCTATTAGGGCTCAGACACCGGTTTAGGTTGCAAACACACACTATCCTCACAGAGAGACCATAAATGATCCTCAGTATTGGGTTTGTTATTTATTTTACAGATAAGAAAAAGATTCAAAGGAGGTTGGGTGGTGGTTAGGTGCCATCAAGATGAGTATGACCCCTAGCGACCCTATGAACAATAGATCTATCCTGTGCCATCTTCACACTTCATGACACACTAGAGCCCATAGCAGTGGTAACAGGGTCAATCCACCTGGTTGAGGGTCTTCCTCTCCTTTGTTGACCCTCTGCCTTTCTATGCATCATGTTAATCGCCAATGAATAGTCCCTTCTAGCAGTATACCAGAAATACATAAGGCAAAGCTTTATCATCTTTGCCTTGAAGAAGCACTCTAGCTGCACTTTCTCCAAGACATATTTGTTCTTTTGGAAGTCCATGGGATGTTCAATACTCTTCTCCAACACCACAGCTCAAAGATACCAATTCTTTTCTGGTTCTTGAAACTTGAGCCAACAGCCTATTTAAAGTAATTTGCCTTCTGAGTCAGCATCCTACTGTCTGGTGATTTGGGTTTGTCAACCAGTGAAACCACTCAAATAAGAAGCATCATTCAGACTGACCCTCCACCCATGGGTTTGGGACTTGCTAGATGTCTGATTGTTGTGTCATCTACATAATGCAGGTTGTTGATGAGTCTTCCTCCAATCCTATGCCGCACTCCTCCTCATAAAGCCCAGCCTCCCAAATAATCTGTTTTGCATGGAGACAGGATATATCCTTGACACACTCCTTTCTTGATTTTTAATCATGCAGTGTTTCCTTGCTTGCTGAAACGGACGATAACCTGAAGCGTTTGTTATAGAAGGTCAAGGACTGTAGTCTTCAATACCAATTGAAGCTCAACATCAAGAAGACAAAGATTCTCACCACTGGGTCAATTGGCAGCACCATGATAGATGGTGAAGAGATTGAGGTTGTTAACAATTTCAGCTTGCTTGGCTCCGGCTGTCAACACTCTTGGCACCAGCAATCAGGAAATAAAAAGACGAGTTACATTGGGGAAGTCTGCTTTCAGAGACCACTCCAAAGTGCTCAAAAGCAAGGATGTTTATCTAGAGACTAAGGAGTACTTGCTCTAGGCCATGGTCTTCACAATTACTATCTACGCATCAGAGAGCTGGACAATGACTAAGGACGATGGAAGAATCATTGATGCCTTTGAGTTGTGCTGGTGAAGAGTATGGTGAACATAGTATGGACTGCTAAGAGAACAAACAGGCCTGTCTTGGAGAAGGTGAATCCAAATTTATCCTTGAAGGCAAGGATTTGGAAGCTCTGTCTCACATACTTTGGGCATGTGGCCAGGAGGAAGCAGTCCCTGGAGAAGAAATTCATGCTTGGAAAGGTGGAGGGATAGTGCAGGAGAGGAAGATCCTGGAGGAGATGGATTGACACAGTAACTGGGATAAAAGGGGTAGATGTGTTGGAATCAAGTGAGACTGGCTCAGGATATGGCGGGCTTCAGAGATGATGTATATAGGGTTGCTATGAGTCACAGGCAACTTGATGGCACATAACAACAACAGCTGTCTGAGAACTGGAAAATGAATAAGAGTGACAGAAAGAATCACTGCCTTTGAGTTGTGATGCTAGAGGAGAATAGTATACTGTGGACTGCCAGGAGAACAAACAGGTCTGGCCTGGAGAGGGTGAAACCAACTTGCTCCTTAGATGCAAGGATTTTGAAACTCGGTTTCGCTTATTTTGGGTACGTTGCCAGGAGGGAACAGTTCTTGAAAATGAACATCATGCTTATCAGGGTGGAGAGTCAGCGCAGAAGAGGAAGACCATGGACGAGACAAAGTAACACAGTGACTGTGGTGATGGGTCAGATGTGTCAGAGACAATGAGGTTAGCTCACTAGAGGGAAAGGTTCAGAGTTGTTCATAGGGTCGCTATAAATCGACTCAACAGCACATAAGAACAAGCTGCCAAAGAAGAATTGACACCTTTGTGTTGGCAAAGAGTCCTGAATATCCCATGGACTGCCAAAAGAACAAGCAAATCAGTCTTGGAGGAAGGGCAGCCATGGTGCCCCTCAGAGGCATGAGTGACAACACTTTGTTTCACATACTTTAGGCAGAATGTCAAGAGGCATCAGTCCTTGGGGAAAGATACTATGCATGGGGTGAAAAGAGAGCAAGACCATCAATGAAATAGGTTGACGTTGTGACTGCAACAATGGGTTGATAGATTGAGAGGAGGGCATAGGGCAAGGTTTCGGTCTGCTGTTCAGAGAGTCACTATGCGTTGTAGTTGGCTTGACGGCATCTAACCAAAACAACTTCCTCAACTGTATGAGACATTGCCTTGGTGGTTTGTGAGTTCTGTGAGACACGGCAGTGACTTACAGAACTCAGAGGCAGGAGTTAGAGTACTGAGGGAAGGTGTAGTAGCTGACATTAGAAATGATGGAATAGGACAGCAGTTTGAAAAAGTTGGACATTTGGAATGTCTTTAACCTCTGACTTGTAAGAATCAGCTTTGGGCTACTGGTGATCATTCTTCCTTTTTGTGAAGTTCAAAGACTTCCGACATTACACTTTCTAGACATCATTTTTCTGATCTGAATGAGGAGACTTTGATACTCTAAGGTAGCAGTGGCATGCCAACAAATACATCCAGGTGCCAAGTGTTTTATACAAAGAGGCAGTATCACAAATAGTATTGCCCAAGCACAGAAACAGGCCAAAGTGTAGCATAACAAAGCAGAGGAGGAATGTTGACACATGCAGATTGTTTATGAAATTTGGTATGACATGTGAGCTGAGTTACAATTCCGATTTGTAGCTTCTCTTAAAAAACCTGAATACCCCAAAGATGCGCAGTTCAAATCCACCAGATGCTCCACTGGAGAATGAGGGGCAATCTTCTCCTGTGCCAGTTGGACCAATTTGACAATATTCAACAACAAAAAAATCCTCATAAACCCCATAATGAAAATCTGAATACTCCTCTTTCTATCCATTCTAATAATACACCCATTCTCTATGTGGTCTCTGGCTTGGTCTGTATTTCTTTTATACTTATTTAGACTTTTGACTCTTGGGATGATGAATAAAAAAATAAGTCCAGATATGAATTAGAAATGAAAAGAAGATTCAGGTGGTATTTCACACCTATGCAAAGGGTGATGTGGCAGAAAGAATTGGCTAGTTCATCCTACTCCAAATCAAAAGACAAATACTGGTTTGAAAGAATTGTTAGGGCGAGTGTCTTTGGGTTATCTGAGTGCAGTTGTTGTTGTTATGTGCCGTTGAGTCGCTTGCGACTCATAGCGACCCTATGTACAACAGCCCTAAGCTCTGCTCTGTCCTGTGCCGATCGCACTGTCTCTGACACTCCCATCCCAATTATCCCAGTCACTGAATCAATCCACCTCATAGAGGGCCTTCCCCTCCTGCGCCGTCCCTCCACCCTCCCAAGCATGATGTCCTTCTCCAAGGACCGGACTCTCCTCACAACATGTCCAAAGTATGTTAGATGGAGCCTCAGAATCCTTGCCTCCAAGGAGCCACCCTCCTTGGAAGGTTTAACCCTTTCCAGGACAAATCTGTTTGTTTTCCTAGCAGTCCATGGTATTCTCAATACTCTTCTCCAGCACCACAGCTCAAAGGCATCAATTCTCCTTGTATTCTCCTTGGTCATTGTCCAACTCTCTGATGCATAACAAGTGATTGTGAAGACAATAGCCTGTATCAGACACACCTTAGTCTCCAGAGAGACACCATTGCTCTTCAGTACTTTGGAGAGGTCCCTAACAGCAGACTTGCCCATGGCAATGTGCCTTTTAATTTCCTGGCTGCTGGTGCCAAGACTGTTGACTATGGAGCCAAGCAAACTAAAGCTGTGTACAATCTCAATCTCTTCACCATCCATCCTGATGCTGCCAATTGGTCCAGCGGTGAGAATCTTTGTCTTCTTGACATTGAGCCTCAATCCATATTGTAGGCTGCAGTCCTTGACACTCTGCAGCAGGCGCTTCAGGCCCTCTTCAGTTTCAGCAAGCAGGGTTGTGTCATCCGCATAACGCAGGTTGTTGATAAATCATCCGCCAATCTTGACCCCACATTTCTCCTCATAGAGCCCAGCCTCCCGGATAATCTGTTCTGCATATAGGTTGAAAAGGTATGGAGATAGGATGCATCCCTGGCGTACGCCCTTCCCAATTTTGAACCGTGCAGTGTTCCCTTGCTCTGTTCTGACGACTGCCTCCTGGTCCAAGTATAAGTTTCACATTAGAACGATCAAGTGTTCTGGGATTCCCATTCTTCTCAGAGTCAGCCATAGTTTGTTATGATCTACACAGTCAAATGCCTTTGCATAGTCAATGAAACACAGGTAGACATTCCTCTGGTATTCCCTGCTTTCAGCCAAGATCCATCTAACATCAGCTACAATATCTCTAGTACCACGACCCCTTCTAAACCCAGCCTGGACTTCTGGTAGTTCTCTGTTGATGTGCTGTTCCAGTCGTTTTTGGATAATCTTCAGTAAAATCTTGCTTGCATGTGAAATCAGTGAGATTGTTCTGTAGTTTCCACATTCGGTTGGTTCCTTTTCTTTGGGATAGGAACAAATATCGATCTCTTCCAGTCAGTTGGCCAAGTGGTCGTTCTCCAGATTTCTTGGCACAACTTGGTGAGCACGTCCAGGGCAGCATCTGTTAACTGAAATATGTTAATTGGTAGTGCAGGCATAAAGTTAATGCAGCTCTTCTGTGAAGCCCACATGCCTCCAAGCAGTACGAGGAATCAAAGGGGCTTGTTTACTCGTCATCAAAACAATTGATACTGGATCTACTGATTTTGGGTGTGAATGTTCTTGGTTCAGGATAGGTTGCAGCAGTTAGGGGAAAAAACGTCATTAGTCTAGAGGCCAGTCCTTACTTTACAAGTCAGCCGGCAGAGAAATCAATCATTCTAGTATCCTT
Organism: Elephantulus edwardii; assembly: GCF_000299155.1. Lineage (NCBI taxonomy): Eukaryota > Metazoa > Chordata > Mammalia > Macroscelidea > Macroscelididae > Elephantulus > Elephantulus edwardii. Next base: position 257,627 of record NW_006399856.1, on the reverse strand, counting down.
GCTGCCATGTTCATGGGTTCATGGGGATACTGCACGGAAAACAGGAACTGGAGGACCCTCATTCACCACCCCTTAGGATTGGATGACTATTCCTTCTGTCTGTGTGTGACCATCAACTGAAACTCAGGTTCCAATGAGACTCCCAAACTAAGGCTCCGCATCTTATGAATAATATGTGGATATAAAGAAGCCCTGGGGGCATGGTCTGTAACCGTGTGGCTGCCGAGTAAGAGGTTGGTGGTTACAGCCCTACAATCACTGTGAGGAAGGGACGTAGAGAGTCTCCTTTCAAGATTTGCAGCTTTGGGAACCTGATGACGGATGGTCACAAAGAATTGGCATCAATTTGATGGCAGTAGGTTTCTTGATGTATATTTATGTGTATAAACACACACACATGAGATAGGGGACAGACTAGTGAGAAAAAATACTTGGCTTTCTACCAAGAGAAAGTATACAAAACAAAGGCTTCATTTCCACTTCACCAAAGAAGACATTCAGATGGCTAACAAGCACATGAAGAAATGTTCAAAATCCCTAGCTCTAAGAGATGGAAATCAAAACAACTATGAGATATCATCTCACCCCAGACAGAATAGCAAAATTTAATAGAACAGCAAGCAACAAATGCTTGTGAAGTTGTGGAGAAACTGGAACCCTTAGTCACTGTTGGTGGGAGTGTAAAATGGCGCAACCACTGTGGAAGGCGGTATGGCGCTTTCTCAAAAAGTTGCAAATAGAGATACCATTTGACCCAACAATTCCACTACTGGAATACCCCAAAGAGACCATAACTGACATCCAAGCAGATATATGCACACCCATGTTTATTGCGGCTTTGTTCACAATAGCAAGGAGTTGGAAACAACCTAAGTGCCCATCAACAAACAAATGGATAGAAAAGCTGTGGTATATTCACACAATAGAATACTCCGTTGCATTGAAAAACAAGGAACTCATGCAATATTATTCAAAATGGATGACCCTGGAGGACATTATTCTGAGTGAAGTATCTCAGTCACAAAAAGACAAATAGTGCATGGTGCCACTGTTATAAAACAGGACTGACCTTGGGGGTGAATGGAAATCCAAAGTCTCTGTAAATTTTCACTGAAATTAATAATAAATTTTTAAAAAGATTAAAAAAAAAACCCAAAGGCTTCATTTCCCAAAATATAAAGAGTACCAATGAAACAGTAAGAAAAGACTATCAATGGGGGGTGGGGTGGGGAGAAATGACCAAAAACTGTGATGAAGGAATTTACAGACTAGACGGAAATGCTCGATAAGCGTATGTGCTGTTTTAAAAATGGTCTTTTAATAACACTCAGCTATTAGAGTGGCAAATGATTTTTTTCATTTGCAGGTAAAAAAAGTTTATCTACAAATAGAAGATCTGGAAGCCTACACTGGCCTGTTAACAGTGCTTCGTTTTGATGATGTGCATTTATAGGAACAGAGGAAGAGTCTGTCTTCCCCCACCCCTCTTATATAATTTTTTTTCAAGTGACGAGGTTATAGATGATTTTTAATTTTAAAAAAGAATTTAGAAGCTCTTGTGGCTTAGTAGCAAGAAGCTGCACTGCAATCCCAGAGGTACACAGTTCAAATCCACCAGATGCTCTGCTGGAGAAGGAGGGACAGTCTCCTCCTGTACCAGTCAGATCCAATTTGAAGGGGCACACACACACACACACACACACACACTAATAAAATAATTTTCTGCATTGTAATGCAAACAAATTATCCACTTTCAGGTGGTGTAGAAAGTTTTGTTTTAATTTTCAAAAGCATAAAAGATATGTGAATTATTGAAATGACAACTTAGACTACATTTTGCTGACTTCTGTACTCTCAAACTTCAAATAAATTTTTATGCACATTGTTTGTCCTTGGACTTAATTCACAAATATCCCCACCTACATGTTTCACCCAACACACTTCTCCCTATATGGCTCCCACTCAAAAGAAGAAAAAAGGGAGAGATGAAAGGAGGGGGGAAAGGAACAGATAAGATGGATTCCGTGATCTTTCCATGGTTCTGGATGCCACAAGGTCCTTGGGTGGTGCACACAATTCATTGCTAAGCTAGAGGTTCAGGGTTGGAATGCACCCAGTGTTGCTGCAAAAAAGGCTAGCGACTTAGGTTTCAGTTGAGAGAACCCCTAGAAACAGCATTCTCCCATAACACGTGGGGTTGCCTGCGTCAAAAGCATCTCAATGGCAACATGTTTCAGGTTGTGTTTAAACTGATGTTACTGAAAGTTCATGGCTCTGGTGAGGACCTGGCTAAACAAGTTAATGGACAACTAGTTGTCACTTAAACAAGCCAGTTTTCGGGAAGTTCAAAAGAAAATGACTCAACTAACAGGACTTTGGAATAAACCATTTAACTTGAACTAGCAATTACATATTTCAGTTACAAAATTTAAATCCCAAAAGACCTTGTGGTGTTTTTTAGTAATAAATAGAATAAGAATCTAGCTGCCACTTTTGTCCCAGAGGCAATGATTGTGACAGGTTTCTTGTGTGTACCACCTGAGCTATCTTATCGAAACAAAAAACCATGTATTAATGTGCTAGCCTGCCACCACCTTGAAGTTTTCATTGCTGTTCAGAGGTGCATACACTCCCATAAATGAGGATTTATTCCATTAGTCCTAGTGACAGACTTTGTGTATTGTTTATATTTCCTTTTACCTGCACAAACTACTGCACTCCTCCAATCTGTGTATCTGTAATTTTGCAAATGTGCAAGTTCATTTGTAGAATGAATTCCTAGAACATTGCTGGTGCAACAGGTAAGTGTGATTTCAATTTGGAAGGCTCTGTAATAATTCACAATCTGTAATAATAATTCACAATCCCTTTAACCATGTTTGAGAACTTTACCCTCTCCAACTATAGAATGGTACGAAGTGTTCTTCTCTAATCTTATGAGTGAAAAATGCTATCATCTACATGTGTCTCATTTGTTTATTTTTTCACAAGCACTGCATAGTCCTTAAAACAAGTCACTCTGTTGGGAAAGGTGGGTGGTCAGAGAAAGAAAGAGAAGTCCCCACCAGAGAATTTACATAGAGCCGGTAAGTGGGGGGGGGGGGGCTGGGACAGGATAGCACACAGCATAGGGCTCTGTGTCATAGCTGACTTGATGGCACCTACCAACATTTTAGTCTTAAAAACATCTTTCCCCACCCGATACTCTGCTGGAGAAGAAGGGGCAATCTCCTCCTTCAGATCCAATTTGATGGTATACACAAAAAATAATAAAATAAAATTTAAAAAAAGGAAAAACATTTCTTGCCCTGTGAATTAGGAAACAAAATTTGCTACATCTTTAGTATGTAACATTTCTACACAGTCAAAATCAACCTTCACATTTTTACATCCCAGAAGTCTTCATTTTATACCTAGTACGCCCTGTACTTGGAGAACAGCTCCAGCACACCAGACTCCTTCCCTGACCTCACAAAGTGTGCCTCTCTGTGTCGGGCAGGGTGGCACTTCAGTTGAATCTTTCTTCTTGGCTTCCTTCTTTTTTTTTTCCTGATTATTTTCCTTCATGTATTTCAGGAAACCATCGTGGTTCCTAGAGTTGCTTTCTAGGCTCAGTAAGTACATTCATTCTCCTGTCAATAACCTTTCCTTCATTCATTGCTCACCGCAATGACAACAGCCTGCTGGGTAACTTGATCGATTTTTCTAGTTTTGCACGGTAATCACTGTCACGAGCGACTTTCCTTTTTGAACAATGTCCATTCCCTAATCTACAATAGCATTTTCTCTTAAATCTGAGAGTGTGTGGCCAAAGATATAACCTCATGTTTTCTACAGGATCCAGGGAACATATAGCAGATATGTGTTTACCTCTGTGTTTATAATTGATTAAAATTTTTAAAAAATTATTTTTTGTGTGCTTACCATCAAATGGGATCTGACTGGTATAGGAGGAGATTGTCCCTCCTTCTCCAGCAGAGCATCTGGTGGATTTGAACTGAGTCCCTTTGGGATTGGGTTTTTTTGCAGAGGAGGAGATCGCCCATCCTGCTGAGCAGCTGATGGCCTCGAACAGCTGCCTTTGGGATTGCAGTGCAGCTTCTTGTGAGGGGGGGGGGGGACGGGACACCAGAGCTCCCTATTTGAATACATAAATCTCAACCAAAAGATTTAGAAAACAATACTTTTTGCAATGTTTCCATTTATTTGTTATTTTTTAGGGTTTTGTTTTGTTTTGTTTTTTACAACTCAATCAACTTGGTTTAATCCTTTATTGGAAAAACCCCGCCTAGTAAGACTTGGGGTGGTTGAGGAGGATTGGCATTTTAAAACCACTGACATATTTGAGTTGTTCAGTTGGTTAGTTGCCAGTTTGACTCTACACTCTAGGGGCTGACATTGGCCACGACGACATCACTGGCCTAAGCCAAAAGTTCCCCAGAGTTAACAGAAAGTCTGACCATGGAGTGGGTGGGAAGCACCTCCCTGGTCAGGGCGCTGTGGGGCCCCTCAGTTCGCCAGCCTTTGGGTGGCTTGGCCCTTTCCCGAGTAGGGGATTTGCAGCTGGGGCAGGGGCTTCTCTGTGTTCTAGGGTCCTCCGGTGGGAGTGAGAACCGCAAGGAGCGATGATGAGAAGCCTCGCCCCAACGCCCACCGGCCCTTGATCCCGCCCTGCCTCCTCCGTGGCTTCCGGGGCTGGTCCAGCGCACCCCAGTCCTGTCCTAGGGCGCGCCGCGAGCAGGGTCCATGGCTGCACTGGGCGGCTGCAGGATACGCTGGGCTCTCCTGGGCGCGCGGGCGCTGGGCCGTGGCCTCTGCCCACCGGGGGCCAGGGCCAAAGCCGCGCTGCCCGCCGCCCTGCCCGCCGCCAGTGCGGCCGCTGCTCGCGGGACCAGGCCTGGCGACCGGCAGCTGCGGAGCCCCGAAGAGCTGCGGGGCCCCGGGCAGCTGCGCTACTTGTTCCAGCTGCTGGTACAAGGCTACGCGCTGAACTTGCACACTCTGCAGGTACCCGGGGACAAGGGCCGGGGATAGGGCGAGTTCTGGGACACGGAGCGTTGGGGGGAAGAAAGTGGGGGACACGGGCAGCGAACTCGGGACCTTCTGGATCCCATTCACAAGCATTACAGATCTCTAGAGAGACTGTGCAAAGTGCACGAAGAGCCCTTCAAACGGAAATGATGGAGAGGTAGACTTAGGACAAAAGCTGGGCGAGGAGGAAGCAGTAAGGACAACAGCAGTGTATACGCTTCCAGATGTTATGTAACCACTGCTTACTGCCACGCTGAGAGTGGCCGAGACTTCTCCCAAGTGAAAGTCAGGATCATGAAGCATTTCATAGCTATTTGCTGGGTAAATTTCCCCCAGGGGATGGGGGGGGGAAATGTTCTCACTTTTTAAGGAGGGAAAGCAAAATCATACATGTTAAAGAAGACACGAGTGTGTGTGTGTGTGTGTGTGTGTTTAAATTCCAGCAGGAAAGGTTTTCCAGTGGAATCCCTATATTGCACAGAGATGAACAACCCATCACCCAAGTCCAAGACCAAAAGGAAAACCCAAACTCAGCGTTGAGTCGATTCCCGTGCATACTGCCCCCTAGCGGTTCAGGCTGCAGTTTCTGCACAGCCGATCCCCAGGGCCAGGCCCGGGCTGAGCAGCTGTTGGGTTTGAATTGTCCCGCCTTTTGGTTATCTTCAGGGCGCTTATCCACTGCGCCACCAGGGCTCCCGCCTCTGTGTATCAATCACAATGCTAACCTGTTGCTGTCATGTCGATATTGACTCAGAGTGCCCTTATAGAACAGGTTAGAACTAGCCCATGGTGTTTCAAGGCTGTACGTCTTTGCAGACGCAGACTGCCACATTTGTCCTGTGCAGTGGCTGATGGTTCCGAATCACTGAGCTTTGAGTTAGCCCACCTTCGCATTAATCCACTGCATCGCCAGAGCTCCTTGAGCATTGTTATTGTTGTTGTTTATACTGTCGAGTCGGAACCGACCCATAGCTGGCCCTCCAGCGGGTTTTCAGAGGCAGTTAATCACACGAGAGGAGATTGCCTATCCTTCTCCCACGGAGCAGCTGGTGGTGGCTTCGAATCATGTGCCTTCGGGATTGCAGCGCAGTTTCTTGCCACTAGGCCACCAGAGCTCATTAAAGAACAGAAATCGGTAAACCCAATGTGCACTAAAGTTGGATAAATTGGTGACCTCGAAGGACACTCACCGAAGGAGTCTGGGAGATCTGCCTTCCTAATAAGGAGGCTTGGTGTCATGGTGCCTGATGTGTTGGGCTGCTACACAAAACGTCAGTGGTTTGAATCCTCCAGCAATTCCACGGGAGAAAGATGCAGAGTGCTCCTGTTGGAAAGTCGAGCCTTGGAAACCCACTGGAGGTTGGCACAGCTGGAAGTGACTGGAGAGTGTTGAGGGCCAGGACTGAGCAGCTGCTGACTGAGGCTGAGCAGCCCTTGGGCGTGTGTATATGTGTGTGTGTGCGCGCATGCACGTGTGCCACTGCTCAGGCTGTGGAGTGTATAGCTTGCACAAGAGAGGGCTGGGGGTCAAGCGCTCGGACTGGGCAATCTCAAGAATTAAGAAACGAGAAACAGATCTGAGTCACCCGCTGCCTAGTGGGGAGTTGGAGACAAAGAAGAAAAGGACCCAGGTGCCAGAAGTCAACAGGACTTTGAACAGGTAACAGTGCGCCCAAATGTGATTAAGGGCAACCAGAGTCTTTGTAGGTCCAACGCCTCTCAGGCCAGAAACTAGAGCTTTTAAAACATCTGTTGGCCAGATTTATCCTCCAGAAATGTGAGCCCGAGAGCTGCCCTCTAATGAGGCTGAGGATTTCCCAGCCTTTCTTAGGAGAGATTTGCTGGGAGATTTTGTTCAGGATAATCTCAGGTGCAGCAACTAGCAGAGACATTTGAGAGGGCTCTAGGAGGAGGAGGAGTCTGAGGCCAGAGGAAGCCTGGAACATATGACCTCTTAAAGAGGCAATGGGAACTAAATTAACCCTTTCATGACCTGTGAGAAACATAGCACCCAACAACATTTTCCTCACTCAGGTTTCTTGAGAAGCTGCCCATTCCAGTTATAGTTCATGCTGCTTCCTGGCAAGGACCTGTATAACTATGCGAACCTGAAGAAACGAGCCTCCTCTCCTCCATCCTGCCATCGGAGTCTATGTGGGATGTCTTGTGTCCCACATAGCTGTATTGGAAGTTTGTAGTACCTAGAAACACTCGCCTTCATTTCACCATTACTGAAAATGCGCTTAACTATGGGGTGGTGGTGGTGGTGGTGGGAAAGTCAAAGCAGAAGGTAATTTGATCCTGGAGAGGTTCAATATCTGTGTGAGGAACGTTGAAATGGCAAAGATTCTGTTATGTATGTGGCACATTTGAAAAGGAAAAGATGAAATCAGGGACTAATATTTGCACATTTGCCCCTACCTTCACCTCACCTCCTTGCCCACCAGCCAGCACTCGCTACCTCTTGTACTTGCGTCACAGATCATGGACCACGTGAACTCCAGCCTTTCCAGAGGAGATTCTCCAGCTTGATCCCTGTATGGGACTGATGTGAATTATTAAAGGTCACAGTGTCCTCCATGTGTATTGTATCGGTAAGATGTGTGTGGCTGCCCCTCACACTCGCTTAAACGATAAAGCACAGGACTGGAAAGCCCTTGCCCTCAGGGTAATATTGTGCTAGAAATTCTTGACACCAGTGCGGCTCCCCAAGAAAACCCCCTACACTTTGCAGTGGGGTTGCTTCTGACTGATAATGACTGTATGGGACAGAGCAAGATTGCCTCACGGGGTTTCCAAGGCTGTGAATTCTTGTCACATCATTCTCTCACAGAGCAACTGGGAGATTCAAACTACTAACCACTTTGTTAGCAGCCAAGCTCTTTGACCACTGCACCAACAGCGCTCCTCACTATAGATAGCTTCATTTTCCTATAGCTCTCTTGGTGCTGCTCCCTTGCAGTTGTTGTTGTGACACCAGGACAGCTGCTGGCAGCTCTCCTCTGAGACCACACAGCTCTCCATCTCTTTCTCCAAGGCCTGGGCAAAAGTCTTGGGCTTCCCTGTGGTTCAGTCAGCTGGAGTCATTTCTCTGCTCCAGACCCAGTTGCTGTGCTTGAAAGACTGACATGCCTGACCAGCTTGGCCTGGGGCCAAAACAGTTTTAGGTGGCTAAATCAGTATGTGCCCAGCTGTTAACCTAGACCTTGATGATCTGAACCTATCCAGCAGTATGAAAGTGTAGAATAAGAGGCCTAAGAGCAGCGATATCAGTCTGGAAACTAAGGTATGCCTGATCAAGGCCATAGTCTTCACAATTACTTGCTGTGCATCAGAAAGCTGGACAATAACTAGGCATGATAGAAGGAGAATTGATGCCTTTGAGCTGTGGTGCTGGAGAAGAGTATTGAATATACCATGGATTGCTAAGAAAACAAACAGGTTTGTTCTAGAGAGGGTGAAACCAGGCTGCTGCTTGCAGGCAAGGATTCTGAAGCTCCCGCTGACATACTTTGGACATGTTGCAAGGAGGGGGATGCCGTGTTTGGGAGGGTGGAGGGACAGTGTAAGAGATGGATTGATTCAGTGACTGGGGTCATGGGAGTAGGTGTGTCAGAGACAATAAAATTGGCACAGGATAGAGCAGGGATCAGAGCTATTGTACACAGGGTTGCTATAAGTCGCAAGCAACTTGATAGCACATAACAGCAGCAACAATTTGTTCCATAAAGACTCTAGTCAAGAAAGCCCTACGGAGCAGTTCTGCTCTTTAATACGTGGGTTCATCATGACCCAGAACTGACTAGACATAATCATCAGCAGCAAACTGATCATAGTGGCCAAGAAGCAGGGCGTTCTCAAATGAGCGTAGATCCATGAGGTGGTGGTCGTGTGCCGTTGAGTTGGAAACACCCATAGTTGCCCCTCCAGTGTGTGTGCAGAACCTGTGAGTCATAGCGGAGGGCAGTCAGGCATTGCCCGTCCTTCTACTTAGGAGCAGATGGTGGATTCTAACCACCTGCCTTTGGATTGGCAGAGACATTCCTTCTCCATTAGGCCACCAGACTCACCCCTAAAGCCCCTTGAAGTGGGATCCCTCCCATTCAAACCACATGGCCACCTCAAAAGGGGAAGGAGGAGAATGGATACAAGGGAAACTCACCACTGTATCCCCTGCAGCCTAAGTTGTCAAAAATAGTATCATCGCATGAAGAAATGAAAACGGCTTAGAGGATTGCAGGATTTACGAAGGAAAGAAACGTGGGGATTGGTGCCTGTAAACGTGCACTTCTCCTTAAGTGCCAGCTTTCTCTTTCCCAATACAGCAATACTGAAAGAGCTGCAAAAAGGAAATGTGAAGAAATGGTTAATTTAGACTAAACTGATATCTTTAAAAGATGTCAACGGTGGGAACGACGAGATAAGGCTCGGTGGTTCTTTCTGTGCCTGACAGTAATGTTGAGTTGTATCTATGTCCTTCCCTCAGCACCAGACACCGTCCTGGACACAAGGGAGGTTCTTAGTAACATTTGATAAATGAATAAATGCCATGTACCAGGTAAAAGGGAGTGAATGGTACCAAAGAGTGGATACAGCTGGTTGCAAGCTTTTGTGAGACGCCAGACTTCTTGATCTGAGTTACATAGTATGAAGAGGACATGGAGATTCTCAGCTTTTTAAGTTCAGAAATGAAATTTTGCCTGTGGACTTGGCATGGGCTGGCTATTGGAAACTGACCCACACTGGGGAAGCCAACAAATATCCGTGTATTTACTAGAATGCCTTTGTATTTATTGGAGGCCAAACCTCCGTCACATACAGCAACCTCTTTTCCTAGTTGTTTTTTTGCTGCGTAACAGACTCTCAAATTATAGGGCATAAACCAACATTTTATTATGAGCTCCGGTGACTTAGTGGTCGAGACGTGCTGACAAGCCAAAGGCAGTCACAGTTCACCAGCTGCTCTGTGGGAGGGAGATGGGCGGCCTCCTCCCATGCAATGCACACCTCTGCAAACCCTTTCACGAGTCGGCTATGAGTCAGTTCTGATTTGACTGTCCTCCTCCACCACCACCACCACCACCACCTGATGTGCTTGAGTTTGCAGGACTGGAAGGTCTTACCTCTTCTTCAGGCTGGACCAGCGTTTTACCTGGCATCATTCAGATGGTTGAGAGGAGATGGCTGGGATGGCTCAGGTAGGGCTTCGGTCTGGCTTTTGACGGCCCCTTGGTATGTCACTCCTGTTAGGGCTCAGTTGGCCTCGGTGGCTTCTAGCATTGCATGCTCGGTGCCTGGAGCAGTTTGGATAGACCATTGGATCTTTTTCTGTGTGACTTCTGTGGACTTCCTCACAGCATAGTAGTCTCAAGATAGACTTCTTAACATGGTTCTGGCTCCCACAGAAGAAATACTCTGAGACATAGGAAGTAGAAGCCACCAGTTGCTCAAGCCTTGGACTTGGTAATGTAGTGTATTATGTATCGAACTGCTGAAAAAAGATCAATGGTTCAAATTCCCCAACAACTCTGTGGGACAAAGAGCAGCAGTCTTTCCCCATAATGATATGACGCTGGAAACCCAATGAAGAGTTGCCGTAATTGTAGTTAACTTGACAGCAGTGGGTAATACCGGGAAACTGGCCTAGCTTCAGCTTCCTTCCCATGATAGTCTCCTTGTAAAAACAGTCACGGAGCCTGTCTCCGTTCTAGAGGAGAAGACATAGGTCCTCGCCTGTTCAGCTAGCGTGTGCCAAAGAATTTGGGCCCATCTGTAACTACCATATCCTCTTTCTTCTAGTATACCAGACCCTTGGGGACAAAACAGTGACTACATTAGGACTATTGGCATGCAAAAATTAAAGGAGTAGAGTTACATGGAAAGAAATTTCATCTAGATCTTCGAGAAACCTGCTTGAATGCTCTTCTTGTCTGTGACATTCAGTGTCTTTCTTCCGATAATGGAACAGTCATAACTCATTGCCATCAAGGCGGAACAGACTCATTGTTGACCCTCTGGTGGGTTTTCAGAGGCTGTAAATCACATGAGTCATGAGTGAGAAATCAGGCCAGATTCTTACTTTGGGCTCTCTTCTTTCAGTTTTTGAGAGGACTGTCGCTATTTTGCTGGCACATTCTTTCTTCTGTTTGCTAATACCATTGATTAGATGGGATTTCTTCTCCCACACTTAGGTTACCTTTGAACCATCCCCAGATCCTCCTCCAGTTACCTTGCCGGGGCTTGGATATTTTTCAGTCTCACTTGGCAGACATTTACGTGGTATTCATTACACAAGGCGATGGCAGAATTTAGTGCCCTGACTTTAAGCCTCAGGGACAGGAAACTTGACACTACTCTTCATTAAGGCCAAAAAGTATGTGAATCATGTTAACTCAGCAGTTGCATTGCCAGACTTTATTTTATATATAAGCAAAAGTCATTTTAGAGAGATTTAAAAGTACTTACAATAGTATTATTTATGTTTGGGAAGAACCTTGTTATTAAGGAGCATCATGCCCGTTGGGAGTAGATTCTGAGCCACTCGGGTGATGGCAGAGAATTCCTCCATAGCATTTTACTGCTGCTGTTCATTGTGATTTGAATAAAGTTTACGAAGCAAATTGGTTTCCCATCCCGGCACGGCTTTCTATGTCCAGTCTTTATGGAAGTACATCACTATGTCTTTTCTCCTGCGGAATCAGCAATGAGTCCAAACTGTCACCTTTTGGTTACGCCAAGCACGTCACTTCTGCAACCCCAGGGCTCCTTTTGGGAAAGACTGTTGTGTTAGATGCTGTCAAGTTGTTTCTGAGTCGAGACCCTAGTTACAGCTGAACTGTCTGCACCAGCTCCATCCTCAGAATTCTTGCTACGTTCGAGCCCTCTGTTACTACCGCTGTGTCAGTCTGTCTTATCAAGGATCTTCCTTTTTGGCCTAATGCTGAAGAGTTGCACTGTAAACTCTGAGGTAGGCAGTTTGAATCCATCAAAAAAAAAAGATGAAAGATGAGCTGTCTACTCCAAATGAGACTTAAACCTGCTGAAAACTCACCAAGGGGTTTTTGACACTATATCAAAAATAAGTGCCATGGAGTCTAGTCATTTTCACTTTTAAGAAGCCTTCTGGATGCCCTTCTTCCCTAACAAATGTGCTTGTTCTTCTGGCAGTCCATTCTGTTCTTGGTGCCCTACACGAGGGGATCTTTTAAAGAAGATTTGGTCTGTTTGTACAGTAGAGTTGTATGTTGTTGCTGCAGTTATTAGTCAACATCGAGCCGATTCTGGCGCACGGTGACCACCTGCATACAGTGTCACACTCTTCCATAGGACTTCTAAGACTGGGACCTTTTGAAAGCAAATCAGAAGCCCTTGATCCTGAGACACCCTGGGTGGGCTTAAACAGCCAACCTTTTGGTTACCACCGTAGTTCATCCCTCACAGATCTGTATGTACTGATGTGAACTGATGGCCAAGACAGAGGAAGGAAGAAAGGGGCCAAATAATTGTGGTGTATCATTAAGTTGGAACTGATCCATAGCTAACTCTACAGTGGGTTTTCAGGGGCTGTGATTCACATGGGAGGAGATTGCCCATCTTCCTCCCATGGAGCCGCTGTGGATTTGAACCACATGCTTCTGGGTGGACAGTGCAACTGCTTAACATTAAGCCACCAGAGCTCCCAATGTGGGCAATATAATATTAGTACACATATAGCACACATTAGCATGCATATAATGTCTCTGGGAGGATGTATAAGAAACTGTTCAAAACAGTTGCCTCTGTGTAGATTATTTTAGGGTCTGGAAGTGATTGTTAAAAGGAAGGCTTTGTTTTTATTTCATATACTTATTACTGTTGATAATTTTAGGGAGCTCTGGTGGTGTAGTCTACAGGAAGAAGTGCCCCAACTCTAAGGAAACTCTGCTAGTTCTACCTACAGTGGCCGGAGAGAGAGATGAGAAATCTCCTCTCGTACAATTCACAGCTTCAGAAACCCACTGGAGGGCCACCTGTGTGTTGGTTCTGGTAGCAGTGAGTTTGAATTTTTTGAGTTTTTATAATTTAAAAAAAAAACCCAACACACCAATAGCAAATGCATTGAGAATAGGGGAAGAAAAAAGGTGACTGACCATATCTCTTCTTGTCCAATTTGCTATTTAAGATATTTTAACATTCTTCCCTATTATGGTAGTCCTCTTTGGCTCAAAGTCCTTATTTTTGATGTCTCCCTCCGCATCTGTAACCTCTTTTCAGCTCTGAATCCCTTATTATTAGACTTCTTGTTTTACTTTAGTCTGTAGGTGAAGGTGTGTTCGGCTCACTGAAATTTGCTGCATTGGTGTGTATGTAGTGGTGGAAGGGGTGGGGTGGGGGTGGTGATGGGAAAAACTGTGTGCCTGGCTTCCTGAAGACCTTTCTTTCTTTCTCTTCCTTCCCAACCCAGGGTCTTTCTGAGGGCCTCCCAGGCCAGTGTGCCTTGGATCAGTCTTGAATCATTCCATTGTTTGCAGAGTCAGCTGGGAATTCTTACTGTTCAGATATCTGGTACATATCCTTGTCATTGATGCCAGTTCTTTCCTTCCTGCTTAAAAACCAGGCCTTTTTCTAATTATTAAAGTGAGTCAAGGTTGTACAAGTGCGCACAATGTGGGAATTTCTTCTGTAGCTTTGCTTATGAAAACAAAAATTTAGAAACATATTAAGTAGCCATCAGTAGTACACACAGCACTCTGTCATTTGTTGTGGTGTACTACTGAGTCCAAATGGACCCTCCAGAAGGTTTTCTAAGACTGAACATTGCACTGGAGGAAAGCTTTCTCCGTCAGAGCAGCTGGTGGATTTGAACCGAGTGCCTTAGCACCACTTCTTATCACCAGGGCACTGGATGGACCACAGTTATAATGAATGCGTACAACTTTCATGTATCGATATGAAACAGAGTGATATGGACAGTAGAGAAAACCATTTCTCTAAGTTAAAAGTCATGCAAAAATGGATGCAAAAAATATGCAGTGGAATCCCTAGGTGGTACAGATGGTCAAGTGCTAGTTAACTAAGAGGTTGGCAGTTCAAATCCGTTCAGAGTTTTCTGGTGGTCTACTTCCAAAAGGTTGTTGCTTTTGAGAACTTTCAGGAGCATAGTTCTACTCTGTAACAGGAGGTCACGTGAACTGGAGTAAATGCCACAAGAATCTCCTTAAAAAGATAGGTAGTAAAACTATATAAGCATTGACGGCTAAGATGGCCATCAAATGCAGGGTAGAGGTTGCTCTGGGGAAATGGGCAAAGAAGTGGACTTGGTATCTGAAATGTTTTCATTTAGTAAAACAAAAATTAAAACACACACACATATGACAAATATTAACATTTCTTAATTTTGGAGTCGAGTGTGTGCATGTTGGTGATGTTATTTTCTGTCATTTTCCATGTGAAAATATTAATAATGAAACCCACAAGTCGTCCTACCCATCGTGAGTCCCTCTGGCTTGCAGTGATCTTGGAGAGTCAAGGCCAGGTGGGGCAAGAGGAGCTGGGAATGCTGTTAATTGGTTAACACCTCCTGCCACTTGGGAATGTGAATTCCGCAGGTAGGAGGGGCTTGGGGCTAAACTCCTACCGACACTTTGACAGCACTGGAACTTGGCCAACCCAGCTGGACCCCTCTGCACCTCTGACCGCCTCTGGACCTTCTCTTTGACCTCTGTGAGCATAGATGAAAGAATCGCCTCTACCTGAGGTCACATTTCTCCTTTCATGCAGCTGTGGCTGCGAACCTTCAGGGCAGATTTTGTTGACCCTGGCAAAGTAGCTCTCGGGGTTTCTAAGTTGATTTTGGTTTACTGCCCTGTTGTTGTGCTTTGTCTTGTGCATGTGAGCTTCCCTCTCCATTAAAAAAAAAAGAGAATTCAACTACTAGCTGATCCCAAAGGAGCATTGTGGCTAGCTTCTATATGCATGGTTGATAAGCCAAGGCAGCCCCTGGTTGCTGTTACTCAAATTGTAGGTGTACTGTCTGCACGGCAAGCAATTGGGATGTGTGCTCTGACTTGGTGTGCCTCAGAAATTCAACACTCAGAGTACTGTAATGCGACTGGTTGAGAAGCTCCTTTGGGGTTGCAGCCAGACTTCTATTCTGCAGATCCTTTCTGAGGGTT
Organism: Elephantulus edwardii; assembly: GCF_000299155.1. Lineage (NCBI taxonomy): Eukaryota > Metazoa > Chordata > Mammalia > Macroscelidea > Macroscelididae > Elephantulus > Elephantulus edwardii. The sequence continues at coordinate 242,442 of NW_006399856.1, read as the reverse complement.
GTGGGGGGGGAGACTTTATCAGAACTAAGGAGGCAATAACATTGTCTTATGATAGCCTCCCTGGGGAACTAGTAAGTGGGAGGGAGGTGGTTTTGGAACAGCTTTGTTTTATTCCCCCCATTCTCGTGTGTTCTGAGTAGATCACAAGATGTTCTGCCAAGGTTCATAAAACAGCAGTTCAAGCCTTTGCCTTGGTGCGTACGTAGAAGGTCAGTTAGGCACTAGGGCCTAGGCATTCCTCCACAGGCCTACTCCCTGACCTCTCACCTATCCAGTTAACAATTCTCAAGACATCAACAACCTCATCAAATAACTGAGTAACTACTTAGGGTTATATTAAATCCATAATGAATATCTCGATAGCATCAGAGAAGAGTGGTCCCAGCCATGACTCCCTGTTGGTTGATGAATTCTGTATCACAGGATAAACGTGGTTTGAGATAGATAATAAATAGAAAAGGAGTTTATAAAGGACGGGCCTCATCAGCCCCTCATCTTCACCTTAGCTTTTTAGTTGGGATCCTGGAGCAGTTTATTTTGTACAGAATGTTCTGAATTCCTGTGGGCCAGCAGAATAAAGCTAAATCCTCACGGGGGGGAGGGGGGGGCAGAAGAAAGAGGCCGGGCCTTTCTGAAGTCCATGGAGGTAGAGAGATTTCTATGTGTTGTTAGATTCCAATTCTTCATCGACCAGTGGTCAAGTGGAAAATGATGGAGGCAGTTTGGGTTAAATGGGCCAGAAGCCCTCAGATGCCCTGATCCCTCCTTCGACCCCTGACCCACTGTAGTCATCTCTTTGTGTCCCAAAGCCAGCGTTGGCCCTCACTTTTCACAATTATCAGGGTGACCAGTCCTGTTAGGGACATTGTACCTCCGCAAAGTATGTGTTATAAACCCGAACCCCTGTACCTGTGTATATCGTCCTACTTAATAATAGAGTTTCTTTCGTATGTAAATGAGGTTGTGCTGGTGTAAGGCGTGCTTTAAACCAATTAGATAGAAAATACAGAAAGAGGAGGAGGAGATTAGACGCAGAAAGCAAGAAGCACAAATGGGAAAAGATTGATACCTCATGGATTCTGCCGAGGAACCAAGACAGAGGAGCTGGAAGAGAAAAGATTTTCCCCCAGGATGGAAAGAGATGCTTCCCTCAGAAGCTGGCACTCGGATTTCAGACTTCTAGCCTCCTAATCCGTGAGAAAATACATCTCTGTTTGTTGAAGCCACCCCCTTGTGGTATTTCTGCTGTAACAGCACTAGGTAATTAGGGAAGCACCTGCACCAGTCACTTCACATCTTCCCCAGGTGTAACCTGCTCTTGCATCCTGGCTGGTCCCCACATGGCTCACTAGTCCCTTCCTTCTAAATTACACCATCTCTGTCATTTCCCATGCACCAAGCCTGGCCAGTGTTTACATGTTCTCGCTCCCTCCTTGTTAATGGCATCAGCGAGGTGTTCATGGCTAGAATGTCTCGGAGCGTGGGGTTGATCACTGGGTCATGGAATGATTTCTTTTTTTTTTTCTCTCCTCCTCCCACAGAACTAGCATAGTTTCTTTCTGTACTGGCCAAGGAACCAAGCTTCTAAGCCATCTCAAATGTTTGCCCAAACCTGTCTCTAATTTCACTCCTTCGTTGCTCCTTGTAAGAGTGGAGGGAGCTCTGACGGTGCTGGCTCGAGGGAGCTGCCTTCTCTGGAGTTTGAATCCACCAATGGCTCTGCCTGGGGAAAAAGATGAGTAATCTCCTCCCGGGTGATTTGTGGTCTCAGAAACCCTCTGGAGAACCAGCTATGAATCGGTTCTGAGTGGGTTGTAAGAGTGGACTTCAGTAGACCGCCGAATAACTGAGTCCTTTTGATTACCAAGGAGTATTTTGTCTGTGGTCACAACTTATGGCCCTTGGAAAGCTGTTTTGCTTTCTTGGTGACAGAGGAGTGAAGAACACTGTAGAATACTTTTCTTAACTCTATGGGATTCTTTCCTTTTATCCTTAACCCTAACCACCAATACAGCCCATCAGAAATTGCAGGGACAATGGTCTATGACTACTTGTTTTTGTCACAGACATATTGGTAACCAGATCCTACCAGGTTCCTGTTCTGTACTTGGCTGGTTGACATTGTGATGTCATCAACTTCTGGGAGGAGACCTTAAAACCCTTGTTTAGTCAGGAATAGATTGGTAAAGCCCCTGGTACTATGACTTTGTTTTCAGTGCCACTCTCATATGGTATATTGAGTTGACTAGGCCGCCTTAGGGAATTCTAGTGGCCTAGTGGTAAGAAGCTGTGCTGCAATCCTGAAGGTATGGGGTTCAAATCGACCAGCTGTTCCTTGGGACAAAGATGGGCAATCTCCTCCTATGCGTTTAACTGCCTCTGAAAACCCACTGGAGGGTCAGCTATGAGTCAGTTTTGACTTGCTAGAATGCAACAACAAACAACAAGAAGGCTGACTTAACAAGTGGGTGTTACTGGTGACTTATTTGGGAGGGTGGAAGAACAGCGCAGGAGAGGAAGACCCTCTATGAGGTGGATTGATTCAGTGACTGCAGTAATTAGGGTGGGGGTGTTGGAGACAGTGAAATTAGCACAGGACAGAGTTTAGGGCTGTTGTACATATGGTCACTATGAGTCACAGGCAACTCGATGGCTAATAATAACAACAACATTTGCCTTTTAATGTTACACACGTTTGCCCTCATTTGAAATGATTGTCAGCCCTACTCACAACAAATTCACCTTTACTTGCTACACATGCAGCTTTTTAATAATGGAAAAGTCTTTGAGCCTTTCCTTCCACTAAAGTGAGGCTAAGTGAGAATTGTATACACCTGTTTTGATTTACCTACAAATTCAACTTAAAGACTAGAGAAAAGAGCAAGGGCCACGTGGGGATGGCCACATCTGATCTCTAACAACTTCACAAAAGCGGAACAGTCCTGTCAACTGCATCAACAACATAAAATTAATTCCCATGAGGTCAGACATGTCCCCCATAATCTCATACCTCTTTCTACTCCTCTCAACACCAATCTCACTGCTTCACTGGATCCCAAAGCTGATGCATTAGAACGCAGACCATACAGAACCATGTTGGGGAACTCAAAAGGTTATCATTCAGGTCAGTAGCAGAATACATTCAGGACAGTTTCTGAAATGTGCTCATAGGCACCTCACATAGCCTTGAACCTCTCAGGTTAAGGCCAGTGTTCCACAGTTCTCAGGCCTGCCAATATTGGCTCGTCCCAGTACCACCCCAAATTGCACAACAAGCTTGGGCAAAAGCTCTTAGCTTAGTTCTGGTTCTGTGTGTGGGGAGCATCAGCCCCAAGGTCCACAATGTCTCATGTGAGGTTCTCCACTGTGGCTGCTATGGCTTTGCTTTGGTCCTGAAGGATGAGTTGCATTCTCTTCTTTGCTCGTGGTGAAGTTTCTTCTGCTCCCGGATCTGCCCAATTTAATGGCAAGACTAGCCAATCCCCTTGTGGACTGGTGAGACTAACCAATCCTCTTGTGGAAAGGATCATATTTTCCATTTGCATATTCCCGTCCATCTATCTGGACAATGACTAGGGATGATGGAAGGAGATGCCTTTGAGCTGTGGTGTTGGGGAAGAGTATTGAATATACCATGGACTGCAATGAGTATGAACCAATTCATCCTGTTGTTGTTGTTGTTATGTGCCATGGAGTTGCTTGCGACTCATAGAGATCCTATGTACAAGAGCCCTAAATGCTGTTCTATCCTCTGTCAACCTCACCATCTCAAACACACTTATTCCTACCACTCCAGTCTTCCTCTCCTGCGCCGTCCCTCCACTCTCCCAAACATGATGTCCCTCTCCAAGGAACAGTCCCTCCTTGCAACACGCCCAAAGTATGTCAGATGTCAGACGAAGCTTCAGAATCCTTGACTCCCAAGGAGCATTCTGGCTTCACCCTCTCCAGGACAAATCTGTTTGTTCTCCTAGCAGTCCATGATATATTCAACACTCTTCTCCAGCACCACAGCTCAAAGACATCAATTATCTTTCTGTTATGCCTACTCACTGTCCAACTCTCTGATGCATAGCACATAATTGCGAAGACTATAGCCCTCATCAGGCGCACCTTAGTCTCCAGTCTGATATCGTTGCTCTTCAGTACTCTTGAGAGGTCCTTCACAGCTGACTTTCCCAATGCAATTCATCTCCTGATTTACTGGCTGCTGTTACCAAGAGTGTTGACTGTGGAGCCAAGTAAACTAAAACGGTTTCACTTTCTCAATCTCTTCACCATCCATACTGATGCTGCCAATTGGCCCAATGGTGAGAATCTTTGTTTTCTTGCTGTTGAGCTTCAGTCCATATAGGAGGCTGTAGTCCTTGATCTTCTGCAGCAAGCGCTTCAGGTCCTTCTCAATTTCGGCAAGCAGGGTTGTGTCATCTGCGTAACGCAGGTTGTTGATGATTCTTCCACCAATCCTGATGCCACATTCCTCTTCGTATAGCCCAGTGTCTCGGATGATCGGTTCTGCATACAGATTGAAAAGGTATGGAGACAAAATACATCCCTGACGAACCCCCTTCTTGACTTTGAACCATCCAGTGTCTCCCTGCTCTATTCTGACGACTGCCTCTTGGTCCAAGTATAGGTTTTGCATTAGCACGATCAAATGTTCTGGGATTCCCATTCTTCTCAGAGTCAGCCATAGCTCCTGGAGAGGGTTAAATCAGACTGCTTCTTGGAGGCAAGGATTCTGAAGCTTCATCTGACATACTTTGGACATGTTGCAAGGAGGGACCCAGTCCTTAGAGAGGGATGTCATGCTTGGGAGGGTGTAGGGACAACGCAGGAGAGGAAGACCCTCGATGAGGTGGATTGATTCAGTGACTGGGGTAGTGAGGGTAGGTGTGTTGGAAACAGTGAGATGGGCACTGGATAGAGCAGGGTTTAGGGTTATTGTACACAGGGTTGCTATGAGTTGCAGGCAACTTAATGGCACATAAGAACAACAAACTTTACAAAGACATACCTGGGAATGGACTTCACTTGTAAGCCAGGGTCTGCCTATACTACAGACTGACTTGTTTACAATAGAAATTTGTTCTCACAGTTTTGGAGTCTAGAAATTTATCACCAGGGCATCACCTGCGATGATTCTGTCTAAGGGCCTGAGGGAGAATCTCTTCTCCTTAAAGCTAGCATTCCTTGACTTGGTGCTGTATTACTTCACTCTCCCTCGTCACGTGACAGCTTGCCTGTTTGCTTATATGTCCGTTTCTTTCTGTAAGGAATCCAGTCATACTGGAATAGAGAAATACTCCAGTATTATCTCATATTGGCTTAACAGTTCCAAAAACACAATTTCCAAATAAGGTCACTTATCATGGGTACCAGGAAGTTAGGACTTGAACAAATATTTCGGGGAGATACAGAATTTGCCTGCGAGAAGGATTCCGGGTTGTGGGCCCACCTTCTTTGTTTCACGAAACTGCCTGGCAGGCGGGCCCTGAGTCTTGTTGGGGTTTACCAGGCACTCCTGTTGTTAGGCAGCCAAGACCACTAAGAAAGACTTTTTAAGTTCATTGTATTAGTTTGTTAGTGCTGCTGTAACAGACATACCACAATTAGGTGGCTTTAAAGAACAACAGTTTTTTTCTTCATAGTTATGGGGGCTGAAAGTCCAAATCAGGGTCTTAGCTGTGTCTGTTCCTTCTGTGGGCCTTTCTCCTAGTTTCTAATGACTCCCAGCTTTCTTTAGAATTGTTGGCATTTCCTGGTTTCAAGATGATTCTTCCATGGTGCCTATCCCCCTCCTCTGTGGAGGAGACAGTTCTAGAATCCTCTGTGTCTATTCTGTTCTTTGATTAGACACTACTTAGAAATTAGTAGGTTTAGGACGCAGGCCACTCAGATATGACGTCATTAACATCACAAAAGAAGACCCTTTTTCTAAACCAGTCATATTGGCCTAGTCCCTTCACCACATTTTGACAAATGTGAGATGTTATTATGGAATGAAAACTTTGAACAGAAGAGAAATTCTTGTAAGATTTATGGATATTCACAATGAAAAAATTGTAACCTGTTTCATTCTTTTTTTTTTAAATTTTAAAATCATTTATTGTAAGATAATTTACAAATATCTTGCTGTCTTCAGTAATTTGAACAATGGACCAACAATCTTTCTGACAAGGACAGCATTAAGCATAATGAAATGAGCTGGCTTAACTTTTCTTCTTTACCTCTTGTCTGAGGATGACACTTGATTTTCATTAATCCAGAGCTGCAGCACCAGAGATGATTTCAGTCAGCTCCTTTGTGATGACAGCTTGGCGGGTATGGTTGAATGTCAAAGTCAGTTTGTCGATCATCTCAGAGGCATTCTTGCTGGCATTGTCCATAGCTGTCATCCTGGCACTTTGTTCACTAGTGGTGGACTCCTTCAGAGAGTAGTAGATGATGTTTGCCATACTGTATTCTTGGTAATTTTGTAGCACATCAGCATCAATATCATCATAGATACTCATGCTTTCAGCACTTGCAATTGTATTAAGGGAAAATATGGGCTTTTCATCAGTCTTATAGGAGATGACAGACCTGAATCGATTAAAGATGATAAATCCTTCATCAAATTCATAGCCAGAATTCAGCAATTCAAGAGCAATAACTGATGCATCTCCAAAAGTAGGAGGCTTCCTTCCCACTTCTTTAAGTGTTACCAGAAATTGGTCCGAATGAGTCCTATGCAAGATGCCCCTGATTTTATCTCCAATCCCAACAATCATAACTTCTTTTCCAGCTGCTGTAAGCTCGGCCACCTCACTTTTTATCTGTTTTGCAACCGAGGAATGAATAGCACCACAAAGCCCTCGATCTGAGGATACACCAATAATGAGGTGTTTCTTCTTGTTTTCAGGAACCTTAATATCATCTTTCTCATAGAGTGCTAGAGATCCGACTCCATATACTCGAGCTGGTTTCAGCTCCCTCTCTGCTTGGGCATATTTTGCTGCTGCTACCATTTTCATAGACTTGGTAATTTTCTGAATGTTTTTGATTGACTTCGGTTGCCTGGTAATATCTTTCAAAGTTGCCGTATTTCGAACTTGGGTCCATTGTGGCTGCACAGCCCAGACCGAGACAACGAGGTTTGCCCGAGAAAACATGATGGTGCCAGCCTTGCTGAAGGTCGGGCCAACCTGTTTCATTCTGAGTGCACATTTATCTAACATCTTCCAGGACTCAGTTCACAGGCCTTTGTTCACAGAATCACTGCCATCTTTTCTTCTCTTCACTGCAAGTTCTTGCTCCACATGCTATTAGACAATTTTTTAAAGATAGAAAGAAACACAGCTTACTTATTCAAAACAACAACTTACTGTGATTTTGGTGAATGTTTACGCAGCAGTTGGGGTCTCATTCTACATTTTCTGTACAAGCTGTTCAGTAGTGTTGGTACCATTCTTCACACTGTAGGAACTTCCTCATTATTGTCACTTATTGTTCCAACCTCTTTAATCATATTTTTCTGCCCCCTTACATTCTCATCTTTAAGTAATGGTTGGCTCTCTGAACTCTTACGGTTGATTTTTTTTTTTTAAGGAACTCTTTATTGTCCATGGGGAGCGCTGACAGAGAACACAGTTGTTGTTTTTTTTTTTAATTTAGGTTGTTTATTTTTCATTTCAATGAACATCTACAGAGATTTTGGAATTCCATTCATTCAT
>NW_006399856.1:232911-234417 GCF_000299155.1 Elephantulus edwardii | reverse complement strand
AAAGAATAATTACATTTTTTATTAATATAAACATTGTCATTAAAAACAATAGACTTAGATAACTGTCTTTGAAATAATAATTTTATAAAATCACATGGTCATGTTTACAATAGACGTTTTGAGCAATCATATTTTTATTTTAAAATTGGACTATATGAATAACACAGCACACAGAGAATTGAAAATGACTCTTTTACCACCTAAAATATGTTGCTGGCACAGTCTTGTTTTTAGAAAGTAAAGAAGATTAGAAGAACTTGCTGATGAATATCAATGATTGAATTCTTCCATCTAGATATGAAGAAAACAAAAGTTTTCCAAAATGAACTATCATGGTAAATGGAGGAATTTCACTGTTTTCATTTACTTGGATTCATAATCAACACCCATGGAAGTAGAAGTCAAGAAGTCAAATGATGTATGTTATTGGATTAATCTGCTCCAAGGAACCCTTCAAAGGTTCAAAGAACAAGAATGTTACTTTGAGCACTAAAAGGTTGCTTGATTCAATCTATGGTATTGCCAATCAACTAAAATACATGCAAGAATTAGACAATAAATAAAGAAAATAGAAGAAGAATTGATGTCTTTAAATTTTTGTGTTAATGAATATTGAGCATATTGTTTACTGCTGAAATAAAAATATAATCATGTCTTGGAAGAAGGGAAGCCAGAATGTTCCTTTGAGAGAGAATGTTGAGATTATGTCTCACATGTTGTCAAGAGTGGTCAGTCCCTGGGAAAAGGCACCAGTCTTGGTGAAGTAGAGGATGATCTTTATAAAAAAGAAAGATAAAGATTACCGAGGTTGATTAACACAGTGGCTGCATCAGTGGGCTCACTCACATTAAAAATTGTGAGGATGGTACAGGACTGGACATTTTCTTCTTCTTTAATACATAGAATAATTGTGAGTTGGTTCAGATTCTATGGCACCTAATAATAATAATGATATTCTGAGTGATAAATTTACAGCCCAGCAACTGTCTTTTCCACGTTAAATAATGTAAGAATTTGTGTCTCCTGAGTGTCTATAATTGATGTAAATAACTGAAAATTTATCTGGTTTGGCCTTCTCTCACCAAACACAATGTCAGATGAGTGTTTATGCTTAGATAATGCATTTTGCCAGGTTGAATTATTGCAATATCCTTTGACCTCAAGATTTCTCACAGCCTACCAGACCACATTCTTATACCAGGATGTTAATATCAAATTGAAATTTTGTTTGCACCAAACTTGGAATATTTTCAACATATTATAAATTAAATTGTGTTTACCCAAAACTAGAGATTATAAATTTTACCCCCTATATTTCTGGATTTAAACCTATTTGGGAATATATATGTTTTAACACAGCCAAAAGAGTAACCATATATGTTATAGAAGAAGTCAAACAAGGATGCTCATTGGGGAAAATAATGACATAACTTGATACAATATAATTTGGATAAGTTATCAGGAGTTAGCAGACTCTGGAGCTGGTATTACACTTGGTGAAGTAGT
>NW_006399856.1:226194-232576 GCF_000299155.1 Elephantulus edwardii | reverse complement strand
CATTTTAATGAACATTTACAGAGATTTTGGGTTTTCATTCATTCATTGTTGCACTGTTTTCTCTACCCTCCTCCCCAGTTCGTTCTTCTTCCCCCCCCATGTCTGTTTTAATTGTCCAGTTGCCGCAGTGCTTGTCAAAGCCAGTTCTGATTAATCTCATAGTTGATGTTTTTAAAAGAGCACAACTGTTTAGAGTGAGTTCTGGTGGCCTAGTGGTAAGAACCTACGCTGCAGCCCCGAATGCGTGCTCTGAGGGAGAAAGACGGGCAATTTCCTCCCGTGTGATTAACTGCCCCTGAATGCCCTCTGGAGAGTCAGCTATGAGTCAGTTCTGAGTTGACAGTACACAACAACAAGCACAATCTAACAGTAATATTGTTGATCAACCAGATGTTCTGCTGGAGAAGGAGGAACAATTTCCTCCTATACCAGTTAGATCTGATTTGACAGTACACCACAAAAAAATTTTTTTTAAAAGAGTAATATTGGTTTGGGTTTTTTTAATTATTATTTTTTTTAGCATCTGGTGGATTTGAGCCACGTACCTCTGGGATTGCAGTGCAGCTTCTTGTCCCTAGGCCACCGGAATTTCCTAGTAATATTGTTCTTGTTAAGTGCTGTTGAGTTGAGTATGACTCATAGCAACCCTATGAACAAACGATCTGAACGATCTGAACTCTTGTCGTTTCTCTAATACTCATAGAGTTTCCAAACGCCTGTTGTTTAAGAACTGGACGCCAATCCTGCTTCCAAGCCTCTCTCAATCTGGGAGGGCTACCAAACCCTGTCCACCATGTGTAACCATTCAAGTGTAATACTATTGTTAATTTTGTTTTAGCTAATTTGTTATTTAGCTAAAAAGGTGACCTTAGGGGTTTTCCTTCAAGCTTTGAAGAATATCTCAGGGCAACATGCTTAGGGAGGCCTTCTCCAGTAACAACCAGCGCAGGAGGTCTGCGTTTGTTCAAAACAATGTAAGATTCTGTTCCACATTCAGACCAAAGAGTTTAGTGTCCCCGGAGGCATTTTATTTGCAGTGTGTGTTACATTCCTAGAAAAGGAATCCCAGGATTTTTCCTCCTGTGTGTGTTTTTTTTTTTTCTTGCTTCCTTGTGGTCTGTACAATGAAACCGAACTGACGGGACAGGAGCAGATTTTTCTGCCACTTTTCTAGCTCTTTGAGTTGCACATCAAATCTGAGGCTTATAACGCCACACTTGTTTAACCTGCCTGTGAGGTTGACAGTTTTCCCCCTGCTCTGTGATTATCAGTGATTTCAAATTCGCCAAACTATGACTCTGGAGCACAGGCTGATAAGAACCTTGCACTTTCCTCTCTTCTCGGCCTTGTTGATGCTCTTGTGAGCGTCAGCCAGGACATTCATGCGCACCGTTGTGGTGGTGCAGAAAGATGGTGGAAAGAGGAAGGTCGGACAGAAACACTTAATGAGTAAACAGTAGCTGGTAGCTCAAGGCATCTGGGGTGAAGGAAGAGGACACCCAGAGGGAGCAGTTTCCACCAGTAAACACTGCGTTGTAGCTACATCTACTTTGAAATGCTGTTCACTCTGCTTCAAAATACATGCTTAAAACTCAAGGCACCAGTCAGGCACTGGCCTTGACTCTAACTCGAGCTTCTTGATCTTTTGATGGATTGCATTTGTGCCCTCCAAAAATGTGCCATGGGCACACACAAAGATGAGTGAAGGGAAAGGCAATATCCAATAAAGGAAAAATCAGGTGCTCGCTTCGGCAGCACATATACTAAAACTGGAACGATACAGAGAAGATTAGCATGGCCCCCGCACAAGGGTGACACGCAAATTCGTGAAGCGTTCCATATTTTTTCATGGGGGAAAGAAAAGGAAAAATCAGCACAAGGCAGAGAGATATAGAAGGATTAAAGGGGAAAGTGTGATTACATTGTGGATATTTAAATGAATGGTATAGAACAAAATATGTATAAATGGGTGAATGGAAATGAATTTGCTTTGTAAACTTTTACTCAAATAATTTAAAAAAAAAAGATGTATATTGTAAATTCTGCCCCCCTTATGTGTAGTTATAATCCATTTAGGGTTGGACTTTTTGTTATATTCATGAGAAAAGATTGTTGCTGTTTTGTGCCTTCTAGTCCCTGCGGATCATACTGTCCCTATGGACAACAGATCCAGAGCTTGCCCCATCTTTTTTTTTTTTTTTGGCAGTTTCCAAGTAATTTTATTCAGAATTTTGAATTTGCTTCCTGAATCAATAAATACTATACAAAACAATGTAAAAATGGCTACCATTTTCTCCCCCTTGCTCCCCCCACCTAGAATAATACCCTGGGCCACCTCACTCTAGCACTGTCCCGTCAGATTTGGTCCAGCATACGGGGTTGAATGACATCATAGCTCCTTGAGTGTTGAAAGAGTCTGGCTGGGGTGGGGAGAGCCTCATGGATCTGCAGGTGACTAGGTTAGAGAAATGGATTAGTGTTTGTTTTCTTGTTGTTGCTTTTTTTAAGAGGGGGAGAAAAGTCGGCGACTGGGGCAAGAACCTACCCCAAAGAAAAGGGTGTCTAAAATGTTCATGGTTCCTTCTTTTGCCTCAAAAAGTGACATTTATTAAAAAAGAGTGTGAGGGGGGGGGGGAAAGACAAGATGTCCATCCCTTGGCTCCCTTCACTACCCCCTCCTGCTCCAGCCCTCCAGGATTGAACCCTGGGCCAGGGCTATAGCAGGACAGATGGCCCCTTTCAGATGAGGTCAGCAACATTGAGGGGCATTTCCTCAATGGAGGTGTTATAGAAGGTCTCAATGTCTCGAAGGGTCCTCTTGTCTTCTTCTGTCACCATGTTAATAGCCACACCCTTACGGCCAAAGTGCCCACCACGTCCAATTCTGTGAATGTAATTTTCCCTGTTGGTGGGAAGGTCATAGTTTATGACTAAAGAAACTTGTTGTACATCAATGCCTCTGGCCAGTAGGTCAGTAGTGATGAGAACTCTGCTGGAGCCAGAACGGAACTCCCTCATGATCACGTCTCGTTCCTTTTGGTCCATATCTCCATGCATGGTAGAGACGGTGAAATCCCGGGCATGCATTTTTTCAGTGAGCCAGTCAACCTTCCTTCGGGTGTTAATGAAGATGACGGCCTGGGTGATCGTTAATGTTTCGTACAAATCACACAGTGTGTCCAGCTTCCGCTCCTCACGTTCCACATTGATGTAGAATTGGCGGATACCCTCCAGGGTCAGTTCTTCCTTCTTGACAAGAATCCGAATGGGGTCCCTCATGAACTTCTTGGTCACTTCAAGCACATCAGAAGGCATTGTAGCTGATAACAAAACTACCTGGGTGTTGCTGTTGAGCTTCTGGAATATGTCATAGATCTGGTCCTTGAATCCACGGCTTAACATTTCGTCAGCTTCATCCAGCACAAACATTTTTATGTATTTGGGAGAAACGTATCTTCGATTAAGCATATCAAATACACGGCCTGGGGTACCAACGATGATGTGCGGAGCCTCCATCTGCAGTTTCTGTACTTCAGCACGTACATTGGTGCCCCCAATGCAGGCATGGCAGGAGGCACCCATGTAATCTCCTAATGCCATTACCACCTTCTGTATCTGCTGGGCCAACTCTCGAGTGAGAGCCAGGACCAAAGCCTGGGTGGCCTTCAGATCCAATTCTATCTGCTGTAGAATTGATATGGCAAAAGTGGCTGTTTTCCCAGTCCCAGATTGGGCTTGAGCAATCACATCATAACCCTTGATACAAGGAAGAATGGCTCGCTGCTGTATAGCTTGCCCCATCTTGTGCTGCTCTCACAATCTATCTGACATCCTTAGCCCATTTTCACAATCACTGTATCAATCCCTCTTGGTGAGGGTCTTCCTCTCTTTCTCTGACCCTCCTTCTTTCCCAGCATGATGTATTTTTCCAAGGACTGAACCCCTCCTAACAACAAGCCCAAAGTATGTGAGACAAAGTTTCATCATTTTTGTCTCTAAGGAGCACTTGGTTGCATTTCCTCCATGACATACTTGTTTGTTCTTTTGGCTGCTCATGGTAGAGTCAGACTTCTTCGCCAACACAATAACCCAAAGGCATCAGTTCTTCTGTCCTCCTTCATTATTGTCCAACTTTCAAATGCATGGGAAACCATGGCTTGGATCAGGTGCACCTTAGACTGTAAACTGACATTGTTGTTCTTTAGCACCTTGGCGAGGTCCTTAGTAGCAGATTTTCCCAATGCAACACACTTTTTGATATCTTGACTGCTACTACAGCATGCACATTTCTTGTAGAACAAGTTAGATTACATCATCCACAACTTAAATTCCACGCCCCATCTATCATGATTTCCTGAGATCAAATAATCTGATTCAGGCCATAGTCACTTGCTATGCATCTGAAAGCTGGACATGAATAAGGATCACAGGAGAAGAATTGATGCCTTTGGGCTGTAGTGTTGGAGAAGAGTACTGAACTGAACCCCGTGGATGGCCCAGAGAACAAACAAATATATCTTGGAGAGGATGCAACTAGAGTTCTCTTTGGAAGCAAGAATGATGCAGCTTTGCCTCACATACTCTGGGCATGTTGCTAGCAGGTGCTATTCCTTGGAGAGGGACATGATGCTGGGAAGGGTGGAGGGTTGGTGAAGGAGAGGAAAACCCTTGACCAGGTGGATTGACTTGGTGACTGCCACAGTGGACTCATTGTGTCAGGAAGTGTGAGAGTGGCACAGGATAGAACAAGGTTCAGATCTTTTGCTCATGGGGTCACTATGAGTAGCACTTGACTCGGCGACATCTAATAACAACAACATCATGATTATGCCTATTGGTCCAGTGCTGAGGATTTTTGTTGTTTTGTTGTTGAGATGTAATCCATATTGAAGGCTGTAGTTGTTTTTTTTATCTTATGCAGTAAGTGCTTCAAGTCCTCATCACTTTCTGCAATCAAGATTGTATCATCTGTATAACACAATGGTGTGGCTGTATTTAACTTAATTCTAGAGAAATAGCAAGATTGCTTGTTGTGACTTGGGGTTTTGCCTCCTTTATACCTCTTGTATCACTGAGCCAGGACGTAGGGTAGATAATGCCAAGCCACAGGGAGATCACTAAAGAATCTGCAAACAAACTGGAAAGACAAGAAACTCTGGCTCCAACCTCCTCATCCCAGAACTGACAGAGAAAGGAAAACTCCATAGAGTTAGGAAAGATCACCCTGAATTTGGTCTTCAAGGCACTGTACACTTGGAAAAACAGCATTTCTGTGTCTTAAAGCCATTCACTTGTGGAATTGCTATTATAGCAGAACCAGTTCACTACGTGACCAGAGAGAGTATTTCTGTCACAGCAGCACTAGATGATTACCTGAGGGAGCTCTGCAAGCCTGCTTGGTAAGGTGGTCTGCTGCCATGCCAAGGCCGACCGGTCTCTGGCAGTTCGAATCCACCAGCAGCTCCAAAGGGAAAAATGGACACTCTCCTCCCTTGGAATCCTGCTGGACGGTCAGACATGAGCTGGTTCGCACTTGACCACGATGGATTTGAATTTTGTTTTGAGGTAGCTAACACAGCCTCCAAAGATGACCAGTGGACGGCACAAGTTTGGTCCTCTATGTTAATGAGCACCTGCTGAACAGGTAAAGAGCCCATCGCTTAGATGAGGACTGTACTACCCGTTAATTTTGTAATTGTTGTTGTGAAAGTGTATTAGTGAGATGCCGCTGAGTCTTTCCCGACTCATAGTGATGGATCCCATATGTCAGATGTGCAGGGTTGAACGACCCTCTAGACGTCTTAGTTACTTAGTCCTCCTGCTGGGAGACGAGAACTCCAAATTCAGGACATTGGCTCAAGGGAAGGCTTTCTCTCTCTCTCTTAGTTTGGGAGGAAGTTCTTTCTTTTCCTAAACCTCTGTAGTCTCTACTACATTCCTGGGAGGTTTCCATGTTTTGGCATTCCACTGTGTTGAGGAGATTCTCAAGGACCTGGGTCCAAAGCATGCACTCTACTTCTGGCAATTGTTGTACTGACGTGTTCTTTTTCTGCTTGCTTTTCCACTCCTTTAATCTCCTGTGAGATGAGAGGTGTTTCAGGGCACACCTAAGGGACCCTTCCTTAATATGCATCAGTGCCCTGTAAATACACTGAGTAGTAAAGAAGAATGACAAGATCTCTGCCCTCAAGAAATTGTCAGACTAAGCTGAGTCAAGACACACCAAGTACAGAATATTTTAGGAACATATAACTCAACTGTTTGGCATTGATGCTAAAATGAAAAGTCTTTTTTGTTGTTGTTTTGTTTATTATTATTCATTTTAATGGAAGTTTACAGAGACTTTGGATTTCCATTCATTCATTGTTGCACTTTTCTCCAT
>NW_006399856.1:218565-225784 GCF_000299155.1 Elephantulus edwardii | reverse complement strand
TTGATGGGCACTTAGGTTGTTTCCAACTCTTTGCTATTGTAAACAAAGCTTTGATAAACATGGGTATGCATATATCTACTTGGGTGGCAGGTATGGTTTCTCTGGGGTATATTCCAAAGTAGTGGAATTGCTGGGTCAAATGGTATTTCTATTTGCAACTTTTTGAGAAAGTGCCGTGCTGCCTTCCATAGTGGCTACAGCATTTACACTCCCACCAACATTGAATAAGGGTTCCAGTTTCTCCACAACCTCACTAGCATTTGTTGTTTGCTGCTCTGTTGAATTTTGCTATTGTTACTGGTGAGATGATATCTCATAGTTGTTTTGATTTGCATTTCTCTTAGAGCTAGGGATTTTGAACATTTCTTCATGTCTTTATTTGCCATCTGAATGTCTTCTTTGGTGAAGTGTCTGTTCATATCCTGTGCCAATTTTTCAGTTAGGTTGTTTACCTTTTTCTTGTTGTGGTGGTAAAGTCTTTTTAAGACTAAGCTTTGTCTCTGGTACTCCCTGCTGTATCCTTAGTAGCAGGAATGAAGTGTGAACTTGGTATCACAGAAATTATATGCACAAACACATGTAATTCACATACAACTCTTAGGAAATTGGCATGTGAGAGCTTGCACTTTTGCAAAACCTATAGAGCAGGCTTGTTATTTGCATATGGATACATTAAATAATGGAGTATTTATTGAGAGAATTAATCATTTACAAAGACTCTCCCTCTTTGAGGACTAACCTATTCTTCTTTAAGATGATCCCAGAGAGAGTCTGTTCTGCACTTAAACAAGGCCCATCTGAGAACCTTGAGACTCTCAAACCAGCTCAGGTTACAGGCTAATGGCTCACAGACACAGTATGTATCTCTCACCAAGTATTCTAGTGTCTTTCTAAAATAACTTCTTACTTAAGTGTTATTGTTAGCTACCCTCCAGGCAGCGCTGAAGTGCAGGTGGCCCTTTGCACAATGGAACAATGGATCATTGTGGCCCATAGAATTTTCAATGGCTGCTTTTTCAAATGCATTTCCAGAATTGCCATTGTCAGTGGAAGTTTCATTAAATCTGTTCAGCGTCATAGCAGTATGCAAGTTTCTACAACAGATAGGTCATGGCTATCCGTGAGGTGCATTTGGCTGGGACTTGAGCCCATTTCAGTTAGAATCCAAGAATTCCAACAGGCAACCACCATAGCCCCCTTTTACATAAGTAGATCCTTGTTAAATTCTACTGAATGAATAAACTGGAAGGGCGCTCTGGTGTCCTCCTAGGTAACAGGTTGTGCTACTCACCCAAAGGCAGGTAGTTCAAAACCACTAGCTAGTTGCAGTGGAAAGATGGGTACTCTCCTCCTGTGGGATTCATAGCCTCTGATCGCCTGCTGGAGGGTCAGCTATGAGTCAGTTCTGACATGATAGCGATGAGTTTAAGTTCTTGAGTTTGAAATGAACTGGAAGAGTTTGGAGGAAGAAAGCAGGCTGTGAGTCTGAGGAAAAAAAAGGAAGTCTTCCAGACGTCCAAACTGACAGCTCGGAAAGAAATGATGGAGGCTTGGACTGCAGGGAAGAAGCTGGTGCCTTGTAATTGGGTACTTTGCCTAGTTTTTTAAAACATAGGCAAAAATACATTTTTTATAGAGATAACCTCTTTGCATTTTTATAGATTATCTCACTTGAATGTAACAGATAGAAATGACTATAAACTTCAGCCACCTGTTTCTTCCAAATGAGATGTTGTTGTTGTTATGTGTCGTCGAGTCATTTGCGACTCATAGCGACCCTATGTACAACAGCCCTAAACCCTGCTCTATCCTGTGCCAATCGCATGGCCTCTGACACACCCATCCCGATTACCCCAATCACTGAATCAATCCACCTCATAGAGGGTCTTCCCCTCCTGCGCTGTCCCTCCACTTTACCAAGCATGATGTCCCTCTCCAAGGACCTGTCTCTCCTTACAACATGTCCAAAGTAGGTCAGACGAAGCCCCAGAATCCTTGCCTCCAAGGAGTAGCCTAGTTTAACCCTCTCCACGATGAATCTGTTTGTTTTCTTGGCAGTCCAGGGTATATTCAATACTTTTCTCCAGCACCACAGCTCAAAGGCATCAATTCTCCTTCTATCTTCCCTAGTCATTGTCCAACTCTATGATGCATAACAAGTGATTGAAAAGACCATGGTCTGTATCAGGTGCACCTTAGTCTCCAGAGACACACCATTGCTCTTGAGTACTCTAGAGAGGTCCCTAACAGCAGACTTTCCCATCGGATACGCCTTTTGATTTCCTGGCTGCTGGTGCCAAGAGTGTTGACTGTGGAGCCAAGCAAACTGAAGCTGCGAACAATCTCAATCTGTTCACCAAATGAGATAGCATTTCTGAAATAGGGTTCTCAAAAAAGAAGGAATTGAAAGACACATTAAGGTGTTGAGGGTGGTTTAGTGCTTTGCAACCAGAGGTGATTTTGCACCCCTGGAGATATTTGGCAGTGTCAGGAGACATTTTTGTCTCACCTGCTGAGGGAAGGATGGAGTGGTACTAGTGGGTGTAGGCCAGGAATGCTGTTAAATATTCTGTGATAAGACAGCCCCCCACCCCGATCATCAACGGTCCAGCCTCAAATGTCAGTAGTGTCTACGGCCAAAAAAAAAAAAAATGTCAGTAGTGATAATAAGTCAAAGTTATTGTCTAGCTGTTGTTTTAAAAGGCATATGTTGTTTGTTGTTGTTGTTTTTTTTAAAAAGGCATATGTTTTTAAAAGAGCTCAAGTTTGTTCCCACAGAGTCCCTGGGTGGCATAGATGGTTGAGCGCTTGCCTACTAACTGAAAGGTGGGCAGTTTGAAACTACCCAGAGGTGTCTTGGGAGATAGGCCTGGCAGTCTACTTCTAGGAGGTGAGAGCTCGGACAACCGTCTGGAGCAGATGTACTTTCTGCCCATGTGGGATCACCACGAGTTGAGATCAGCTGCATCACCAGAAGTCAGAATCGATTATTGACAACTAATATCAATAACATTTTGTTTCCAATCGGAGGACATAGTTTTCTTTAGGATCAGCGGAATACGTGGTAAGAGCAGAAGCTCCAACCGAGTAGTCTTGAGTTTGAGCAGTGTTCACGCCCTTATTGGCAAAGGGTTCTTGGACCATCTTTACGGTCCTCAGTTCCCTCCTCTGTAGCATGATGGTAATACTGGACAGGAGGGAGAAGTTGCCTTTGAGTTGATTCTGACTCATCATGACCCTATGGGTGCCAGAGTAAAACAGTGCTCCATAGGATTTTCAGCGGTTGATTGTTTTTGGGGAAATAGACTGCAGGCCTTTCTTCCACAGTATCTCTAGGTGGGTTCAAATCTTAGCCTTGAGCATGTTATTTGTGCCACTCAGTGACTACTGGTCATGCTAAGCCTACTTTACACAGCTCTTGTGAGTACTGAATGGCTTTTACAGATAAAGGATTTGGATCAGTGTCCAGTTTGTGGTAAGCATAATATAAATTGTTGTTAGGTGCCATCAAACTGATGACAGCTCACGGCGACTCTATGATCAGTAGATCTGAAGCTTGCCTTGTCTTGTGCCATCCTCATGATCTCTATCCTGCACCAGCCTGATGTGGTGGTGACTGTGTCTATTAATCTCATTGAGGGTCTTCCTCTCCTTTGCGGATGTTCTATGTTCCCAGTCTGTGTCTCTGTTCAAAAACTGCTTCCTCCTGAAAATGCAGGCAAAGTAAGTGGGGCGAACTTTCACCATCCTCGCCTCTAAGAAGCAAACCTTTAAGACAGATTGGCTTGTTCTTTTTGCAGTCCATGGTATATTTATGAAGTTCTGATGGCCTAGTGTTAAGAAGCTGCACTGTTGCAACAATGAATGAATGGAAACCCCAAATCTCTGTAAATGTTCATTAAAATTAATAAAATTTAATAATAAAAAAAGAAAGATGAAAATAAAAAGAAAACCTTTGCATATTTAAGAATGCTTCCATAATAAAAAATATACATTAAAAAAATAAGCAGCTGCACTGTAATCCCAATGGTATGCAGTTCAAAGCCCCCACTTGCTCTGTAAGAGAAAGATAGGCAGTCTCCTCCTATGCAGTTTTTTTGCCTCTGAAAAATCTGCTGGAGGATCAGCTATGTGTCAGTTCTGACCCGACTCAATGACAACAGCATAATATAGTCAAAGCTCTTTGCCAGTGACAAAAATACAGAATAAGGGCTGCATAATAAAGTGGACTGGGGGGGATTATATAACAATGAAAGAAATGTTTTTTCAAAGAGAAAAGCAAACTGGGGGGAGGAGTGGGCAGGGAGGAAAATGCAACAATGAATGAATGGAAATCCAAGTTGTCTATAAACTTTCATTTAAAAAAAATCTCAATTTAAAAAAACAAAACAAAAACCAACCAACAAACCCCCAAAAAACCCTCTTTGCCAAGACCATGATTCAGAGACATAAATTCTTTTGTAATCATTCATCAAATTCGTTGGAAGCAATTGAAAACACCATGGCTTAAATGAGACACACCTTAGTCTTTAAACCGACACCCTTGCTCTTTAGAACTTTGGAGAGGTTCTTGACAGCAGATATCCCCGATGCAAACATCTTTTGATTTTTTTGTCTGCTGCAACAATGGATGTTGATTGTGGGTCCAAGTAAAAATATATCATTGACAACATCAGTCTTCGCCATCTATCATGATGTTGCCTAATGGTCCAGAGTGGGGATTTTTGCTTTCTTTTTATTTTATTTTTTGTGTGTACCATCAAATTGTATCAGATTGGTACAGGAGGAGATTGTCTCTCCTTCTCTAGCAAAGCATCTGGTGGATTAGAACCGTGCACCTCTGGGATTGCATTGTAGCTTTTTGTCATAAGGCCCCCAGAGCTCCCTAGGATTTTTGTTTTCTTAGTGTTGAGATGTAACTAAAGTCTTTGATCTTTTGCAGTAAGTGCTTCAAGTTTTCTTCACTTACTGCAAGCAAAGTTGTATCATCTGCACAGCACAGGTTGTTGAGGAGTCGTCCCCAAACCTGATGCCACATTCTTCTTCATTTAGTCCAACTTCCCCAGTGATTTGGTCAGCACAACATACAGACTGAATAGGTGTGGAGAAAGTGAGATGAACACCTATGTTCCTCACAGCAGAATTCACAGTTGCAAGAAGACAGAAACAACTCAGATGCCCATCAACAAACGAATGGGTAGAGAAACTGTGATTACATTCACACAATGAACTACTATGCAGTACTCAAGAACAACTAAATATTAATAAAATAATATACAACATGAGAAAATCTAGAGGACATTATGCTGAGTGAAGTAAATCAGTCACAAAAGGACAAATACTGTGTAAGACCTCTATTTTGAAAATAAGAAGGTAACTGAGCAAGATTTTATATATATATATATATATATATTCAAAAAGAAAACAGGAAGAAGATAGATAAAGGAGGTGGGAGAGGAGGGTTGGGGAAATCCCTGGGTTAGCAAAGGTTAGTGGGTGGATATAGAGTGAAGAAATAGGCAAGAAGCAATGGGGACTTGATGAGGCAGGTGATAAAAGCATAAAAAAAATAAAAAAAAAAGCATAAAAAGCATCACTTTTTCCACTGTCTTGGAGCTGGTGAAGGCTTCCTGGGAGCAAAACTTCTAAAGATGGTTGGGAGGCTGTAGTGCAAAGCCACTTTTGCTGGCTATAAATGAGGTCTCTGGAACCAGAGGGAGCACACAGTGCTTCTTAAAATGGAAAGTGTTTATGCCCAAGATGAAACGGAATTCTATTTTGGCAAGAGATGTGCTTGTGTTTACAAAGCAGAAAAATAATACAGTGACTTCTGGTGGCAAACCTAACAAAACCAGAGAAATCTGGAGAGAAATAACTCCTGCCCATGGAAACAGTGGCATGGTTCAGGCCAAGTTTCAGAGCAACCTTCCTGCTAAGGCCATTTGGCACAGAATTCATGTCATGCTGTATCCCTCGAGGATTTAAACTTAATAAAAAGCAAATAAATAAAATTATGAATTTGTAAAAAAACCCAACATAGATCAATAGTAATTAATTCTATAAAACAATGTGTATGAATGATTGTATAAAACACAAAGCATATGAATGGGGAAAATGCATATGACACCACACTTACAAAATAAAAATTAAAAAAAAAAGAAGAATAATTCTTGTTTCAGGGGGAAGAAGAAAAAAATGGATGCAACCTTACCACCCACTCTTCCTGGTTTTAAACCATGCAGTGTCCACTTGTTCTGTTTGGACCCTGCTTCTTAGTCTATAGTTTTCACATGAGCCGATTACAGGTTCTGTGATTCCCATTCTTCTCAATGTTAGCCATAATTTCTTATGATCCACACAGTCAAATGCCTTCACACACTTGATATAACACAAGTAAAACCACCTTTCTGGTATTTTCTGCCTTCAGCTAAAATCCATCTAACATCAGGAAAGATGTCCTCTGTGCCACTTTTGAAACCAGCTTGAATCTCTGGCAGTTCTCTGCCAATGAATTGTTCCAGCCATTTTTCAGTAATCTTCAGCAAGATTTTACTTGAATGTGCTGTTGATATTGTTTGATAATTTCCACAGTCAGGTGGATCATCTGTTTTAAGAATGGAAATAGGGATCTCATCCAGTCAGTTTGCCAGGTGGCTGTCTTCCATATTTATCAGCAGAGACTGGTGAGCATGTCCAGAGTTGCCTGTTTCCTGAAACACCTCAGTTAGTATTTTCCATCCTGGGGCATTATTTTCCCCTAATGTTTTTAGTGCAGCTTGAGCTTCTTCCTTCAGTACTACTGGTTCTTGATCATATGCTGCTTCCTGAAATGGTTCAATGTTGACCAAGTCTTTTGGTGCAATGACTCTTCTCTCCACCTTTTGATGCTTCCTGCATCATTCAAGGTTTTTTTGCCCATAGAATCTTTCAGGATTGTAACTCGAGGAGGCTTCAATTTGTTCTTTGGGTTTTTTTTAGCTTGAAAAATGTTGAGTGTGTTCTTCCCCTTTGGTTTTCTGACTCCAGCTCTTTGCATATTTCAGTATAGCACTTTGCTTTCTTAAACTGCCTTTTGAAATCTGTTCAGCTCTCTTACATCAGCATTCTTTCACCTTGCTTTGGCTTGTTTTCATTCCAATACAAGTTTCATAGTCTCTTCTGACTTCCATTTTGGTCCTTTCTTTCTTTCATGTGTTTTAAAAAAAATAGTTTTTCCTTT
>NW_006399856.1:138007-216333 GCF_000299155.1 Elephantulus edwardii | reverse complement strand
CTACTTTGACAAGCACTGTGGCAATTGGACAATTAAAACAGACATTCGGATGGCGGGGAAGAAGAACAAACTGGGGAGGAGGGTGGAGAGAATGGTGAGGCAATGAAGGAGTGAAAGCCCAGAATCCCTGTGAATGTTCATTGAAACTAATAAAATTTAATAATAAATTAAAAAAAATCAAAACAATATAGCAAGGTAAACATGAACTAATCTTCCACCCTGCTACCCTCCTCTTGCTAATTACTTTTTATAAATCAAAACAGCATAAGATAAACATTGAGTAATCTTATTTCCTCTACTTTTCAATATTTCCTGCTACTTTTCTATAGCTAATTACTTTTATTAATTTTTATAGGATTTTTTGTTTGCATATGATCATTCATGTATATTGTGTTTAATTAAAGTACATAATTTTTTCCTTAGGATAATTTTATTGTACAAAGATAAATACAAAATATAATTGCCCAATTTTTTTCAATTGAGTAATGAGAACTATCATGAGTATAAAAAGATATTATGTACTTTTTGAATACTATGAATATTTGTATGTATTAATATATTTTAATGCTATGAATATGAATACTAAAAGGGATAAAAAGAAATTGTAGTCTAAATACTTAATAGTGAAAATATTTACTGGTATAATTTTCTGTAGTGAAATCTACTCAATTTCGATAGGAGTCAAATACACGGAGGAACATTTTAATTGGAGATAATAGAGAAGCCTTTTCTGTATCTCAACTCATAAAGAAAAGGCACAGCAGTCACCTATTGGCAGATCAGAAGTCTAAGTTAAACATTCTTTCTGTAGTTGCAGCATCAGATGGCACTAAGAAGCAATCATTGAGATCTTAAAATTTGGGCTCTCCATCATTTGTTGTTTTCTAAGACATTACCCTTCCAAAATGAGTGATGTCGGTGTGTCCATCACAGGCTAGTTAGACTTCCCCAGTGTTCTCCAGTCTTTTTATCATCATCATCTTCTTCAGGGCACGAAACGGTATCATCTGGTTCTGGTGATGGGAAAATGCAGGCTGGGAACAGTAAGAGAGAGAGCACATCTTCCTAGGACTGTCTGGCTCCCAGATCTGATCTGTGTGGAACTGCAGGTGAACCCAGCCCAGTGTGTGCAGGGAGAACGGGGATTACATCACCAAAGATTTTTGGCAAAAAGGTCTCAGCTGCAGTAGGAATGCGACATGAATTCACAGCCTTAGGCTGACGTGCTCTTGAAGAAATTCCTGCACAGGATGCCAGTATGGCCTCCCGAGCTGGAGAGACCACTTCAACTATATGGGTCCTTTCCTGTCTCCAGAGTATTACAGCTTTCCTGAAGCCTTGGTCTTTTAGTCTTGCTTTTCCCTAAATGTGAATGCACCTTGGCCTCCTTCAGTGTGACAGGAATATGCTGGTTTTGATTGGGATTAGCTTTTATGTGAACTCTCAGATAAAGCTCTGATTTGAGCATCAGTTCTCAGAGTTAGTTGCTCACACCAGTCATGCAAAGCCTCCCAATGAACCCCAGGAATTCTGGGGTTCTGATGTTCTGTCACTGATCTTCTTCAGTTAGCTGTGACTTGTTAAAATGTTTGAGAACAGACTTTACCGCATTTCCTAGGCTGCTTCAGTTTGACATCTGCAATTGGAGAGACATTTGGGACTGTCTGATCTGCTTTGTTACATTCTTCTTCTATTTTATTTTATTATTATTTTTTTGTTTGTGTACCGTCAAATCAGATCTGACTGGTACAGGAGGAGGACATTGTCCCTCCTTCTCCAGCAGAGCATATGGTACATTCAAACCACGCGCCTCTGGGATTGCAGTGCAGCTTTTCGCCACTAGGCCACCAGAGCTCCCTTACATTCTTCTTTTACGAGGTATAATGTAATAGTTGGATTATCTTCAACGGCTTGCATGCTAAAGGAATTGTTTTTGTCTGTGTCACTACTTGCAGATACCATTTCTTTTTTTTAGAACTTTGTACAGTCAATGATTTATTCATTGCAAATACATTTTATAAGAAACATAAACACAGGCTATACACATGGATTTCATCTGATGGGATGCACAGGAATCAGATCGACTACATCTGTGAAAAGAAGGGAGCTCTGGTGGCCTAGTGGAAAGATGCTGCACTGCAATCCCAGAGGTACAGGGTTCGAATCCACCAGATGCTCTGCTAAAGAAGGAGGGGGCAATCTCCTCCTGTACCAGTCAGATCTGATTTGACGGTACACGTAAAAATAATACAATAAAAAAACAAAACAAAACAAAAAACATCTGTGAAAAGCAGGTCTTTTCACTCTGTTAGAAAAAGTTTTTGATGCACACAGGGATTTAATCTTTAGAAGGCCCCATTCATCAATTTAATCCTCTCCAGATTCTACATTTCTGGCTGGATTTGGTAGTCTCTTTATACCATAGACCAGGGTGTCTAAACTTGATCCCACTTTGTCTCTGATGAACTTTATGGTTTTAGGCTTTAGTCCCTGTCCTCTAATCCAACTCGAGTTGTTTTTTGTGTATGGTGTGAGATGTGGATCCTGTTTCAGTTTTCTGTAGGTAGCATCCAGTTTTGTCAACACCATTTGAAAGGTTTTATTTCCTTGTTGAGTAGCAGATACCATTTCTAAGAACACACAGGGGAAGAGAATGCCAGCAATGTGAAAGTCAGCTGCATTCATTCCTTTTTAGGTACATTATGGTTTATATAATAATTTATGGTATATTGTGTTTTATATAATTACTATTGTTCAATACATTTTTTTTCCTTTTCTATATTTTATTAATTTTCATAAACATTTACAGAGATTTCGGGTTTCCATTCATTCATTGTTGCACTATTCTCTCTACCCTCCTCCCAGTTTGTTCTTGTCCAAATGCCACAGTGCTTGTCAAAGCCAGTTCTGATTAATCTTCTTTGTCAGTGTGTCCTTTGCCATTCCCTATCACTCCTCCCTGAGAGAGACTTCACCCTGAATCATAAGGAAAAGGGGATGGTGTAGTCTCTTAGCTACTTCCTGCTGAAAAGGGACGCTGTGGGTTTCAGGGTGAAGATCTTCTCTCACTACTCTAAAGGGCCCCTTTGGCAGTAGGAAACACATAGACAAAATCAATGGAGATTGATTTTGGAATTTAGATGCACTCTTATTGATTGTGCTTGGCCGTACATGTTCATATCCTTGAAGATGTATCATGGGGGTGTTGCAACCTAGAAGACACAAATTTGACTAACAAGTTATAAGTACATGAGTCCAGAAATTATGGAAAAGTAAAAGAAAAGATTCTTTCATTGTTTTACAAACCCTCCCCCAGGTCCCCTCCACCATGTAGCCCTCGCTCTAGTCTCCTGTGATGACAGAAATACCTAGTTATATATCTCTTTTAAACAGTTTTCTCCCTCCTCTGTTTCAGTGCAGTATACATTATTGAACCCATCTTACTCAGTCTCTCCCCAACCCCAAGGACAGTCCCATTCTACAACAGTGGCATCATGTAATATTTGTCCATTTTTAACACCCTTTCTCATCAATTCCCCATTGCACCTTGTCTGTCCTTTCACCCCCTGTCTGTCCACTAATCCGTGCTGTCCTAGTGATATCCACCCCACCCCCCATATTTTAGGATTTTATGTATCTATCCAATGTGTCTTTATAAAACCAAGTATAAATGCTGCATTTGAGATCCCCTTTATACAAAAGTTTGCATTTTATTTTCTCTCTTACCAGTCCATAGGAAGCATCTTCATCTTTGTGGTGCAAATGGTTAGCATCTGGTGCAAAGTTGGTCAGCACTTAACTACTCCCCAATAGGTCAGAAGTTTGACTCCACCTAGAAAAGTCCTGGAAGAAAATCTCAATGATTTACTTCTCAAAAGTCAGCCAGTGGAAGCTCTATGGGGCACAGTTCTGCTCTGACCTATCGGTTACTGAGAACTGGAGTCAACTTGACAGTCACTGGTAGGAATTAATTATGTGGATGTACCACATTTTGTTTATAAATGAGTGTGTCATTTTTTTTAAGAAAAGAACAAATTGCCATGGCACAGAAAGGGTTGTATAATTTTAGACTCCCAGCAGAAATTTACGAACATATTACTTTCCTCCAAGAATCACTGTACTGTTTAGACCATCAAAATCCTGGTATGTTCAAAATCATTACCGTGTTTACTTAATGTTTGGACCCCGACTTTCACTTTCAGCTTCTTGATTTTAGCTGGAGTGTCCCCATGAGTTTTTGTCTTGATTATATAAGATATTTATCTTTATCTCATTGATAGCAAACTTTAGCTTACTGTCTGGAATAGATTGAAATGCTAGAAAATGAAAGAGGCATAACAATAACTCTCCTATTACAGCCCACTAAAGCCTTCAGTTTCTCTAAAATTCTGAACCCCACATACCTAGACCTCTGTGAACCTCAGTTCACCACATTTTCTCCAAATCCCAGTCCTCCAGGGACCTTGCTTTTCCCAGTTCTATCAGATACTCATTATCCACAATATTCTAGCCCTTTGGAACCACAGCCCACTCCAGCATTTACCTCTCATTTGTTCTGCTGTAACTAATCAGACATTCCCCATCCATTTCCTTTCCTCAAAATGCCTCTCTGGTTTGAACTCTACAGATGCTGAGTAAGGCCAAGTATGGGCCAATCTGGAAAACCTATATAGGACCTCAAACCCACGTGAACCTGGCCAGTCCCCAACTCTTGGAACAAGTGATGCGGCAGGAGGGAAAATACCCAATGCGCAATGACATGGTGCTGTGGAAGGAGCACCGGGACCAGCATGGCCTGTCCTATGGGCCCTTCACCACGTGAGCTGGGACCTGGAGGGATAGGGGCAGGGACTCGGAGGACTAGATCCAGGGGAAATGGGCAGGGCATCCTCTGGGCTTGATGGTTTAGAAAGGGAAGGTTGCGTTGAACAGAAGCCCAGAGACTACACATTGGCTCTTCTATTATGTGACCTTGGACTAATGAAGATCATTTTTCTTTCTTGGTTTTATATCGCTTGTCTATAAAATGAGAGGTTTGGGACAGATTATTTCCAAGGCATATCTTAGGCTCTTTCCAACCCCAGTATTCTACTCTACAGTTGAAACTATACCAATTTAAGTAATAATAGAAATCATCTTCTTCCAGATTGTGTTAGTTGGGAGAGTTCAATTTAATTTTTAAAATTTTTTTGAAAGTATGCACTCTTATTAGATACAGATGCTTTATACACAGATATTGATGTAGGTTTCAGCCTTAAAGTCGTGATTTTGGATTATTTCAACTGTGATAAAGTTGAATGATAACGTGAATACGTTCTTTACCCATGTGCCAACTAATAGATAGTGTATCATTGCAAGTGAACCATTCACAAGGCCATAGATTGTAATTGGATTGTAATGGGCTTCTTTTTTGCTACTGCCTGTTAGTAAACGTCCAAAAGAAATGAATGACTTTCTCCCCCTCAAGTTTCTTGAGATCATGTTTTAGTCACTTCATATAGGTGTAAGAATTGTTGATTCTGGAGATAGTAGTTGTTGTTAGGTGCTGTGGAGTCAAGTACAACTCATAGTGACCCTATGAACAACAGGTCTGAACCCTATCCTATTGTGTACCATCCTCATACTTCCTGAAACATTCAAGTCCATTGCAGCAGTCACCGTGTCAATCCACTAGTAGCGGGTCTTCCTCTCCTTTGTCACATCATGTCCCTCTCCAAGGAATTGCCCTTCCTACCAACATGCCTGAAGTGTGTAAGGTGAACCTTTGCCTCCAAAGAGCACTCTGGGTTCACCCTCTTAAAGACATATTTGTTTGTTCTTTTGGCTGTCCACAGGATGGTCAATGCTATTCTCCAGCACCACAGCACAAAGGCATCAATTCTTCTTCTGTCATCTCTATTCACTGCCCAGCTCTCAGATGCCTAGCAAGTGATTGGAAAGACCCTGGCTTGAATAAGACGCACCTTAGTCAGTGGTGACAATGATAGTAACAAACTGTATGTGTGTGTTCTATTGAGTAGGGCTTTCTTGTTGTGTATAAGGTCACCAGAAGTTGGAGCCCACCCACTGGCACTTATCAACAAGCTGATTAGGATCTTTAAATGTATTGTTTCACTTTATCCGCACAACAAACCTAGGAAGTAGATAATATTATCATCCCACTATAATGAACAGATGAGCAAGAGCCTATGGTGATGAAGGAGGAAGTTCAGGCTGCTTTGAAGGAAATGGCAAAAAATAAGGCTCCAGGAATAGATGGTATACCAATTGACATATTTCAGTTAACAGATGCTGCCATGGATGTGCTCACCAAGTTGTGCCAAGAAATCTGGAGAACAACTACTTGGCCAACTGACTGGAAGAGATCGATATTTGTTCCTATCCCAAAGAAAGGTGACCCAATAGAATGTGGAAACTACAGAACAATATCATTGATTTCACATGCAAACAAGATTTTACTGAAGATTATCCAAAAACAACTGGAACAGCACATCAACAGAGAACTACCAGAAGTCCAGGCTGGGTTTAGAAGGGGTCATGGTACTAGAGATATTGTAGCTGATGTTAGATGGATCTTGGCTGAAAGCAGGGAATACCAGAGGAATGTCTATCTGTGTTTCATTGACTATGCAAAGGCATTTGACTGTGTAGATCATAACAAACTAGGGCTGACTCTGAGAAGAACGGGAATCCCAGAACACTTGATCGTTCTAATGCGAAACTCATACTTGGACCAGGAGGCAGTCGTCAGAACAGAGCAAGGGAACACTGCATGGTTCAAAATTGGGAAGGGCGTACGCCAGGGATGCATCCTATCTCCATACCTTTTCAACCTATATGCAGAACAGATTATCCGGGAGGCTGGGCTCTATGAGGAGAAATGTGGGGTCAAGATTGGCGGATGATTTATCAACAACCTGCGTTATGCGGATGACACAACCCTGCTTGCTGAAACTGAAGAGGGCCTGAAGCGCCTGCTGCAGAGTGTCAAGGACTGCAGCCTACAATATGGATTGAGGCTCAATGTCAAGAAGACAAAGATTCTCACCACTGGACCAATTGGCAGCATCAGGATGGATGGTGAAGAGATTGAGATTGTACACAGCTTTAGTTTGCTTGGCTCCATAGGCACCAGCAGCCAGGAAATTAAAAGGCGCATTGCCATGAGAAAGTCTGCTGTTAGGGACCTCTCCAAAGTACTGAAGAGCAATGGTGTCTCTCTGGAGACTAAGGTGCGTCTGATACAGGCCATGGTCTTCACAATCACTTGTTATGCATCAGAGAGTTGGACAATGACCAAGGAGAATACAAGGAGAATTGATGCCTTTGAGCTGTGGTGCTGGAGAAGAGCATTGAGAATACCATGGACTGCTAGGAAAACAAACAGATTTGTCCTGGAAAGGCTTAAACCGGGTGGCTCCTTGGAGGCAAGGATTCTGAGGCTCCGTCTAACATACTTTGGACATGTTGTGAGGAGAGACCGGTCCTTGGAGAGGGACATCATGCTTGGGAGGGTGGAGGGACAGCGCAGGAAAGGAAGGCCCTCTATGAGGTGGATTGATTCAGTGACTGGGATAATTGGGATGGGGGTGTCGGAAACAGTGCGATTGGCACAGGACAGAGCGGAGTTTAGGGCTGTTGTACATAGGGTCGCTATGAGTCGCAAGCGACTCGATGGCACATAACAACAACAACATAATGAATGAAGATCAGCACTTGACTGTGAATTTGTTTTACTTCAGGGTGGCTTGTGTATAGCTGTGATACTGGAAGGTATGCCACTAATATTTCAAATACCAAATGAATCAACATGTTGGATCATCATTTGATGATGTGGCCACACACAAAATGAAAAGAAACAGTGGCAAACATCCATTAATAAGAATATGGAATGTATTAAATAGAAATATAAGAAAACTGCAAGTTCTCAAAACTGAAATGGAACACATGAAGATTGATATTGTAGGTATTAGCTGAAATGGACAGGTATTGGTAATTTTGAGTCAGATAATCATATGGTCATATCTGGAAGTCATATACTGGAAATGGCAATTGAAGAGAAATGGCATCACACTCATCATCAAAAAGGACACTTCAAGACCTATCCTAAAGTACAGTGCTGTCAATGATTCAATAATATATAGATAATATCTATATGCAAAGAGCAGGTAAAGGTAGTTCTAGAGGACAAATATTATCATTAAATCCTTGGAGTTAGAAAGTTGGGACGTTGGAAAGGTTGGAGTTAGGAAACCAAAAGGGAAGAGCATGCTCAGCATTTCTCAAGGTGAGTAAACTGAAGGTGCTATTCTATGGGCAAAACAAAGAGTGGTGATGACGTGGTCTACAGGGAGTTGCAGTACTCACCCAAAGCCTGCTCCTCCCTGGTGGTTAGAATCCAAGGAAGAAAGTAGGATAGTCTCCTCCTTTGTGATTTCTAGCCCAACAGAGGGTCAGCTATGAGTTGGTTCCAAATTGACAGCAAGACAAAGAAACAAAAAGAAAATGGGCAAAATATCAAATCATACAGGAAGAAGCATGGAAAGAAAACTAGAAGTAACATGCACTGTACCAAAATGAGGGAAGCCAACTATCAAATTTAATAATAGTAGACCAAATGCTGTATCGGGAAATGAGGGAAGCTTAATACAAGCTGAAGGTCACCTTGTGGTACTGGGGCGTTCCCTAAGAGTCAACATTGTTCTTAGTTAGTGTCAAATGAATCCCTCCCTCTTGAGATTAGCATAAAGAGGAACTTGCCTTATCTGTAAAAGACTGTACCATTCTCCTTTGTTTTTGCTTTGTACTTCCTTGTGATTTTACTTTGCTTACCTTCCTTATGATTCTAAATAAATACTCAGAGAAGCATGGCTTGGGGCCTTCAGTCATCAGAACTGTTGGCCCCCTGTTTTTCACACTCTGTGTTCTATATCATTCCTGGTAGTCTGTCTCATTATTAATAATTATAAAATTATTTCATTCTTTGGGACCCTCGGTCTGCAACACCAAAAAGCACTGATTGACATTCATACGTTTCAGGAAGCAGCATATGTCAAGAACCAATGATATTGAAGGAAGAAGTGTAAATTGTGTTTTAAGGTATTGGTGAAAAACAAGGTTTCAGAAATCGGCAAAGTACGAGTTGAGATGTTTCAACAAACCCTGCAAGTACTCACTCATCTATGCCAAGGGGATACTGTTTAGTTTAACTTCAAGAAAGATGTCAGAATTCTTTCTTTTCACCATGCTTGTTCAATCTGTATGCTGAGCAGATAATGCAAAAATACCGGCTATCTGAAGAACTGGGCATTATGAGTGGAGAGAGAATCAACAACTTTCAATCTGCAAATGGTGTCACTTTGCTTGCTGAAAATGAAGACTGATTAAAGCCCACAGCCTTCAGAATTGATTACATCTCAACATCAAGAAAACAAAAATCCTCTCAACTGGACTGATAGACAACATCATGATTGATGAGGGAAAAAACCCTGAAATTGTCGAAGACTTTCTTTCACTTGAATCCACAACCCTTGGAAGAAACCCTTGGATTTCTTGATTTAGTCAAGAAATCAAGCAGCATATTGCATTGGGAAAATGTGTGCAAAAAATCTCTTTAAAATATCAAAACACAAAGATAATCACTTTTAGGACTCAGTTACACTTGACCCTAGCCCCTGCTAGGTATTTTAAATGACTTCATGTGCATGTGAAATATGGATAAAAAAATAAGGAAGCCAAAAAAGGGAGTTGATGCCTTTGAATCAGCCTTTGTAAGTAGAGGTCAGGGAACTCTGGTGGCCTAGAGAGGATAAGAAGCTGTGCTGCAATCCCAAATGAATGTGGTTCAAATCCACTAGCTGGAAAAAAATCCACTAGCTGCTCTGCAGAAGAATGGGCATTCTGTTGCCTCTGAAAACCAGCTGGAGGTTCAGCCATGGGTCAGTTTCAACTCTATTACACACAAAAACAACAGAGGTCAGTTAAAAAGAAGATGACTTTGAACAAGATAGATGTGATTCAGTGGTCACAACCACAGGTTTGCACATGGCAAAGATTGTGAGGCTGGCACAGACCACGCAGGGCTTCCCCCTGTTGTGAACGCGGTCGTGATGAGCCTGTGCTGACCTCATGGGACCCGACAACATCATAGATGAGGGATTGAGGCCTGTTGTTGTTGTTGTTGTTGTTGTTTAATGCCGTCGAGTTGTAGATGACTCATAGCGACCCTATGAATGAACAGCCTGAGCACTGTTTGTACATAGAGTTTCCGGAGGCAAGCCATCTCAGAAGTGGATGCGCTCCTGCTTCCAGGCTTGATTTAGTCGGGAAGTTCCAGCCAACACTGTCCACCATGGGTGCCCATTACCATGATTGGCACATCACTGTCACAGGCTTCAGCATCACAGCAACCACGAGTTACCGATTGAGGCCTAGAGAGGCTTTCTTTTGCATCACTTTCCAAAGGTGTTACACCTAGCAAGGGGTGGCGTAGATGTCCAGAATGAAAAAAATGTACATCTTGACAACTTTGTAATAGAAACAAAGTGGAGAGACACCCCAGTGTTGTTTATGCCATTGCATATTTTCCTTTCTTCTTTCACTGGTGGATAGTTTGAGAACAAAACCACACGCTTGTCTTTTTAGTCAAAGTTATGGGGATGGAGGAGAGAAGAATGTGCTTCACACCATCTTCACCCTGATGCGTGCCTCTGAGGCCATCATTTGAGTGCCAAATTTTCATCAAATTAGGTCATCTCGGATTTAGAATGAACCATTTTGTACACTGTGACCTATTTAAACTTTCCTCTCTAAAACCAATTTTCTAAATATTTCATGCCATATATTTTTTGTCTCTTTTTATTTTATTTTATTTTATACTGGTTTACTTACAAAGTTTGTATACATTGTTTTTCACACTGGATCTCTCTCATTTCCTTAACTAGCCCCCTCTTTCCATTAAGTTGTGTGATCCTCACCTCTGTGTTCTCCCCCTCCCCTCCCTTGGATCATCATACACATTTTACTAGTTATCTATTTCTACAATAATTGCCTTACACAGTATTTGACCTTATAGGACTGAGTTAGTTCACTTAGTCATGTCATATATGTATATATTTTTTATTGATTTTCATATCATGCCATATATTTTTGAAATTAATTTTAATGAAAGTTTACAGAGACTTAGGGTTTCCAGTAATTCATTGTTGCACTTTTCTCCCTGCATGTCATATATTTTTAAAACTATTTTCCTACCTCAAGATGAGATTTTTCTTTTTAGTTTTAACATCTCTGTTTTTAAAATCTCATCTTTGGAAACATCCCTGCTCATTAAGAAATATTTCAACAACCACAACGATTTAAGTCCTGCTCCTCTGTCTCCTGGTGTGGGGGGAGTGTCACTTTTGCAGAAGCACCTAAAACTTGAATGTCTCGTAACTGGCTCTCTTCTGGTTTTCATTTTTTTCCAGCCACACTTTATATCTTTTAGCAGTTTCTGCCCAACATGATAAAGGTACAGCTCCCAGGACACAGGGTTCCTGTTACTAAATAATGAAAGAGAAGATTTTTTAAAGCCTATTTCTTCACTTTAAAGTTTTTAGTGCTTTCCTTTTTAAAGATTTCATTGGAAAAGTGATACGTGTAAAATGTAAAAATTTCCACTAGTAAAATATATCCTTTCTCCTCTTCCAGTCTTCTCATCCTCTTCTGTGAGCAATGTAAACAGCTCAAATGCCCATTTCCCCTACTTTAGTTAGAGCATGGAAATTTCCATTAAAATATGTAATTTTCTCTTGCTTTCTGTTTCCTTAGACCATTTTGTATTTTTTTACTCTTCAACTAGCTTTTAAAAAGATCTTCTATCTAGCTTGCTTGGCCAATAGCTGAGGCTGGAACCAGCTCCTGAACTCTAAGGTATAATATGGGAAGTGTGTTTCCACTCAAGTGAGCATTTCTTTCTTTCTTTCTTTCTTTCTTTCTTTCTTTCTTTCTTTCTTTCTTTCTTTCTTTCTTTCTTTTTAAATTTTTTAAAAATTATTATTATTTGTGTGTGTGTGTACCATCAAATCGGATCTGACTGGTACAGGAGGAAACTGTCCCTCCTTCTCCAGCAGAGCATCTGGTGGATTTGAACTGCTCACCTCTGGGATTGCAGTGCAGCTTCTTGCCACTAAGCCACCAGAGCTTGCCTCAAGTAAGCATTTCTGTCTAGTCTCGGTGGGGGCCCAGCTATCTAGTAAATGACTGTCCAGTGAAGGGTCTGGTGGTATTAGGCTGGTGGGCCTCCCTCCTGATTTGCTGAGCCTGAAGACCCAGAGCCTGAGCATCCCTGACTCCTAATTTGCTCCTCCTTTATTCTCAGCTTCCACACAGAGGGACTGAGTCCACCACTGCTCCTCCTCGTAGCACAAGAAGATTCCCAAATCTAATATAAGCACTGTGCACATCCACCGAGCATTTACCATGTGCCACACACAGACTTTCATCACCCAAGCAACCTTACAAGATGACACTCTCATTATCCTCCTTTTACAGACGAGGAAGCGGTCACAGAGGAATTGAAGTCATTTGTCTAAGGTCACTCAGCTAGTAGTCACCAGACCTGTCACTTGATCCTTGGCAGTCTGACTCAAGATGTTCGCGTTAACCATGTCCGTTATGTGTAGGGGAATTCTGAGCTTTGGCGAGTCTATCATTCTCAGCTCTGGCAGCCTGAGATTCCCCTCCACTCCATAGCCATCCCAGGGTGAGAAGCTACCACATCATCTAGCTCCATCTAATGTGTACCTGTTTTCTGCTCCTTCATTGCCCTGCAGGGAAGGGCATGAATGGTACCAGATGCGCCAGGCTCTGAACCAGCGGATATTGAAGCCAGCAGATGCTGCACTCTATACTCAGTCTATGAATGAGGTGATCAATGACCTTCTGACTCGGCTGGACCAGATTCGGGCCGAGAGTGCATCAGGGGACCATGTACCCGATTTGGCCAACCTCTTCTACCACTTTGCCTCAGAAGGTAGCCCTTCTGTGAAGAGGGGGCTGGGGGTGGGAATGGGCAGAGGTGGTTTGTTGGCTCCCTTCCCTTGAGGCCCCCTGGATCCCGCCTGCCATGGCACTGCCATCTGGCATAACCTCTGTACCATATGCTGGCTCTTTGCTTCTTCCCAGCTATTTGCTACATCCTGTTTGAAAAACGTATTGGCTGCCTGGAGCCATCTATCCCCGAAGACACGTTGGCCTTCATCAGGTCGATTGGACTTATGTTCCAGAACTCTCTGTATGCCACGTTCCTCCCCAAATGGACTCGTCCCCTGCTACCCTTCTGGAAGCGATACCTGGATGGCTGGGACACTATCTTTGCCTTCGGTGAGGAATCCCAAGGAAGGGCCAGAAAAGGAAGTCGGGAGTGGGCCCAGCATTTGAGCATTACTCACACCTCATACTACATCAATCATCAGTCTTGGCCTTGTCTTCCCATCTTCCGTTGTCCCTGCAGGAAGGAAGCTGATTGATCAGAAATTTAAGGATGTGGAGGCTCAACTGCAATTAGGGGATCCAGCTGGGGTCCAGGTATCTGGCTACCTGCACTTCCTGCTGACCAGTGGACAGCTCAGTCTTCACGAGGCCATAGGCTGCCTGGCTGAGCTGCTCATGGCTGGAGTGGACACGGTGCGTGAGAGGGCCCAGTGAGAAGACCAGGGGCTCTCAGCTTCCATCCTGAACCAATCCCCCAGCCTCCCCCACCTGCTTTTGACCTTCATCCCTACAGGTATCTGTGACTCTTTTTTTGTAACATGGATATAGAACTAGAAGGAAAGCAGAGAGGTTATTTGGAGCACCCGAGGCAGGCAGGCGATGGTCTCAGGGGTATTCCATCACCTCCTACAGCCTCCTCACTCTTTGACAGCCAGGAAGTGGAATCTCACATCTAATCCAAGTATCTCTTGCTGTAACTTAAGACCATTTTTCTTCAGTTGATTCTGGGCCGAGTGGAGCTTGTCTGTGAGAATCTCCTTTCTCTGACCCGTTTCTCATCCTCTTGTCATGTGGGGTTTCTCTTGGGTCTCCTCCTATTGCTGCGTGCTGTTCTCCATCATCCTAGTCTTTGTTCTTCTGTAAATCATGTCTAGTGTGGAGGTCCCCATGAGCCCCGTCTTTTTCTACCATGCTTGTGGCACATTCGTTTTCCTCCTGCATTTTGTATGCCCTCACCCATACTTTACTGCCGCTCCCCTGCTGACCTCTTTCCTAGAAATGCCCCCTCACTCACACTCACCTCTCTCTCTCTCCCTCAGACATCTAACACCCTGACATGGGCCCTCTACCATCTGTCTAAAAGCCCTGAGATCCAAGAGGCCTTGTATAAGGAGGTGGTGAACGTGGTGCCAGCTGGGCAGGTGCCGCAATACAAAGACTTTGTTCATATGCCTCTGGTCAAAGCTGTGATTAAGGAGACCCTGCGGTAGGATGCTGTTCTCATGGGCAGAGGGTCTCTGTGTGGGAGGAGTCAGACATAAACAGGGCAGAACTACCAGTGGGCAAGGTTTCCACTGGTTACAGTGAGCAGGACATCACTATGTTTACTTGCTAATCCCTAAGTGAGCAGTTTTGCATGATTTTGACACATCTCTGACAGGGTGGGGAACAGGTGCAATTGTGAACTACAGGTTGGTGGGAAGGCATGACTGGGCCCATTGTTTATTGGTCAATTTGGCCCCTATTGGGTAATCTCAGATGGGAGGAGGGGCTTGTGGGGCTGGGGTTCGGGACCAGAGTAAGAAAGGGGACTGGGAACCAGAAAAGTGGGGGCATTCTGCCTCTCCCTGGATCTGGGAGCAGACCTTAGATTTCTTTTCCCCTGCAGTCTCTATCCTGTGGTCCCCACAAACTCCCGGGTCATTGTCGAAAAGGAAGTTGAAGTTGGTGGCTACCTCTTCCCCAAGAATGTGAGTGGGACCCCAAGAATGTGAGTGGGAGTTGGGAGCCTAGATTCCCAGGTGTGTTTTCAGACTGAAAGCTGATAAGCTGCCCATGCTTTCTCTGCAGACCCAGTTTGTATTCTGCCACTATGTGGTGTCCCGGGACCCTGACATCTTCC
The DNA here is from genome assembly GCF_000299155.1 of Elephantulus edwardii. Classification (NCBI taxonomy): domain Eukaryota; kingdom Metazoa; phylum Chordata; class Mammalia; order Macroscelidea; family Macroscelididae; genus Elephantulus; species Elephantulus edwardii. Next base: position 201,236 of record NW_006399856.1, on the reverse strand, counting down.
CTGAGCCTGAGCGCTTCGAGCCCCGTCGCTGGCTGAGGACTAGCCAGCCTGATGCCCTGGGCGCCAGCCACCCATTTGGCTCTGTGCCCTTTGGCTATGGGGTCCGGGCTTGCCTGGGCCGCAGGATCGCTGAACTGGAGATGTACTTGGTGCTAACAAGGGTGAGTGGAGGAAGAGCCTGGAGGGGTGATTGGACAAGGAGCAGAGAAGGAGACCTCAGGGAGGAGAAGAAAAGGAACAGTGTGCTGGGGACAGGGCGGTGGTGGTGCAGTGGGTGGAGATCACAGACTTAAACTGCTTCCTCTGTGCTTTCCACCTCCCAGCTTATCCAGAAGTACGAGATCATGCTGGCCCCAGAGACAGGGGAGTTGAAGAGTGTCTACCGCATCGTCCTGGTTCCCCACAAGAAGGTGGGCCTGCACTTTGTACCAAGACAGGGCTGAGTCGTGGCTGTGTCTCAGACCATAGAGGAAGAGGCAGGTTGGAGGAGCCCAGAGCACTGAGGTTTTGTCACTTTCGCCTGTTTTGATCATCTCTCTGTCCGATAAAAGCCTTTGCTTGCCAATTTTGCTATTCTTAGGGGAAAAGTGGAATAAAGGGATTTTTCTTGCTTATAGGGGCCCTTTGTCATTCTTTTTGGCTACACAGTGTTTTAACTCCTTTCTGTATCAGGGAAACATTGCCTCTCCACTTTGGTGGGAAGCAGAGGTACCTCTTCCCATGGAAACAGTACAGGATGTCATATGCCCACCCAGACCTCCCAGGATGACCTCTGCTTCACATGAAGCTGACTAAGGCCTTGCTGGAGCTCAAACTGCACAACAATTCCCAGGCACTGAATCCAGCAGGTGTTCACTGACACAATAGAAACACTCTCTTATAGATACTCTCTTAGGGAGAGGAAATGGGTTGCTTTTAGAATGATTGAAAGGCTCCAGGCTAGGCTCATAGGAATAACTCCTGGAACCCCCTCAGGGCTCTGACAAGTCTTGGGTCACCACACTGGCTACAATTAGGAGGATGAGAGTTTGGGAATCTGTATACTGAGCAAATCATTGGAGAGGCTGGATAATATGAAGAATGTGGTATAAGAACTAGAAGAAGATTCATCAACATTATTATGCAGTATTATGTGGATGACACAACCTTGCTTGCTGAAAATGAAGAGAACTTGAAACATTTGCTGCAGAGAATCAAAGTCTACAGCTTTCAATATGGATTACATCTCAACACCAATAAAACAAAAAAATCCTCACCACTGGGTCAAGAGACAACATCATGATAAAGATTGAAATTGTCAATGATTTTCTCTTGCTTGGATCCACAATCAAAACTCTTGGTTCTGGCAGGAAAGAAATCAGAAGACATATTAGATTGGGAAAATCTGTTTTCAAGGACCTCTCCGAAGTGCTAAAGAGCAAGAATGTCAGTCTAAAGACTAATGTGTGCCCAATTCAAGCCATGGTGTTTTCAATTACTTCCTGCACATCTGAAAGTTGGACAATGAGTAAAGCTGACAGAAGAAGAATCAATGCCTGTCACCTTGTTTTTTAGAATAAACACCTTTAATCCATGTGCTAAAATGGGAGGGAGGAGATTTATTTGCCTTTCTGTGCCTTGATTTTCCTCAGAATTCCAGCTCCTTGCCCTCTAGCATTTAGCCATCTGCATGGGTCACTGGCCTGGCCTGGAAGCGATACATGAAAAGAAGTTTGCCTTATTGTGATTTCTCTTCTAGAAGACTGCTGATTTTTGCATTCTTTTTCCTTTCATCATATTTTTTCTGAAATGTCTTTGATCGCTTTTTGTTGAAAATATCTTCCTCTTCAGGAGTCAGGTTGGCCCCCTTCTTGTGACCCAGGGGCAGTGCATAGTGGGACTTGTACCACTGGCGGAACGGTGTGCTGTCAATGAGCACGATGCAGTTCTTCACTAGGGTCTTGGTTTGGACCAGCTCATTACTGGAGGCGTTGTAGACAACTTCAATCATCCTTGTTTTGCAAGTACAACATTCAGAGCCCCTGGAGAAGTTCCCCACACCCAGTCTTAGGGCACGGCACTTCTTGTTGCCTCCTCTCACACAAACTGTGTATAGGGCGGGGGCCAACCTTAGTGTTGGCAGCCGGGAGTCCCAGCTCATACTTCTGCTTCTTGTGGCAGGGCTTTCTCCTGCCCCCGGTCTTGCAGCGCTTGTGCCAGGTGTCCCAGGAGATGCCCATCGCACCGTGCTGCCCGGAAAGAGCAATGCCTGTCATATTTAAACCCAGCTCACAGAACCATTTGTCATGTCCAAGGTCAGATAGCTTGCTCATTGTGTTAAATATTAGGTCTGAAGCAATCAGTCAATGGCAGATGTTTAGGTTCAGTAGCCAGTTGGAAAATAGATGAAGAGCCGAGGAGTAGGATGCTTAAACATCACGTTTATTCTGGCTCTCGTGCAGATTGCAAGGAGAAGACACACTGTGAGCTGCTACAGGGAACTTTCCCATCAAGTTCTTATAGTTCTTAGGGGAAAAAAGGTGGCTCTATGTCACATTTGCATACTAATCACTAACCTCATCACTGCATGCACCTGCATGGTTACACATTGGTGATTCAGCACAGTACTGCCTTGCTTGCTCAGACATGGCTGCAGCCTGGCTAAAACTGTTCATTGTATATAGGGCACATTACAGTTTAGCACAAATCTGCCTGCTGGGTATACACAACACATTGCAGTCCCCAGCAATGCTTTTGAGTTGTTGTGTTGGAGAAGAGTTCTGAAATACCTCATGGACCACCAAAAGAGCAAATGTGTCTCAGAGAAAGTGCAACCAGGATACTCCTTAGAGGCAAGGATGGTGAAACTTTGTCTCACATACTTTGGGCATGTTGTTAGGAGAGAGCCGTCTTTGGAAAAAAGACGTCATGCTTGGATGGATTGACACAGTGACTGTAGCAATGGGCTTGAGTGTATCAGAAATGATGAGGGTTGTACAGGATAGAGCAGGGTTCAGATTCTTTGTTCATAGGGTTGTTATGAATCATAGTCAACTACTCACTGGCACCTAACAACATTGCTACAATGGGCTCTAGAGCTCTCCCATGTCTCCTCATGTGCTGACGAAAAATAAAAAAAGAAGTCTTCATCCTGCTCTTGACACCCAGGAGGCCAGTAGTAACTGGACTTGGATCTCTGCTAACACCCCTGACGTCAGAAGCAGGGCCTCTGCCTCACCTCTCAGCTCTCTCCTGATGGGGCCCCGAGTGACGACTGGACCTCTGGCTTCAAAGGAGTGTGCATGCGGATTTCAGTTTTTAGTTTTCTAGCCTCTGAAGCACAAGAAGTCTGTTGTTATTGTTGTTATATGCCATCAAGTCACCTGTGACTCATAGCGACCCTAGGTAAACTAGCTATGAACTCTGCTTTGTCCTGAGCTGGTGTCTGTTTCTGACACCTCTAAACCCATTACCTCAGTTACTGTGTCAACCCATCTCATCTGAGGTCTTCCTCTCCTGCACGGTCCTTTCACCTTTCCAAGCATGATATCCTTCTCCAGGGGTTTTGTCACTCCTGAACACAAACCCAAAGTATGTGAGACGGAGCCTCAAAATCCTTGCCTCCAAGTTATAGCCTGGTTTCACCCTGTCGAGGATAAACCTATTGACAGGAAGTCTACCAGCAGGAAAGTGGATTGTGGGCTGGTGATGTGCTCCTGTACTCTGTATCACCAGCCTGAACCCTCAGCAAATGCCAGCCCCATGGGTCCTGGCCTTAGCAATAAGTCTCAGTTGAGTTGGGTGCTAGTGAGCCAACGATGACTAATAGAGACCCTGTGATTAACACATTGGAACCTGTGCCATCGTGATGATCTCTGTCATGCTCAACTCCATTGCCGTGCTCACTGTGTCAATCGGTCTCATTGAGGGTCTTCTTTTACTGACTGACCTTGTACTTTCTGCTGAGTTAAAGGAAAATAACATTGGATTTCTTCTGCCTGTGAGAATTTGGATTTATGAACCCATTATGAATCATGTCACTACCTTATCAGATCATTCAATGGCTTCCCTCAGCCTTCTTGCACCGTTACCAACACTAGCAGCCCCCACCCGTTTCCCATAGCTGAGCCTGAACTCCTTGCAGTTCCCTGAGCTCATTATGCTTTTTCTGGCCTCAATACTTTGTACTTGGTGTTCCTCTTCTTGGAACATGCTCTTGACCAACTGTCATGTCATCCCAGAGAACTTCCTCTTCCCTAGGACACAGCTCAAATGTCACTGCTTCTGCGAAGCCTGAAGCCTCCGCTGACCTCTCTGGGCACTCCCAGGCACTCCCTGTGGTGCCCTCCTCTGGCCCCTGACACTTTACACTGTCACCTTGTTGCGGACAATCTCCCCAGTAGCAGTGACCACCCTGGAGGGCACAAACTGTGGTTCTTTCTCTTTGGATCCCAGCATCGACTTCTTGTCCACCACCTGTTGTTATGAGGCTCTGCCAAGTGCTCTCTCTGACTCATAGTCACCCTCGGTACCTGGGTTGTGAACCCTCCTCATAGCCTCTGTAGTGCGTAAGCCCACTGCTTCAGTCACAGTGTTTGTCCATCTGGTTGAGGGTCTCTCTCTTTCACTGACTCTACACCTTTCCAACTTTCTCCAGGAAATGACCTTTCCTGATAACATGCCCAAGGTATGTGAGCTGAAGCCTCCCCACCTAGAGATTATTCCTTGAATGAGGACAGTCTGGAACAGAAGGGAAAAGAAATGGGAGAAGCTATATCCACAACCAGACCCACTGCCCTGTGTTAATTCCAGACCAACTCACAGTAACCCCTCAGGATGGAGTAGAACTGTCTCACAGGGTTTCCAAACATTTCTGTATTGGATAAAAAGAACCTGGAAGGAATGTTGAAGAATTCATGATTCTAAGGCTCCCAGCCCCACCTGTGTAGTGAGTTCACCTGGAGAGCTCCTGATTGATGCAGGGTTTGGGGACTGGTCCAGAGGAGAACAGAAACTCTACCAAAGAGTCAACCACAGAGGAGACTTGAATTCCAGGAGGAATTCAAGCATGCTTCAGCCCGGCAGGGTTGACCTACTGAAATCACATGCACTCTTGACGCTGGCACTTGGGGCTGGGGAGAAGTCTCCATGATGTTGTTTGAGACTAGGTTTTTTAGCAGCTGTGCAAGAATGTCAGTGTTCATAATCTACAGCCTAGTTAATCAATTACAGGCTAATCTTGTATAAAACAACCAAAAACAACCTATGACGATTTATTATATTCGTGCAATGGGAAAACATTCAAGCACAGAAAAGAAGTGAGAAGTCCTGGTTGATGTGACTTTCATGGATAAACCTTGAGAATATGATGCCAAGTGAGAGAAGTCCTACACAAAAGTCCCCTTATTGTATGACTCCATTTTGATACGCCTTCAGCTGCTTAACCAAAAAAGGGCAGTGGTTCAAAATCCACCAGCTGCTTCTTGGAAGAAAGATGAGAAGTCAACTCCCATCATGATTTACAGCCTTGTAAACAGTTCTGTAGTGGGGGTAGGTGTGTCAGAGGTAATGGGCTTGGCTCAAGATAGAGCAGGCTTCAGAGCTGTTGTACACAGGGTCACTATGAGTCATAAGCAGCTCGAAGGCACATAACAACAACAACATTCTGTCCGACAAGGTTGCTAGGAGGTCAAATCAACTTGATGGGAGCAGGTTTGGGTGTGTTTGGTTTTTTTTGTGTTTGGGATCCAGACTAGGCAAGCCCATAAAGACAGATTAATGGTTAGGAATCGATTAATGGTCATCAGGGTAAGGGGGAAAGGAGAAAGGGGAGTGACTGCTAATAGTAAGGCCAGATTAAGCAAGGTATACACATGGCCCCAATTGTGCCTTCCTGCCAATCTGTAGTGCACAATTCCAACTGCCCCCAACACAGCAGACACTGTGAAATTGTTCACCACAGATTAGCAAGTAAACACATTTAACACATTGCCGCACACTTTTAAATTGACGACTGTGCTTAGAAACACTTTTTTTTTTAAAAATGTATTACCGTCATTTGCGGCAACGTGTTAAGCTAAGTGTCTTACTCGATACAAGCCCGTGCATGTGGAGCTAAAGGGGTCTTCACAGGGTAGATGTCTGAATCCACCAACTGCCTCTTAGGAGAAAGAAGGACTGTCTCCTCCTGTAAAGATATGCAGTCTTGGAAAGGGTCATTACGAGTCAAAACTGCCTTGGCGGCAGTGGGCTTGGTTTATTGGTTGGGGGCATGTTATGTGCACAAAGCGTCTCTTTGGAATGATGGAGATGTTCTAGAATTAGTTATGATGGTTGGGATACATGACCTGTGACTGAACTGTACACTTGGAAAGGGTAAATTTTATGGGATGTGAGATAGAAAGGAATGATGGAGATCAGTTTGATGATTATAGAAACAGCTGGTTACAATGCCAGCAATACCCCTTGCCACCTTCAGAAGATTCTCAAGGGTCTCTGGCTCCCTGAGGCCCCACAGGAACTTTGAAAACAGCATTCTACTGGAGAATGCAGTCAGGGCTTTTCTCCCAGTGAGGAACTGGTGGATTGAAACAGAACACTATTTGGCTAGTGGTGGAGTGCTTAACTAGTGCACCACCAGGACTCCTTTGTGCATCTTACAGTGCTTGAAATTGAACCTGAAATAGAAAATGCAGAAGGGAAGCAAGAATGAGAAGATCGGAAAAAATGAAGTCCCTGGAGAAGTAGTAACAGAGCAGATTCCATCTACAGCTTCACATTTTGACAGGCGGTGTTATGTGCTAACTCATAGCTGACCCTCCAGTGGGTTTGCAGAGGCTGTAAATCAAATGTGATAAGATTGCCCAAAGCCAAAGAGGTTTTATTTTTATACTTGAGGTTCTTTTTAAATGTTAAAGTGATTTTTTAAATCAGAGTCTAATATACCTACTTGGACCAGGAGGCAGTGGTAAGAATAGAGCGAGGAGACACTGTGTGGTTCAAAATTGGGAAGGATATACACCGGGGCTGTATCTTGTCACCGTATCTTTTCAATATGTATGCAGAACAGATCATTCGGAGGCTGGGCTTTATGAGGACGAATGTAGCATTAGGATTGGAGGAAGATTCATCAACAATCTGCATTATGCAGATGACACAACCCTGCTTGCTGAAACTGAGGAGGACATGAAGCGCTTGCTGCAGAAGGTCAAGGACTGCAGTATTCAATATGGATTGAAGCTCAACATCAAGAAAACAAAGATTCTCACCACTGGGCCAATTGGCAGCATTATGATAAATGGTGAAGAGATTGAGATAGCTAACAGTTTTAGTTTGCTTGGCTCCACAATCAATACTCTTGGTATCAGGAGTCAGGAAATCAAGAGATAAATTGTATTGGGAAAGTCAGCTGTCATAGACCTCTCCAGAGTACTGAAGAACAATGATGTCAGTCTGGAGACTAAGGTGTGCCTGATCCAGGCCATAGTCTTTGCAATTGCTTTTTATGCATCAGAGAGCTGGGCAATGACTAGGGATGATAGAAAGAGAATTGTATCCTTTGATCTGTGGTGCTGGAGAAGAGTATTGAATATACCATGGACTGCCATGGACAAACAGGTTTGTTCTGGAGAGGGTGAAACCAGGCTGCTCTTTGGAGGCAAGCAATCTGAGGCTTCGTCTGACATATTTTGGGCATGTTGCAAGGAGGGACCAGACCAGTCCTAGAAGAGGGATATCATACTTGGAAGGATGGAGAGACAGAGAAAGAGAGGAAGCTCATTGATGAGACAGATGGATTGATACAGTAACTGAGGTAATGAGGGTAGGTGTGTCAGAGACAGTAGAGTTGACAAAGGAGCAGGTTTCAGGGCTATTGTACATACAGTCACTATGAGTTGCAAGTGACTTGATAACACATAACAACAACGATGATGACAGCATACCTATAGAAAAAAGCAGATACCCTAATCGTACATGAAATTTTTAATTTACCTTACCTGGACTTACCTTGTGAGGATAAGATTTACTACATGCAAATAAAGAAATAACTGTCTAAGTGTTATAAAACAAAATGCTTATGAATGAATCAATGCAAAACCAATATGCCTTGTAAACTTCCACTCAAATCACAATTTTTAAAATGCTTTTTTTTTACACTCTGCACATTTATTATGTGCACAGTTTCACTATATGGAAAGAAAATATAGTAAATTATTACTTTGGTTCTGATTGACTTTTTTTTCTTGTTATTAATCTTTTTTAAATTTTATTAATTTTAATGAACATTTTCAGAGATTTTGGATTTCCATTCATTCATTGTTGCACTTTTTTTTCTCACCCCAGTAAGAATAGCAAAATTTAAAATAACAGCAAGCAACAAATGGTGGCGAGGTTGTGGAGAAACTGGAACCCTTATTCACTGTTGGTGGAAGTGTAAAAGGGTGCAACCACTGTGGAAAGTGGTGTGGCGCTTTCTCAAAATGCTTATTTAAAAAAAAAAAATAAAAGACTGAGGAGTAATATCCTTAATCCAGCCCAGATGTAGGAAGAGTTCCCTCGGGACCTTGGGATATGACTTCTATCACCTTGCATGTCTCATGGAGAGATACAAAGAGAGTGGTAGAAAGGGAGCGGGCAGGCAAAACTCAGTTGTTGACACAAGGGGAACGAGGAGCACCACACATCTTTTGGACTCAGGTTTCTGTGCTTGGAAACTCCCAGAACTAGAAGCCACATATAGAGAGAAAGCCTTCTCCTAAAGCCGGCATCCTGAATTTGAACGTCTAGCCTCTTAAACCATGAGAGAATAAATTTATAGTAAAGGGGGGGGAAAGGTAGATAACTGTCATTGACAGTGACTCATACAAACATATGTTCAAGTAAACCTTTACTCAAATCATCATAAAATGAAAACATTGACAAGCTCCAGGAGGGATGTGATATAATTACACATAGTCTCCCCCATCGAGTTTCTCTCTAGGGGATGACAAGCACCAGGCCTGGTTCCACCAAGAAATAATCTCTGGATGAAGTGGAGTGTATCTTTTTATCAAAGCCCCTTGCCAGTAGGACAGGGTCAGAACATGGAAAGGTCTCCAGAATGTTGGGCCAACAGATGCTGAAGGAAGCAAGGACTTTCCTCCACAACCAGCAGAGAGTGAGAACCTCCCCTAGAGCTTGTACCTTGAACTTGGACTTCTAGCCTCCTAAAGTATAAGGGGGGAAACGTGTATAACCCTGACACACACCTTCCCTGCTCTTTAACCATGCAGTGTTCCCTTGTTCTGTTTGAACAACTGTTTCTTAGTCTATGTATAAGTGTCTCAAGAGCACGATTAAGTGTCAGGGTTGTATCCTTTCTCCAAACTTATTTAATCCATATCCTGGACAAATAATTTTAAAAGCTGAATTATATGAAGAAGTACATAGCATCAGGATTGGAAGAAGATTCACCAATAACCTATGTTATGCAGATAACACGATCTTGCTTGCAGAAAGTGAAGACTTGAAACATTTGCTGTAGAAGATCAAAGACTACAGATGTAATATAAGTTACGTCTCAACATCAAGGAAACAAAACTCTTCACCACTGAACCAAAAGGCAACATCATGATAGATGAAGAAAAGACTGAAACTGCCAATGACTATATTTTACTTGAATCCACTAACACCACCCATGACAACAGCCATCAAGAAATCAAAACACATGTTGCATTGGGAAAATCTGCTGTCAAGGACTTCTCCAAAGCGCTAAGGAGAAAGGACATCAATTTAGAGACTAAGGTGAACCTGACTCAAGTCAGTATTTTCAACTGCTTCCTATGCATCTGAAAGCTGGACAGTGAATAAGTAATAAACTATGACCAAAGAAGAATTGAGATCTTGAAATGCGGTGTTGATGAAGAATACTGACTCTCCTACGGTACTCTATACCTGTGGTATCCTATGGGGCTCATTTGAGGAGAGGATCGTGAAAACTGATCTCGAATACATTGGGCATGTTGTCAAGAGGAGTCAGTCACTGGAAAAAGACATCATGTTGGGAAAAGTAGAGGGTAAGAGAAAGAAGGGAAGACCCTCAATAAGAGGGATTGACAATGACTGCAACTATGGGCTTAAGTATGATAATGATTATTATACAGAGATCACAGCATTTAGTAAGGAATCAATCTGTTGTTCACAGAGTTGCTATGAGTAGGACCCTATGTCACCTAACAAGATCAACAGTAGAGGGAAATAGTTTCAGTTGGCATGGCAACTCTGCCTTTCTTCTAGCAGTTATGGTGGATGAAAACGTAGGAGCAGCGGTCAGAAGGGTGCTTGAGTTAGAAGAGGCCCCTGGGGTAGGAAGGAAAAGGGGGGGGTCCCTGGGTCCTCAGAGTGATGGATCTAGAAGAGTAGAGACCTGTCCTCTCTCAGAAAGGGGCAAGGAGAGAGAGAAAAGTGACTTCCTCAATCCTGGCCTTTCCACCTAAAGCCAGGATTGTTAGTTACCTCTGAAAGCTTTCTCCCACAGAGCAACCTGCGGTGGACACAGCCTCAAAAGATGGTCACCCTCACTCTACCCCCAAGCTCCCCATGATTACTGTTCCTAAGGAGCTTCTTCTGCAGCCCAGATGCAGCAATCACTCCATCTCACCTTCCCTGTGGAGCCAAGACCCCAAAGACCTTCTCGGGCAGGGCTGGGCAGCATCAGCACTGCACTGTGAGTTATAATAAAACTGGAAACAGAACTTGATGGTTCAATGAGGAAAAAACCCCTTCACTGCTGCCTATCTGACTGTCTTGATTATCTGTTATTGTTGTGTTCTGTCGAGTGAGTTTTCAGGAGCAGTTAACTGAATGAAAAAAAGATCGCCCATCTTTCTCCCATCATCCATTGTGGATGCAAACTGTGTACCCTTGGGATTTCAGTGCAGCTTCTTAACACCAGACCACCAGCTACTAAAATAGAAATATCACAAGTGTGGTAATTGTGATATTTGTGGCTTTGGCAAACACATTTATTATCTCACAGTTTAGGAAGCTATAAATCTGAATACTGGACATTAGTGCTAGAAGGTGGCTTGTGTGTTAATTCTGGAGGAAGAAGATTCTCTTTCCTTTCAACATCTACGTCTGACATCCCTTGGAGATCTATACGTATCTTGGAATCAATCTTCCCCTCGATCTAGGAGGTTCTTAGCACAAGGATCCCAGGCTCAGAGGACATACTCCACTCCAGGCTCTTCTTTCTTGGTGGTACTGAGTCCCCATGATCTCTGGTTATTTGTTTAATCTCTTTTTTATTTCATAAGAGATACAACCTGTAGATTGTATTCTACCTCATTAACATAACTTCTTTTAATTCTGCCTAACATCACAGAGATTAGGATTTAGAACACATAGGATGATTATATCAGATCACCAAATGGAGAAAAAAAGACATTTGGTTTTAAACTGGAGGAAAACAACATAATACTGAGAATCATGATCTGGTTACGTTAACATATTAACTTGACACAATTGGAGAGACACAATTTAATCCATAACACTAAGCACAAATATGTCCACTTTGTTGTTCTGGGAGGTAAATATGGTAAGATTAGCTTTTAAATATTAACTTCCTTTTCTCCCACTGGACAACTAGCCCTTCAGTGTCCCTTGTTATGGTGGAGAGGTGCCATAGCAGAAGTTGATACTTGTTTTTTTAAATTTAAAAGTCTAACCTTCAGAGTGAGTTGCAAGAACTCAGAACACATAACAGTAAGAGAATATATGATGGATTGGAGGACAAAAATCACTCATCATGTCAAGTAGATTCCAACTCACGGTGACCCCACGTGTGTCAGGGCAGAATTATGCGCCACAAGATTTTAGATTCCAGGCATTTCTCCAAGGTGCCTCTGTTGTGGTTATGTACTGTAGAGTTGGAATCCACTCACAGCTGACCCTCCAGCAGGTTTTCAGAGGCTGTAAATTGCACAAGGGGAGATGGCTCATCTTTTTCCTGCAGAGCAGCTGGTGGATTTGAACCAAAAGTCTTAGGGTTGGCAGTGCAACTCCTTACCACTAAGCCACCAGAGCCCCCTGAGGTTCCTCTAGATAGATCCAAACCTTTCAATTTGGAGCTGAGTGTGTTAATCATTTGTGTTCTTCAGAGAATGTTGTTGTTGTATTGTAGAGTTGGAACGAACTCCTAGCTGACCCTCTAGTGAGTTTTCAGAGGCAGTTAATCACATGGAAGGAGACTGCCCATTCTTCTCCCATGGAGCAGCTGGTAGCCTCAAACCATATGCCTTCAGGATTTTAGCACTGCTTCTTGCCACTGGGCCACCAGAGCTACTTTCCCCAGAGAATGCTGGGTAAAAAGACGCCATAGGCTGGTAGGGGGTAAGGGAAGTGAAGGGAGTGCAAACATTGCTGGGGTTCCTGAAAAAGGGCTGAGTATAACAGATAATCCAGATAAGTTGGGAAATTATAGTGGCAGAAAAGCTGTCGACCCAACACGTCCTGGGGATACTCTGAGAAAACAGCCAGATCCCAGGCCATTTGTGTACTCTGATCAGATAGGCCTGGTACAGCTTCCTCAAGTCCAGAGGAGTGTATGGCCAGGAATGAGGATGCCTCAAGAACAGTCAGTGACCCTGCATGGCAGCGGCCAACCAACTGACATCCAGAGGAGAATCAGGGTGTGTTAGCAGAGGCCGGCATGAATGGCTGGATGATGATGAGAAACAAAGACGATTATTACCTAAAGCTTCTCCTTTCCCCTGGACGTAACCCAAAGAACAGGTGAGAGGATTCAGATTGACTGAGTTCATTTCTGCCACCGGATGAAATCAGATTCAAAACAAAATTATACTGCATTTTAGAAAAAAATAACGTTCTGGTTTTTTTTTTGTTTTTTTTTTTTAACAATTCGAGTTTATGGACCAAGTTAACCTATTATATATCAGCTTCCACTGAGTCTCTTCTGACTCATGGTAACCCAATGTGTGTCAAGAAGAACTGTATGCTCCATGGAGGTTTCAGGAGTTGATTTTTCTAAAGTCAGTCATCAGATTCTTCTTCCAAGGTGCCTCTAGGTAGATTCAAACATCCAACCTTTCAGTCAGCAGCCAAGAATGTTAACCATATGCACTGTCTAGGGCCTCCACCTGCTATGTTGTTGTTAGGTGCCATTGAGTCAGTCCAACTCATCCTAGTGACCATGTGAACTACAGAGTGAAACACTGCCATTCCTGTGGCTGCCTATTATATACCAAAACTGCCATTATAAACCCATTGCCATTGCACCAATTCTCACTCACAGCCACCCTCTAGTGGGTTTTCAAAGCTATAAATATTTAAAGGAGACTGCTTATCTTTTCCCCTTGGAATGGCAGGTGAATTTGAACCACCAACCTTCAAGTGAGCAGCTGAGAACATATGCACTATACCAGCAGGATGTCTTTTTTATTATTTCAGTAGCTTTAATGAATATGTTCTTTATTATTATGTTATAAATAAAAGATTTCATAAGTAGTTGGGATGGAAAAATGCTATATACACAAATGGAACTATTGTCACCTGCAGTGCCTATCAACTCCTTTCAGGTTTTTTGTTTGTTTTTTTCTTGTTCATTCTCAGAGATCTGAATAGAAGATCATTTCTGGGGATTGAGAACCCTTTTCAATGGTGACAGCTAAAAGACTTTTCTGGGTGAGAATGGAGGAAGGGAGGACCCCACTCTGACAGGCAGCTCTATAAACAATTAGTTTGGAAATTCCGTGGTGACCCCTTGTAGCCGTGAGATGACTGTGCTAAGAGTAGGAGAAGAGGGATAAGGATTGTGAGGAACCACTAAGGTCAGAGTCCACAGAGAAGAACAGCTTGTGACATCCAGGAACTGCGGGTGTATTCGTGACTGGTAGTCAGGAAGTCAGAAATCCAAAGTCTTTGACTAAACCTGGGGTGGGGGGGGAGGGGGCTCATCATCCCTCCAGGGACATCAGAGCCCAGACAAATGGAAAGAAATTGTAGGTGAACATAGGCAAAGATGGCCTTGAAGTAATCCCAGTGCCCTGGTTCAAGGACCTCCAGGTTTGACTCAGTTATACTCTTTAGGAGCATCATCCCATGATGCACTGGGCATTCCCAAGGACTTCTGGGAACACAGATAGGGCATGGGCAATTAGGAATGGCTGGAGAAGCCTATGAGGAAAAGAAAAGGGAAGATTATGACAAAATAGGAAGTTGAGCCTTCAGCAAAGGATCCTCAATCTTGCCATGCACTACCAGGTGGGCAGAATTTGTGCTGCACCCTTCCACAATCCCTAGCAAATGTGTCATCAGGAAAAAAGCTCAAGTTCATATACAATTTACTGAGATGAGCCTTAATTCTTAGTGAGAATGGAAAACCCATCCAGCAAAGGTTTACTAAGGTACTTCTTCCAAAACAATTCCAAACAGATGAGAATGAAATTGTAAGAGGGCAGATAAATCTCCCCATATTATCTGAAATCACATTGCCACCCTTACCTTTACCCTAGCCGCTGTCCACCCTTCTTAACGAGGGCTTTCATGACCTTATTTCAGACGTGACAAGTGGTGTCCTAAGAACTCCCAGTGAGTTCTTACACTGATAGTTGTCATAAAGACGTTGAGCTATGAGTTGGGTCACTGTCATCTTCAAGGTGCACCACCTGTGTGCGGCCTGGGATCTCAGCCAAGACTGAGGGGCTGGTGCTGGTGCCAACAGTCCCATTCAGAGCCTACCTGAGTCAGAGCGGCACCATCCTATGGGAGTTGGGAAGAAGCTGAAGGCTGGGTCCCTGCCTCCCTTCACTGGCGTCCCCGCGTAGAAGGTGTGGACGTGGATATTCTCAGGCACCGAGAGCATCGATGCCAGCAGGGCTGAGTACAAGCGCCTGAAGGATGTCAGAGAGGGAGACCACACCCAGGAGATGCTGAGTCTCGTCCACTAGCACCAGCCGGTGTACCTGCAGGTCCACACAGAGTCAGGTAGAGGCAGAGCCGTGAGGCTGTGGCAGGTAAGGAGGTGGTGTTTCACTACTATGTTCTTAAAAAAAAAGATCATATGCACAACAGCCATTTTAAAACAAGAAATTTTGAAGACAGGGAGTTTAAGACAAAAAAAAATGTGAAAAGCTAGAAGAACAGAAATAATGAGAATGTGACATGATGCGTAGGATGCACCCAATGCCGCTTATCATGTCTAGGTATTGTTGAATGGAAATGGATTTTGTCATGTATATTTTCATCAGAAAAGGAAATATTAAGAGAAGAAGAGTCAAGGAGACAATCGGACAAAACTCCGGGAATGAGGAGGTGTCCCCCAGGAACCAGGTGGGAACAGCTTTGACCGTTATGGAGATTACCAACTGGTTGTGGCTTTATCATGAACAAGACGAGTTGCAGGTCGGTAAGGATTCCAAGAACTTGGCCATGAAAGGAGAGTTCAGGGCAGGTGCCCACTGAATGGGGAAGGCCAAAGTCACCCATGAGAGACTCATCTCTGCATGTCTATGTGGACAGAAACTGGGCACAAGTACCTGTTCCTGGGCAATCCTGTCAATGACCTCCCCCAGGCTCTCATGGGGCTGGCAAGAAAGGACGCCCTCCAGACACAGTGTCCTCTGCCTCAGGGCTTCTCCCACGCTCATATCCAGGTGGTTGTAGGTTTGCTGAGCAGCCAGATGCTGGAGCGAAGACAGAAGAGCCACTTTTAATCACTGTCTGGACCAGGATCCTGGTCCTCAGATACCATTCCCTACACTTACAAAGCCTACAGGCACGCCTTGTCTCCAGATAACCTGACCAAGCCTCATGCAGTCCCCTTGCCTCCCCTCCTTGTTCCACAGACACTTACAATCACATCAAAGCGGGAGTAGAGACCCACGACCTGACCTGCAGGGAGGCGGGGGAGAGAAGGAGGGAGACAGGTGAGAACCAACATGCTGTGAGCAGGACCTGGGATAGGCTTCTGGAGTCAACCCCTGAGACCTCCCCGAAGTTACTTGGCTTTATAACAGGCAGCAGGCTGCCACTGCCCGCACCTGAATCAAATCTGGTATCACAGAGTCAGGCAGCCTGACATTGTGCTTTCCGCCATAACACGAGACAGGGTCTATACATCGCCTGTAAATAGTCTAGCCCCAAATGCGTAACCGAATCTGATCATCTTTAGATCTAACGTCTCATTGCTAGGAAGCACAGGGGTCGAGGAACATGGTAAAGGCTACTGCAGACAGCAAACAAACTAACCATGGCGGTGCGATATTTCACAGAACTGACCTAACCTTTCAACACATCTCTATGCAAATTAAGGAGAAACTGTTCTAGATTAAAAGAGATTTAAGGTGCAACTGACAATAAAGTAATAAAACCCTGACCTCTTAGAATATCTCGGGTAAAAGGACTCTCTACATGGGACTAACAGTTTACGGCCCTCTGCTCTGCTGACGTAGTCCACACCGAAGAGTGCTGCTAATCCAAAAGTGGTGAGTTCTGAAACCCCCAGCGGCTCCACAGGAGAAAGATAGGCAATCTTGTCCTTGGGATTTAAAGCTCTGAAAACCCACTGGAGGGCCCACTCAGCTGGTTCTCACTTGATGGTAGGAAATGAGGGAAAGCGTTAATGTAAAACCCTTGTGTACTGTCTGGTCAGGACCGACTCAGCAGGATTGCAAGGGAGGAGCAGCTGGAGGGATTCCAACTTCTCAAAACGCCCGGGCTTTGGGTTGACAATGCAGCTCTTTCCTAGGCCACGGAACTCCTGGTATAAGATTAGCATTTTATCATACCTTAAGACAGAAAAAGGGAGCTCTGGTGGCCTAGTGGGTAAGGAGTTACACTGCCAACCCAAAGGCAAGCAGTTCAAATCCATCAACTGCTTGAGGGAAATAGATGGGCAATCTCCTTCTATGCATTTACTGCCTCTGAAAACCCACTGGAGAGTCAGCTATGAGTTAGTTCCAAAAGGACTTTCTTTTAAGATAACAGTCGGTAGTTAGCTTTCTTATTAACCACTTCTTATCCTTTAAGCTCTCCTTGAAAGCCTTTTATTGCCGTTTCCTATCTGGTTCCTGCAGTTAGGGCAGGAGTTAAGGTCCCACTGAAGTGGCAGCATATGGATGGTGCCAAGTGTCTCTGGAGGATTGATCAGACCTGAGCAACTAGTCTGCAGCGTGACCACTGATCAGGGTACTTGGGCAAGAGAAGAGACAAACAATTCCCTATATTCAGATATCCTGTCCTTCCTCTACATACGCCCTTCATCTGCTGCAGCCTTCAAGACAGGGAGACCGATTTGGGAAACTCAGACCTTGTCTTCTCTGTGTTGTTGTTGTTGCTATTATGTGCCTGTGCAGCTGGGTCACTTGCAACTCATTGTCATGCCATGAACGACAGCTGTGAACGCTTCCCTGTCCAGAGCCAGTCTCACCGTCCCTGATACACCTACTCCCATTACCCCAATGTCAATCAATCTCATCCGAGGTCTTCCTCTTCTGCACTGTCCTTCCACCCTTCTGAGCATCATGTCCAGTCTTCTCTATTCTTGTACGTAATGAAAAAAAAACCCTTGTGCTTTCCCACCCCATACACAGTCTTGAAGATTCATTTTTTTTGTGCCATGTGGCAGACCTGAAGCTATTTGGTAACACAGAAACAGAAAAACCAACCAAATATGCCTCATAGCAACCCAACAGGACAAGCAGAATTGCCTCACAGGGAGCAAGTCTCCAAGTCTGTTCTCCAGCGCAGTTAATGGATTTGAACTGCCCACCATTGTGTTATCTGTCCAGTGCTTAATTATTACTCCACTCCATCTCTTCCTGGAATGCCTAGGTCCCAGGCTGGTCCCCCAACACCCCTGTCTATGTCTACCTCACTGGCCCCTTCCTCATCCCACCCCAGCCAGAGAGCAGGATTGTGTGCGTGTTTGGGATGTGGTACCAGATTCGTTGACCACAGGCAGTGCTGACACACGCCGATCCACAAAGATGTCCAGGGCGGTCAAGACAGGGGCCGTTTCCAGCACCACAGCCAAGTCTCGGAATGTGCCGATGCCCAAATCTTGGATGGTTCGGGAGAGGAAGGAGGGCTGGGGCAGCAGGGCGCCCTAGGTGGGGTTGGGAGGAGATGGGCGATCAGGACTCAAGTGCCCCCACCTGAGTGGGCTCCTCACTGCCCAGTCCTGGGGGTTGGGAGCCTTAGCTTGATGACTGCACCCCCATGCTCCCCACCCTCCTCCCCTGCCAGGCTCACAAAGATGTGCAGGAACTTAAGCAGTCGCTTGTGGGTGAGAATGTGGAGCACAGTGCCTGAAACCGGGTCCAGGATGGGCAGACGATGAATTCGGTTCTTGATGAGGGTGTAGACAGCATCGAACAGGCTGTGGAGGTGGGACAGTGAGTCGTAGGGGCAGCCTGGGGAGAGATACTTCTATCCTTTCCCTAACGAAGAACACAGAGGGCCAAGCCAACCTGCCTGTCACCAGGATGAAGAGGTGTGTTCAGAACTGAGTGGGGCCAGGGAAGAAGACTGAGCAAGGCTAGAGTGAGCCGGGGTGGGGTTGAGACCTCACCTGTCATTGGGAGAGATGGAGACCAGAGGCTTGAAGCAGCCTTGCAGGTATATCTCTGCAGAGGAAGGTGGAGTCAGACTTGGGGAGCTGGCCATCCCCGACCCTCCCACCTGCAAGCCTAGTTTTTACTCTGTAGCCTCAGATTTCATCCCTTCCTTCAGGCACCCGAGGCTTCCAGCCACTCTTCCCAGATCCCTCTGGGAACTGCCCACTGTTCAACCCTCCCACTGACACCCTCAGCCCCTCAAAGGCCTCCTCGGGCCCCTCTTTCTTGCTCACCCCTCCAGGTCTCGATCTTATGTTCTTCAATCTCGTAGATCTGTACCTAGAACCATCAACAACCCTCTGGGAAGTCAGACATGAGCCCAGGGCCCCCAACTCCCCTCTGCCCAGCCCGTCTAGGTCTCCCAGGACTCCCAATCCATCCTCACCAGGGGGGATCTGTAATAGCGGTGGAGCACCAGGATGAAGTCTGTGATGGTCAGCATCCCTGCAGGGGTGGAAGGGGAGGAGGCAGCTTTTGAAGGGAGGCCGGTTGAACAGTCGGGCACTCCTGCCTCGCTCACGCCCTGATGCTGAGACAGTGCAGGTTTTGCAGAGAGGAGCATAGGACAGACTTAGTGCCTAAGAAACGGGGTTCTCCATCATATTCTTCCTGCTTGAATTTTTCTTTCCCCCCTTCTATTCTCCTGTCAACTTTTTAGTCTTCTTTTGGAAGCTCTACTGAAGCCTGTCCACCTTGGGTGACCCTGCTGGTCTTGGAAATACTGGTGATATCGCTTCCAACACCACAGCAAACTCGCAAGCTGCTACAGGACAGCAGATCAGCAGATGAGCAGTAGCGTGTCTATGTAAGAAGAATAACCTAGGGTTTTTAAGGGTCTTCTAGGGCCTACTGATTCAGAAGTGGATGATCAGTCCTGCTTCTTCATCTTGCGGAAGGGCTTCGTCTAACATACTTTGGACATGTTGTAAGGAGAGACCGGTCCTTGGAGAGGGACGTCATGCTTGGGAGGGTGGAGGGACAGCGCAGGAGGGGAAGGCCCTCTATGAGGTGGATTGATTCAGTGACTGGGGTAATCGGGATGGGAGTGTCAGAGACTGTGCAATTGGCACAGGACAGAGCAGAGTTTAGGGCTGTTGTATATAAGGTCGCTATGAGTCACAGGCAACTTGACAGCACATAACAACAACAACATTCTTGTTAAAAAGCAAGGATATAAAGACTAAAGAGTGCCTGACTCAGGTCACAGTATTTTCAATTGCTTCGTATGGCTATGAAAATTGGCAATGAAAGGGAGATCGAAGAAGAGTGGATGCCTTCGAGTTGTGATGTTAGCAAGGACTATTGGCTGTTCCACGGACTGCCGAACAAATGAACGAAATGTCCCGGAGGGAGTGCAGCCCGCATGCTCTCTCCAGGCAAGGATGCTGAGACTTGGTCTTACACACTTTGGGCATGTTGTCAGGAGGTCAGTCCTTGGAAAAAGACATCATGCTGGGAAACGTGGAGGGTCGGCATCCGCAAGAGAGAGGAAAACCCTTAACGAGGTGGACTGACAGACACAGTGACTGCAACAGCGGGCGTGAGTGTGGAGCGGTTCCAAGGATGGCACCGGACAGGGCTGGGGCAGATCTGTTGTTTGTAGGGTCGCTACGAGTCGTAGTGGCTTCAGTGGCACCTAACGGCACTATCCTGTCCCTTTCTTTCTCTTCTAGCGTCTACAGCACAGATGCCTAGGGAGGCAGAACTGGGAGGAGTGAGTGGGTCACGGTTCTTCCTCAGATGGGGAAACAGCCCCAGTGTCTCCCCGCCAGCCACAGGAAGACCTGGGCTGGGTTTCCCTCACACTCGCCCTGGCCTGATTCAGCCTAAGGCTCTGCTAGGGCCCTTCCTTCCTGCTCCTCACCCACCTCATCTTCCTGGTTCCCACTCACCCACAAAGCTCTGCTTCTTGCTGTCCCACAGAGGAGCTGCCCGCACTCCATTGGCCACCAGGGCAAAGAAGGCCTTCTTGATCTGAAGGGAACAGAGGGATGGTCCCGTGTGAATCTTGAGAAAGTCCTCCCCTTTCCCCCACTTGCCCTTCACTGGGCACCTGCCCATCTTCCCTCTGGCCCCTCCGTCCCACCCGGGATTCTTTCACGAGACCTTCTCCCAGGTCCTCCTCTAGGTGACCCCTCCCTTCCCATCCCAGTGGGCATGCTGACCACCACAAGACTCTATATTGCCTCCCTTTCCCATGTCACAGCACACTTAGAAATGATCATTGTCAGCCCCCTGGACAGTGGAGACCAGAATGCTTGTGACCAGAGGTGCTATGTGACCCCTCACTAGCTAAACGAGGGTATTTGAAAACTAAGTATTCCCACTTGTAAGCTGTGTGAGCATTGTCTCTAGAAGTCCTATGGGCATGTTGTTGTTGATTACCTTCAAGTCGAGCACCACGCATAGTGACCCTATGAACAAAAGGCCTGAAGCCTTTCTGTAATTATTTAATATCTACAATCTTTTTTCTCTAGATAAACTTGAACGGGCTAGTTTTGAGCTTCACCCTAAGACATGTATTATTTTTTTTTCTAATGCATTTTAAAATGAATATAAAAAGACTAAAACAAGTTTTTGCTTATGAAACTAGAATCACATCCCATACTGGGGGCAATACAGATGCAGTGTGTTGGGAACACTGCTCTCCTGCAACGATGGTTACAACTACAGCTATATTATAACAAGTTGGCAAAAAAAGCAGAGATCAAAATTCATGCTATTTTCCTGTTACCAAAAGTTTCCTACTCCTTGTCCTGAGCAGCTCAGCTGTGTTTTACATATTGTTGTTGTTGTTCTGAAGTGTTGGCGTTTACAGTGAATGTCTGAGCAATGCTCTGAAACAGGCAGGGGAGAGCATCCACTCATATCCCCAGTGCAACGCACTGATGGCAATAGTGCGATGTCAGGGAACGGGCAAAGAAAGCAGAAGTGCTTCATCTGCCCACTGGTTTCCATTGAGCTGAGAAGGAGCCCTTGAAGGGGACATGCAGAGGAACAGTAGTGGTGGTGCAGTGCTATAGAAGTGAGCTTGGTGGGGGCAGAGCTGTGCCTCACCTCCAGTGTGGTGTCGAAGATGACCAGCTTGGAGCTGGTTGCCATGGCATCGTAGCAGGTGTGCTCCTGCATGAAGTGCATGTAGACCTGGGCCCCGGGCTTCTGCAGCTCATCATCCCAGCCCAGCTTGGGCAGTGGGGCCTTTGGAGATGGGCACAGAGCCAACTTCTCTTCTACCAGGCCTTCAAGCTCATATCCCCAGGGTGCCATGGCCGGGAATTCTATGCCCAACTCCAGATCGTCTGTGCTGGAGCCCACACCTGAGATGGCACAGTCAGGCTGCAGGAAGTCCCAGCCTGTGGGTGGAGGGCCTGCTGGGGGCAGAGAAGTGGCTTGAGCCAAAGCTGTGGTTTTGAGGAATGTGGCCTCCAGCCCAGTGGACTCAGCAGCTGGTCTGGACAGGGAACTCTGGAAGATAGTAGCTTTATCTTCCAAAGCCAACTGGGAAGCCTGGCTGCTGTGACTCCCATTTTACAGATGAGAAAACTAAGGCTCAGAGAGCCACACAACAAGGTACTAGCTCTGTCCTGTTTTTCTGAGTTTGTCACACTAGGCCTCTGGGAAGTCTGGGCTTACAAGATGAAGGTTGGGTCATGCATTATGGACATACCTACATTATGGGCAGCTTGACTGTACACTCTGGGACTTCCTTCAGCCACCACCCCCACCACCACCACAGAACTGGCCTTGGTCTCACCTTCTCCCAGGCCTGGTGGCTCCCTTTCCTCCAAAGCCTCTTGTCTTGTCCATCTCAAGGCCTTGGCCCCCCGTTTCCCAAGGGTTCTTTCTGACCCGGTGGTCACAGTTGGTGATGGCCATGAGATGCTGTCTCCTTGCTCTAGGAAGCTCATCTCTGGAAAGGTGAATTAGGCCTATTTGGTTAATAGGGAGGGGTAGAACAAAAGAAATAAAATGCACTAATACTAAGACTTAATATTTGTAACCTTCAAAGGACTCTCCTCCGACAGGTTTCTCATTCAAAACTCTACTGGCTCCATAAGGGAAGTATGATTATCACAGCTATCACTGCTAGAGAGGGATCTGAAGTTCAGAGAGGTTAAGCAATTGACTACAAGTCACACAGCTAGTATGTGGTAAGATCAGGACAGGTGCCCAAGTCTTCAGACTTTAGATGATCTCTCTCCTCTTCTGAAAAAGCAAAAGAGGGAGTAAGAGAAACAACAACTGAGGACCAGACAGAGTGAGAAAACAGGAAAAGGAGAGGGAGACAAAAACTAACTGATGGGGGAGATAAAATTGGGTCCCAACAAGTGAGGGACAAAGGGAGGAGGGAGAGTAGGCCCATTGCAAAGGGGGCAGGCTCGCCTACTCTGGTGCTTCAGCTCCTAGAGAATATTCCAGGCAAAGTCTGTGGGGAAAATGCTTTCAATTCTCAAACCGCAGGCCTGCCCCCTCCACCCCACCACCCCAACTCAGACACACACAGATACACAGACGCATCACATTTATTGACACCAGCTTCACCAACATCCATATGTACATACAGACATATCCCCACCGTTTAGACACAGACATGTACTTAAATACACACACACACACACACACACACACACACACACACACTCTTGTAAACAGCAGACTCCCAAAACACAGCACCATGTCCTCACCAAATATGCGGACAGACACCCACATGTTCACAAAAGCAGAGAAAGTCCACAAAGAACCTAGACCCTCATACACAAGCACTCTCTCTCTCTCTCTCTCCCCTCCCACCCCTCACCTCCTCTCTGGCCCAGTGTGCTCTCACCCTCCTGCCAGGCTGGGCCACCCCAGCTCCCACCCTCTGGGACCCCTGTACCCTGCGCAGCTCTAAGTGCTCCTGCTGGGCTTCATGCAGCCAGCCCCGACCCACAGAGAGCGAGAGTGCGACACACTGGCTAGGCAGCACTATTCTGAGCCCGGCCCCTGGCGCTCTGCCCTCCCCAGATCGGTTTCCCTCTGATTGGGTGTCAGGCTGTGGAGAGGGAGGGGTCCATCCGCTCAGCTGCTGTAGACCAGCAGCTTGGGGGGCGGGTGGGGAAGAAAGGGTACACCTGGGCATCTTAACGCCTGGCCCTGCTGCTTTTGGGGTCTCCAAGTGTAGGTTAGGCTACACAGGGCCTGGCAAAGGCCCTTTCAGTGTTGTAGGAGCCCTGAGCTGAGAGCCTAGCTTCCTACTTTGAGAGCTTCTACTATCTTTGCCAGGCACAAAAGAGGGAAATTGAAGGTGAACTGGGCCTGACTTTTTTCCTTCCTAACTCCACTAGGGTGGTGCTGGAGCTGGAAAGGTTCAGCTGCTTGCACTGAGGACATGGATAGGGTGGTCCCAGGAGCTTGTCCCCCTCTCTGCGGGAAAATCTGCCATAAGGGTGGTTCAAGTAGATGGAAATCACCTTGATAGTGTGGGGTGGGCTTGGGGGCTCGAGGTCTGCACTTCTCTGCAGGATGAGACACCTGTTCATACCTGCGGTTAAAAGGTATGTCCGGGTGTGTAGGAGCCTTGGCAACCCGGCTCTGTGTGCATGTTGTCCCTACAACTCTTGGAGCCAGCGGGAATCCAGCCCAGCTCTGCCCATCCCGCCCCCCTGACATTCCTGGGGCCTGAGTCAATATCCAAATCTGGGTATGCTGACTGGACTGCTCCGGCTCCCTCCCTCCTTCGCCTTCTTTTAGCTTCTATCATCCCAGTTCCCATCTCTGCTGTGGACACCCAGGAATGGAGTCATAGATTTTGTGCTGAACTGATTGAAGACATTTCCTGTCATCCCTAAAGCCCTTGTGCTGTCTGGGGGGTGGGGGGTGGGTGGATGGGAACAAAGCAGCAGAGGATGCTCTGCTTATCTAAGACACATGCCTCCTAAGACATGCATCTTAGATGACAGAGAGAGTGACTCTCTGGAGATCCCTGAGGCCTTGCCTGGTCTGGTCTCAGATGATGGCATTTCTAAGATATTTCTAATGGGAATACGTCAGATGGTGCAAAGACCGAGTGAACCACCTTGGAGAGATGCAGTGCATCTGGAAAGTTCCTTCCACTCTTACCTTTTAGCGCTACCTTTACAGCCAAGTCAGATACAGGCAGACCTGCTCCCCAGTACAGCCTCCCCCAGGATCACCTGACCCTTCACTTCAGATATACTCCACCCTGCAGGGCCAGGAGCAGTGAACGTCTTCCCTGATTGCACCGCTTGCCAGACAGCGATCTCCTTACAGTCAGTACATGTGTGCGCCTATAGACCTGACCATGCCTCCGAGGGCAGCTTGGGCTGGTGTTGACACAAGTTCACGTAAGAATGAGCCTTCTTTCCAGTTCAGCTGTGGCTACTTTGATAACTGAGCTATGTCAGCTGGATGTCATGAAGACATGGGCCTCAGGTGAATCTGATTCAAATCCGTGCTCTGCCATTGCCTTGACATACGATCCTGATGAGCACTGCTTGTTTTCTCTGAGCTCATTTCCACGAAGGTAGGACAAAATGAGGATAAAAACCTTCCGTGAAAGGGACTGACGGTTGTGTCTTCTCCCCTGTATCTATTTCTTGCTCCTCCCTTTTGTAATATAATCACCTGAATCCTAGCTGCCATCGTTGCTCATAATAAAAACTTAGCTTCCCAGCTTTCATTACAGCTAAACATGGCCTTGTGATTAAAGTCTCGGCAATGAGATAAATGGAGTGGAAGTGACACAAGAACTTCCACATCAGAACTTAAAAGAGGCATGAGTCCCCTTTTCCTTTTCTGCTGGCTGGAATGCACTGGTGAGGGCAGGAGCTGGAGCAGCCACCTTGTATTCGAGATGGAAAATGCGTGTGGGGCTCGGTATCCTACCAGCTTTAGACTGCCCACGTACCATTACAGAAATGTCCTTGTTTAAGCCATTCTTAAAGCAAGTCTTTATTACAACAACCCAATGCACAGCCAAATGGATACAGAATCTGGTAGCTGGAAGTGGCATTACCTTAAGACACTAAAACAAGTGGGATTGACCTAGAGATTGGACAGCAGATGACAAAGGTAAATCCTGTGTACTGGTAAATGGGTGACCCTGTTATGTTATAGAAAATACATGGCAAGAATGATATTTGCAAAGTCTTTGAAGGTAGATCATATGCCAAACAGAGTCTGTAACTTAGAGATCCTATGTGGAAAAGCCTCAGACTGTTGGTGTGTACTAGCTGCTTCTTGCTGTTTCTAGCAAAATCCTTTAAGAAAGATATACGTTGCTACTAGCAATATCTTTAAGAAAAATGCACTTCAGAAGCAGCAGCCATGCCCAACTTTCTCAAGCAGATATTGTTGAGTAGAAGTCAAAGTAAAGGCATTCTCTTTACAGCCAAGTATGCATTCTCAGATGGCCTCAATTTAAAGGATGGGGGATTAAGAACATCAAGCACAGTGCATTCAAGCATAAAATTGATGTCTGCATAAAACTATTAACTGTGGTTACTCAAACATTAAATTGAGCAGAAACTTTCTAAGAATTTGAGGGCATTGTATTGGCAAAGAAACCATGAATCCAAACAGCAAAGCCTAGCCTGAACCTTGCAAAAGGTCCCAGTACCCCAAATTTACCCAACAAAAGAGAGGCTACATACCTGTAGAGTCCACAGAAGGACGTGTTCTCCAATGTGGTCACAAGGACATCAGACTAAAAAGAATTTGCCAGGAGGCAAAGGCCAAAGCCATACAGGAGAACAATGGGAAAATCATCCCAGACATAAAACCAGGGGTGGCCAGTCATGCTGGCCATGAACATACACCAGTGCCAGGAAGAGGCTTTGAAATTTCTGCCCAGTTGGACTTAGCAACTGTTAGGTCCAGCAAGTGACAGGTATTTGGTATGTTTCTTCTGTCTTCAGTGGATATTTTAATTGAGTTTATCTAATTTTACCCCACTGTTGTTATTGGGAGTGGAAGGTCATATTTCCTGCCTTTTCATTTTTAGGGCAACAGACCATGAGAAACGCTGTCTGAAGTTGTTAGAGAGGATGGTCAGAACCTCAGAGATCCTGCACTCGGAGGTGGGTGCTGTCTCCAGAGGGAGGTTCATTGCCTCCTTTATTCCCCCACACCCACCCTGTCTCCTTTCAATGGATGGTCAATGTGTTCTTAGTGTGGGCTTCCCAGAGTGGTCTGAGATAGAGCAATATCTATCTCTCCTTCTTCTTCTATTAATAAATACCTATTATTTTAGCTGAAAGCAAGATGATCTTTCCCAGCTTCCTTTACAGATTGTCATGTCTGTGTTATTAAGTTTGAACACTCAGTTTTGAGCAGCAAGTGGTTTGTGACTTTTAAGTGTTAAAAGGCAGGGGCAGATTTCATATTGATTTGAATTAGGATTGGATGGTTGGAGCTAAAGGAGCCATTTGAATGCAACCATGGGAGATACACATTGAGAATGAGATAACCTTCCCCGACTCCACCCTGACCTATCTACCTTTAGAAATACCTGTTAAAGTCATTGAGAAACTACATCTTTGCTGCAGCAGCCAAGTCTACCTTTAATTCATACATCTGTCTTCTTTATAAGAGTAGGACACCCATCAACAAACGAATGGATAGAGAAGCTGTGGTATAGTCACACAATGGAATACTACGCTGCATTGAAAAGCAAGGAACACATGCAATATTATTTAAAATGGGTGAGCCTGGAGGACATTATGCTGAGTGAAATACCTCAGTCACAAAAGGACAAGTATTGCATGGTGCCACTGCTATAAAATGGGACTGATCAGGGTTGGGATAAGACTGAGAAAAACTGGATAAATTGTGTATACTGCACTGAAACAGATGAGGGAGTAAATAATTTAAAAGCTATGTATGATAGGGTATTATGGTTATCACAAGAGTCCACAATTAAGGTTGCATAATGGAATGTACTTGGAGTGGTGGGAGGGGTGCAGGGTGATTGTGTACCAGGGAGGGAGTGTTTCTTTTACTTTTAAAAGAGAAGAGCGAACTGGGGATGGGGGGAGAGGGCTGGGTGGGGAGAGAAGTGCAGCAATGAATGAATGGAAATCCAAAATCTCTGTAAATGTTCATTAAAATTATTTAAAAAAAAAGAGTAGGACAGAATTAGAAAAGATATCTATTTTTAACATATATACACACACATACACATATACTCACATACTTGTATTATATACATTCACATGCATACTTATTTCACTCATTACTATTGTGTTGGAATCAGCTCAAAGCTGACCTTCCAGTTGGTTCTCAGAGGCTGTAAATGCCAGGAGAGGAGACTGCCTATGTTTATTTTTTTAAACCTTTTTAAATTAATTTTAATGAAAATTTACAGAGACTGGATTTCCAATCATTCATTGTTGCACTTTTCTCCCTGCCCACCCCACCTCCCAGTATACTCTTTTCTTTGAAAAGTAAAAGAAAAGTCCCCCATTGTTTTACAATCCCTCCCCCCAGGTCCACTTCACTATGCAGCCTTCACTCTCAACTCCTGTCATGACAATAATATCTAATCACATATGCCTTTCAAACAGTTTTCTTCCCTCATCTGTTTCAATGCAGCATACATTATTTATCCCATCTTTCTCAGTCTTCCCCTAACCCCGATGTCAGTCCTGTTTTACAACCGTGGCACTATGCATTATTTGTCCTTTTGTGACTGAGATATTCACTCAGCATAAAGTCCTCCAGGGTCACCCATTTTGAATAATATTGCATGAGTTCCTTGTTTTTCAATGCAGCATAGTATTCTATTGTGTGAATATACCACAGCTTCTCTACCCATTCGTTTGTTGATGGGCACTTAGGTTGTTTCCAGCTCCTTGTTGTTGTGAACAAAGCCATGATAAACATGGGTTGTAGTTATGGTTTCTTTGGGGTATATTCCCAGGAGTGGAATTGTTGGTTCAAATGGTATTTCTAGTTGCAACTTTTTGAGAAAGCCCCACACCGCCTTCCACAGCGGTTGCACCATTTTACACTTCCACCAACAGTGAATAAGAGTTCCAGTTTCTCTACAACCTCGCCAGCATTTGTTGCTTGGTGTTCTGTTAAATTTTGCTATTATTACTGGGGTGAGATGATATCTCATAGTTGTTTTGAGAGACTGTCTATGTTTCTACAGTGGAGCTGCTATTGGATTCAAACGGACTGCTTTTCCCTACCCACTAGACCACCAGAGCTTATACACACACATGCACATACTCATGCATACAAACACACATATACATGTGTATGTATAATATATGTGTGTATTATATATGTGCGTGCATAGTATAAATGTGTGTGTGTGTATTAGAATACTTTTATGTGTGCATAAACAGTCTTGAATGTTTTTTTACATAAAACCCTTGGCAATTTACTTCTGAAAATAGCAGCCATGGAAAACCCTATGGAACACAGTTATACTGTGTCACACATGGGCCATGAGTTAAAGTCAACTCATTGGCCACTGGTTGGTTAGTATAAGTGGTTACTATTATTATTACCTTGCCACCTGCTTTGCAGTCATCCTAGACCTCCAACCACAAGGCACTGAGGATCGCCAGGCATAGGAGGGCTCTGATTCTAGCAGTTGTTGCCAGTGGCTTCAAGGAAGAAGTACAGAAGGATTGTCAGGGGAGCTGACAGACCTGGCTGTGTGCTTAACACTAAAATCATAGTTATTTTCTAGTTTTAATGAAGGAAGACTGTGTCTTGGCACTCTCTTGACCCTACCTTCTCCATACCCTATCCTCTTTTGGTCCCTGCCCTCTCCTGCCCTTCTATGTCCCTGCCCGTGTCCTGTCTTATCCCTGTCCATTTGTACTCCTGCCAAGCCCCTACTCTGCCCTATCCCTAACCTGCCCTGGCTCATCCTTTCCTCCCCTGCCTTTGCTCTCTCCTACCCCTTCCCTGACCCTATCCTATTCTAGTCCTAACCCTGGTCTGTCCTCACCCTATCCTGGCCCTAGTTCTTACTTCAGAGCTCCAACACCTGCTTTTTCTGCCAGCCCAGCCCCCGCCCCTTTATTAGGGAGACTACGTAGAAGGTACTGGCTTTGGATGGGTAATAAATACTTCCTGGGTGATTGATTTTAACCTCTGGTCATGGTATCATGTTCTTTGAAACCCTACTTCCTAGCTTGTTTGCAGAACTGGGTGTATAATAAGAACTTTGCACCCTGACCCTAGGTTGAATTTGTATGCTGCAGTGCAATGGATTTATTTTATATGGCCTTTCTAATCATAGTTTTATAACTCCCATCAAAAGATTGGGTGGTTGTTGTTGTTGCATACTGTTGAGTTGGAAATGACTCAGAGTTGATCTCCGAAGGGTTTTCAAAGGCAGTGTCTTTGGCTTGTCAGCACAGCTCCTTACATACTAGGACACTTGTGTACCAGCAAGTCAGAACTGAACCATAGCTGACCCTCCAGCAGATTTTCAGAGGCAGTTAATTATATGGGAGGAGATTGCTATCCTTATCCTGCAGAGCATCTGGTGGATTTGAACTGAGTGCCTTCAGGATTGTAGCAAAATTGTGTACATAAAGTGAGTGGACATGGAGGTGCTGCAGTGATGCAGAGGTGGGCTGAAACTAAACATATTCCTCTTTCTCATTCTGAAGCACAAAACACCAATAATGAGTGCTCTGCCCATCCACAAGAGAGATAATGGTTTCAGATAGATGGCTTTGTGATAGATTCCTGGGGGGAAGGCCCTGAACATAGTTGTCAAGTCAATTATGTAGGACAACCAGTGGCACTGAGTGGCTACAAATGAATCCTTACAGGAATAGATAGCTATTCTGGACCGAGCTTCGCATATCCTGTAATTGATACAAATGCCAAAAATACTGTTAAAAATACCAGTTTGGGCTACCAAGTTATATT
The DNA here is from genome assembly GCF_000299155.1 of Elephantulus edwardii. Classification (NCBI taxonomy): domain Eukaryota; kingdom Metazoa; phylum Chordata; class Mammalia; order Macroscelidea; family Macroscelididae; genus Elephantulus; species Elephantulus edwardii. The sequence goes on along the minus strand of NW_006399856.1, from coordinate 170,739 downwards.
TCCTGGACTGAGGAACACACTTTATAGCCCACAGAGTGTAGCAATGGGCCAAGAAACATCATATTAAATGGACATACCATGTTGCCTACCACCCTTAGAGTAATGATCTGATAAAGAATTGAAATGGGCAGTTGGAACATTTGTTATCTGAAACAGGAGGATATAAGGACATGGAGGGATGGCTCACATGCCTTTGAGAGTGTGTGGTACAAACTGAGGGTAAAGTAATAATGAGATGGACAACCAAGAATGAGATAAGAGAAAGTAAAGACAGGGGGCCAACAGTCCTGATGACTGAAGCCCCAAGCCATACCTCTCTGTGTATTTATTGAGAATCATCAGGAAGTTAAACAAAGGATAATCACAAGGTTGTATAAAACAAAAACCAAGGATCATGGAGAAGTCTTTTGCAGATAAGGTGGAGTTCTTCTCTATTGTTTACCTTTTGCCAATCTCAGGAGGGAGGGATTCAGTTAACACAAAATAAGAATGTTGTTGACTCTTAAGGAATGCCTCAGTGCCTCAGGGTGAATTCCAGCTTGTATTATGCCTCCCTTATATCCTGATATAGCATTTGGTTTATTATTAATATTAAATTTGATATTCCATTTCCCACAAGTGTGTGCTAAAGCTCAATATGAGAGGGGCTAAAAGGAGTTTACCTCCAGACCAATTCCTATGTTTCTCATGGATACCTGGAGAAGGAGGAGCAGGGGAGGATGATGCTGCTACAATACAATTCTTCCTCATACCTGAAATGGTTTTCTTCTTGTCATATGCTGCAATTCCTGGTCCATGGATGCAGCTATGGGTGCCCAAAGCAGGAGTGGTTCCTGAATAAACAATTGTAACAATACTCTTACACTTGTATGCAAGAATTCCCAAGGGTCTTAGGGGATGAACTGCATTTTCACCTTATCGTGCAAAACTAGGGTTTATGGTGAATACTACTCTCTTGTCTAGTGGTCAAGATAGCCCATTGGTATGGTGCCTGTGTAACCAACCCAACATGAATAGGAATGAACTAAAGGGGAACTATTTGCCAGACTGGTGTTGCTACCTACAATTTGAAATGGCATAGTAGTTGAACCATATGTCCCTTCCAAAGGTGGAAAAGTTTGGGTAAAAATAAATGACAAATGGGAGGAAGGGGAAATAATTGCTGAGAGTAAACAGATCATGTAGTGGGAGAAATCTAACATTATGTTGATACCTCAAGAGAGACTCTAAGCAAGAGGAAGACATTCTCCAGCTACACATCAGAGACCAGAAAAGCAAAGCCTAGATGCACTTAATGGTTTAAGAGGAGATCTGTTGATGTTTATGAGTTTATTTATATGTACTTGGTAATTTTGTCATGTTAAGATATATTGTAAAATATATAATGTGAATAATTGATATTGTAGCGAACAGAAAGCATGTAAGTCTGCCTTCAGTTAGTGCTTGATTGGATATACCAAAAGGGAAAATTTGTCTTGGAGAAATGCTTATTGAAAAAGTAGAACTTGGTAGAGGACACAGGGCTTATCCTGAGGGAAGAGTAAACCTCATCCAGTACTCAAAGGACACTTGCATAAAGTAACTGATTTATACACTTTCACTTTTCTGCCTTCCTCTTTTCAGTTTACTACATGAAGATAGATAAAATTAAAAGTGGACCTTAAATGGTTACATTATACAAACTGTGAAGTTTTAAACTTGTGACAAGGGACAGAAGGGAAATTTTTTATTCATTGCAAGGAAATCCTCACTTAAGCTTCAGTGAGCCTCAAGCACTTAAAACCCTTGAACCTTCTGCTGGACGTCCTCAGCCCATCCAGTCTTGACAAGGAAATGGCTTATCTTCTTGCGCTGGTCACCCTGCGTCTGAATTACTTCTCCATATTCTGGATGCTCAATTACGGTACCATTGCAGGTAAAATTCTTCTTAAATGACTTCAATAGTTTCTTTTTATTATAATCATCATTGATCCCTTAGACAGTTGTAAGGGTCTTCCTGCCATTTCTCTGTTGAATTCTTATATTGATATAATCCTTAGTCCTAGCAAGAAACAAATCATCACTCTTACTTACATCAGCAAAGGGGTTGGAAGAGTGGAAGTTCTGGGTAGTGGACATACAATACAGTTCCTTTTCTTTAGTAGAAATGCAGAAGGGGACAGAAGGAGAAAGCAGGCAGGGGGAAAGGAGCATTGGGAATTGAGGAGGCTTGAGGGGGAACCAGCTGAGTCCTCAATGGCAGCTCAATGACTGAGGCAACTTATACACCTTTATGAATAAAGTCACAAGTAAGAAGTTTTTAAGGGGACAATGGTTATAAAAGCCAGGGGAGGCCGTCTGTGTAGTAAACAGCCAATGGCTGGAAGAGCCAGGGAGTGGTCCATGGTACAAAGAATTACTATGGCATTTTCACCCATGTTGTTGTTATGTGCCATCAAGTCAACTACAATTCATAGTGACCTTATGAACAATTGCTCTGAATCCTGCCCGAACCTGAGCTAACCTCATCATCTCTGATGCACCTGCCTCCATTGCCACAGTTTCTGTGTCAATTCATCTTATTCAGAGTCTTCTTCTCCTGAACTGACCTACCTTTCCAAGCATGATGACCTTCTCTAAGGACTGGTCCTGGCAACATATCCAAAGTGTGTGATATGGAGTTTCAAAATTCTTTTCTCCAATTTTTGCGCTTAGTGTGGTTGTTGTGGTTCTGTGTTGTTGAGTCACCTGTGACTTGTAGCAACCCTATGTACAATAGCTCTGAAGCCTGCGCTGTTCTGAGCCAATCTCACTGATTCTGACACACCTACTTTCATTGCCCCTGTTACTGTATCAGTCCATCTCACTGGGGATTTTCCTCTCCTGCTCTGTTGCTCCACCCTTCTGAGCATGATATCTATCATTTTCCAACAATCAGTCACTTGTGGCTACATGCCCAAAATATGTGAGACAGAGCTTCAAAATTCTAGCCTCAAGGAGAAACTTGGTTTCACTCTCTCCAACACAGACCTATTTGTTTTCTTGGTGGTCCATGTTATGTTCAAGACTCTTCGTCAGCACCTCAACTCAAAGGCATCAATTCTTCTATCATCTTTAGTCATTGTCCAGCTCTCTGATATGTAGCAAGTAATTGCAAAAACAATTACTGGACTGTATCAGGCACACGTGAGTCTCTGGACTGATATAATTGCTTCTCAGTACTCTGGAGAGGTCCCTGACAGCAGATTTACCTAATGCAATTTGTCTTTTGATTTTCTGACTCCTGCTGCCAAGAGTATTGACTGTGAAGTTAAGCAAGCTTAATGTTAACAACTACAATCTCTTCTCCAGCCATCATTTTGCTGCCAATTGGGCCAATGGTGAGAATCGTTGTCTAAGGTGTTGATCTTCAATCCATTTTGAAGACTATGTAGTATCAAGTGTTAGTGTGGTAGTAATATAAATTAATGAACTTCAAGGAAAGGCAAATATATAAACTTATTGACGTTTAGATACTTACTTAAAGAGATATGCTCTTTACTGGACCATTTTCTTGGTAGTAATAAAATTCATCCTTTTTCCACCTCTAGGATGGCTCACTTAAAGCTTTGTGGTATGGCAAAATTGACCAGTTCCCTCTTTAGTTGTATTTTATTGGACACAACTCAATTCCTACCAAATGATGAGAAGCAATGTCAGAGACATAGGGGTAGCAGAGGGGATAGAACCAGGAGACTGGCATGAGATGATGTGGTGGACTGGATGGAGTGGCAGGTTTCCTGACCCACAGAATAAGAAAACTGTGTATCTTTGGGCAAGGGGCTTGCTGGCAGGGTAACTCAAATATCTTGTTGTTAGAGCTAGGATTATTGTCCCTTGGAGCTAGAGAGCTGAGTTCCTTTGGGCAAAGGCTCACTGAAGGACTACAGTGGCTCTGGGAACTTATTGGTGGAGCCAAAGAGCTTCGTAACACTTGCCTGAGCATGGATCCAAGAGGCTTGAGAAGCTGAAGGATGAGAAGCCAAGAGCCAGGAAGAAACTAGCCATTAAGTTGTCCTGACCAAAGAACTATATCCTGATTTATTCCTTCTGAGTAATTTCTGATCCTGAGTTGTACCTCAATAAACTCCATAATTCTGAGAGTTGTTTGTGAGTTCTACATGACCATTGCAATGAATTACCAAACTCAGTGGAGTGTTGTGGAAGGAATAATGGTGAAGCAATGGTGAGAAGCAGCAACTAACAGAGAACCAAAGTTCCACGTAGGTTGGCACATTAGGCTTTCCCTACAGAGGTAAGAGCTAAATGCTTCCAGATAGGAGACTTAATCAGAGTGTGGTGCCCCAGGGCACATAACAGTGAAGATAAAATGCTCTACAACACTTGTCCAAGCAGGGCAGTGGCCATGCCTGAGGATCTGACAACAGCAGCCTACCTTCAGGCATGACTGAGATGTTGTTTAGATCAGAAAACTGTCCTGAGCTGTTCCTGTTCTTTCGGAGGTGATACTAATCTTGAGTTGTAATCTGTTCTTTCCCTAATATACCTTATAATTTTCACTATGACTTGTAAGTTTTATATAGATATTTCATTAATTATTTAATCCAGCAGGGAACTAGAGTGCAGGGGGAGGATGGCTGATGTCAGAATTGGTGAATGTTGCATAGTGGAGGATATCTGATTTTTTCCTCATGGGAATAAGCCTTATACTGACGATGACTGTTCTTTCTCTGAAGTTAGAGGAGTAGATCTGATGCTGTCACCATTTTTATAGATGACTCAAGGAGCCTGGACTTCTATTCCCATACACTGGTCAAGAGGTGTCCTTTCCTCTCTGTTGGTCTACCTTTAAGAAGAGAAGAGTAGTTAAGAGTGTTGTCATTGTTAGATGCTGTTGAGTTGAATACAATTAATAGATACCCTGTAAACAACAGATCTGAACCCTGTCCTATTCTGTGCTGTCCTCACAATCTCTGACACACTCAAGCCCATTGCTGCAGTCCCTGTGTCAATCTACCTGGTTGAGGATCTTCCTCTCCTTCACTATCCCTCCACCTTCCCAAGCATAATATCCTTCCACAAGGAATAGTCTTTCCTAGCAATGTGCCCAAATTTTGTGAGACAAAGCTTTATCATATTTGCCTTCAAGGAGCACTCTGACTACACTTTCTTTAAGACATACATGTTTATTCTTTTGGCAGTCCATGAGATAGATATTCAGCACTCCTCTCCATCACTGCAGCCCACAGGAATCAATTATTCTTCTGTTATCTTTAGTCATTGTCCAGCTCTCAGATGTATAGTAAGTGACTACAAAAACAATGGTCTTAATCATATACACCTTAGTCTTCAAACTGTCATCAATGGATTTCCTAAAGCCAGAAAGTCTGATGAAACTTTCTAACACAGAATTTAAAAGAATAATGATTGAATATTTCCAATGGGTGAACTTGAAGAATTACAGGAGACAGCAAGCAAAACCCAGGATGAGCTTAAAAAAGCAATTAAAAAGAATGTAGATAAAACAAATGAGTCATTAGAGGCTCTGGAAAAACAAGAAACTACAATTCAAAATATGAAGACCAATGTTACAGATGCTTTCAACATGATGGAGGGGCACGTTAACAGAGTAGAAGAGATGGAACACAGCACCAGTGAAATAGAAGATAGAATTGTCACCACTGAACTGCTAGAACAAAAAGCAGAATAAAAAAGGAAGGAAAAAGGGGGGGAGAAAGCCCTAAGAATAATGTGGGACACTACCAAGAGAAATAACATGCACATAATTAGAATCCCAGAACAGGAAAAAGAAACTAAAGGCACCAAAAAAGTTGTGGAAGAATTATTAGAAGAAAACTTTCCAGGCATCATGAAGAATGAGAGAAGATATATTCAAGAAGCTATGGGAACACCATATAAAATAAACCTCGAAAGAAAAATACTAAGACATATCATAGTCAAATTTGCCAGAACCAAAGATAAGGAGAGAATTCTGAAAGTGCCGAAGGAGTAACCTATAAGGAAAAGAATATAAGATTAAGTGCTGATTTCTCAGCAGAAACTACATGAGCAAGAAGACAATGGAATGACATATATTGAACACTCAAAGAACACAACTGTCAGCCAAGAATATTGTATCCAGAAAAATTGTCCATCAAATATGAAGGAGAGATCAAGATATCCCCAGAAAAACAGAATCTAAGGAAGTTTGTAAAAACAAGACCAGCGTTACAGGAAACACTGAGAGACATTCTTCTTATAGAGGTGCCACAAAAAACAGGATGGATCAAAGTAACTAGCAACAACACCAAAAAGAACTCAGCAAAATTATAGCAATAAAACCTTGCCTCTCAATAATGACATTGAACGTAAATGGTTTAAATGTACTACTGAAGAGAATAAAAGAGTAGCAGATTGGATAAAAATCCAAAACCCATCAATATTCTGTTTACAAAAGACACACCTGAAATATGAAGATAAAGAAAGACTAAAAATAAAAAGGTGGAAAAAACATACCAAGCAAATGGCAACCAGAAAAAAGCAGGAGTAGCAACATTAATCTCTGATAAAATAGATTTCAACGCAAAAACCATCCCAAAAGACAAGGAAGGTCATTACATAATGATTATGGGGTCAATAGAACAAGAAGACATAACAATAATAAATATGTATGCACCAAATGAAAGCCCTGCAAAATACATAAAGCAAACATTAACAAAACTGAAAAAAAGAAGTAGACAACACTACTATAGTAGTTGGAGACTTCAATATACCACTCTCAAGAAAAAATAGAACTTCCAGACAGAAACTCAACAAAGACACTGAAGAATTACACCACACAATAAACCAATTCAATCTCATAGATATTTATAGGCTGTTGTTGTTGTTGTTATGTGCCATCGAGTTGCTTGTGACTCATAGTGACCCTATGTGCAACAGCCCTAAACTCTGCTGTCCTGTGCCAATTGCATTGTCTCTGACACTCCCATCCCGATTACCCCAGTCACTGAATCAATCCACCTCATAGAGGGTCTTCCCCTCCTGCACTGTCCCTCCACCCTCCCAAGCATGATGTCCTTCTCCAAGGACCGGTCTCTCCTTACAACATGTCCAAAGTATGTTAGACGGAGCCTCAGAATCCTTGCCTCCAAGGAGCCACCTGGTTTAACCCTTTTCAGGATGAATCTGTTTTCCTAGCAGTCCATGGTACTCTCAATACTGTTCTCCAGCACCACAGCTCAAAGGCATCAATTCTCCTTCTATCGTCCTTGGTCATTGTCCAGCTCTCTGATGCATAACAAGTGATTGCAAAGACCATGGCCTGTAATCAGGAGCACCTTTGTCTCCAGAGAGACACCATTGCTCTTCAGTACTTTGGAGAGGTCCCTAACAGCAGACTTTCTCATGGCAATAAGTCTTTTAATTTCCTGGCTACTGGTGCCAAGAGTGTTGACTGTGGAACCAAGCAAACTAAAGCTGTGTACAATCTCAATCTCTTCCCCATCCATCCTGATGCTGCCAATTGACCCAGTGGTGAGAATCTTTGTCTTCTTGACATTGAGCCTCAATCCATTCTCCAGTGTGCATGGAATGTTCTCCAGAATAGATCACATTTTAGGAAACAAGTCAAGCATCAATAAATTAAAAATACTTAGAAATAATACAAAGCTTTAAATCTCCATTAAAATTAATAATAATAAAAAGAAATAATACAAAGCATCTTCTCAGACCACAATGCTATAAAATTAGAAATTAATAAAAAGAGGATAGAGGAGAAAAGAACCGTACATTTGGAAGCTGAATGACACCTTGCTTGAACATGAGCGGGTATTAGAAGAAATAAAAAAGGAAACAAAAAAATTTCTTGAAACAAATGACAACAAAACCACAACTTACCAAAACCTCTGGAAAACAGCCAAAGCAGTAATCAGAGGTCAATTTATAGCAATAAGCAAACACATTAAAAGACAGGAAAATATGACCATTGACTCTCTAACCCAACATCTCCAAAAAATTGAAAAAGATCAGCAAGAAAACATGACACCTTCAAAAAAACCTGAAATTATAAAAATTCAGACAGAAATAAATGAAATAGAAAATAAAAAAACAATTGAAACCATCAGTAAAGCCAGGAGTTGATTCTTCAAAAGGTCAATAAAATTAATAAACCACTAGCAAAACTAACAAAAGAAGGGAAAGACTCAAATAATCCAAATAAGAGATGACATGGGCAATGTCACAATTGAACCAACTAAAATAAAAAGGTTAACAATGAAATATTAGGAAAAACCATGTTGTTGTGTTATTCGGTGCTGTTGAGTCATAGACAATGCATAGTGACCCTATGAATGAAAGACCTGAGCACTATTCATAGAATCTTGTGGAATGCTGGGAAGGGCCTCTGCCCAGGACAGATCACCTAAGCTCCAGATAAGTGCAAGCCTCCCAACGGCCTTTAATACTGGCTAGAGAAAGCTCCCCTGTGTTTGGATGTACCAGCTTGAGAAAGCTTGCCACGTGGGAAGATGGATGCCGCATCTGTTGAGCTGGGAGTGGTCCACATGAGGCCGAGGTTCTCCTAACCAATCCGCATGTTGCACATCTATAAGCTCACCCTATCCTGTCTTCCTGTTTATATAAGTGCACTGCAGATCCCAATATAGTTGAGCTGGATTGATTCTCTGATCCTCTCCCGGAGTGGTGTATCTCCATCATGCTTACCCACATCAGGGTGTCGCTGTTAAGTTGTCAGTGAACTGACAGTGACAATAGAGTTTCTAGAAGCAAGCCATTTTGGAAGTGGATGCCACTCCTGCTTCCAAGCTTGTTTTAATTGAGAAGCTCCACCAAACACTGTTCACCATGGGTAATCATTATCACATTTCTCACATCGGTGTCACAGTGTTTAACATCACAGCAACCATGCGTTACTTCTGTACAGCAATGCACAGACAGTGCTATATCACCTAGAAGAATGTTTGACAAAAAGCAATTTGAACCAGGCCTGAGGGCCACAGATTAAAATCACCCACCTTGGGCCTGGTAGCATAATTTTCTGTCCACTAGAACAATGTAGCTCTCTCCATGTTGTTGTTGTTATTGTTGTTAAGTGCCATATAAAAAAAAAACACCCAAATATGAAAACTTAGAGGGAATGGACGAATACTTAAAAAAATCACAACCTACCTAAACTGGCACAACTGAAATTGAATGCCTGAACAGAAGAAAACTGAAAAGGTAATGAAACAACTTCCAGCCAAAAAAATCCCTGGGCCAGATGGTTTTACAAGTGAATTTTATCAAACATTCAGAGAAGAACTGTCACCAATTCTACATAAACTATTTCAGAAAATAGAAAAAGATGGAATTCTCCCAGATTCATTCTATGATGCAACATATCCTTGACACCAAAGTGTGGTAAAAACACCACCAAAATAGAAAACTATAGGCCAATATATCTCATGAACATAGATGCAAAAATTCTGAATAAAATCCTGGTCAATAGAATCCAATGATACATAAGAAAAAAAAGTAATTCACCATGACCAAGTTGGATTCATAACAGGTATGCAAGGACAGTTCCAACAGAAGAAAAACAATCAGTGTAATTCATCACATTAACAAAGTAAAGAACAAGAACCACATGATCCTATCAGTTGATGTAAGAAAGGCCTTTGACAAAATCCCTTTCCTGATCAAAACACTCAGCAAAATAGGAATAGAGGGGAATTTACTCAACATAGTAAAAACTATATACACAAACCCGAGAGCCAACATTGTTCTCAATGGAAAGAGATTAAAGGCATTCCCTATTAGAACAGGAACTAGGTAAGGATGCCCACTATCACCTCTCCTATTCAATATTCTATTGGAAGTCTTAGCGATAGCAATAAGAATAAGCAAGAGAAAGAAATAAAAGGTATCCAAATTGGCAAAGAGGAGATAAAATTATCTCTGTATGCAGATGATATGATAGTATACTTAGAAAACCCTAACAACTCAGCAAGAAAACTACTGTACATAGTTGACCAATTCAATAAAGTGGCAGGATACAAGATCAACATACAAAAGTCAATTGGCTTTCTCTACAGTGACAAAGAGAATACAGAACTGGAGCTAAGAAAAACAGTGCCAATCACAGTAGCTAATCACAAGATTAAATACATGTGAGTAAATCTAACTAGAAACACAAAGGACCTATTAAAATAAAACTACAAAACATTACTATAAGAAACAAAAAGAGACCTGGAGAAAGGAAAGAATATACTCTGCTCATGGATATGAAGACTCAGTATTGTGAAAATGACAATCATACTAAAGGCAATATACATGTTCAATGCAATCCCAATACAAATACCAATTCCATTCTTCAATGAGATGGAAAAGGGGAAGAGACCCTAAATAAGCAAAGGCACTACTTTAAAAGAGAAACAAGGTAGGAGGCATCTCACTCCCTGATTTCAAATCCTACTACACTGCTGTGGTGGTCAAGACAATGTGGTACTGGTACAATGACAGACACCTAGATTAATGGAATAGAATTGAGAACCCAGAAATTGACCTATATACCTATGGTAAATTGATTTTTGACAGGAGATGAAATCAATTAAGTGGGGAAACAACAGCCTTTTTAACAAACAGTGTTGGCAAAATTGAAAATCATCTGCAGAAAACTCAAACAAGACCACACCTCACATCATATGCAAAAACCAACTAAAAGTGGATCAAGGACCTAGGACTAAAGCCAAGGACTATAAACTTCATTAGAGAAAAGCTTGGAAGGACCCTGGAAGCATTAATTTATAACATGAATAGTCTTCCAACCATCCTGAAAAACCTACAACCAGGAGAGGAAAAAAATAGCTGAATGGGACCTTCTAAGAATCAAATCCTTATGCACATCTAAAAATTTTCCAACAGAGTAAAAAGGGAAGCTACAGACTAGAAAAAATATTTGGCAATGATATGACTGATAAGGGTCTTACATCTAGAATTTATAGAATACTCGACCACCACAACAAGATAAAGGTAAACAACCCAATTGCAAAATAGGCACAAAATGTGAACACTTCACCAAGGAAGACATTCAGATAGCAAACAAACACATGAAGAAATGTTCAAAATCCCTAGGTCTAAGAGAGAGATGCAAATAAAAACAACTATACAATATCATCTCACCCCAGTAAGAATAGCAAAATTCAACAGAACAGCACACATCAACGCTGGTGAGGATGTGGAGAAACTGGAACCCTTATTCACTTTTGGTGGAAGTGTAAATTGGTGCAACCACTATGGAAGACAGTATGGTGCTCTCTCAAAGAGTTGGAAATAGATATACCATTTGACCCAGTAATTTCACTACTGGGAATATCCCGTAAAGAAACCAGAACTGTACTACACCCATGTTCATTGCTGCTTTGTTCACAGTAGCAGAGTTGGAAACAATCCAAATGCCCATCAACAAAGGAATGGATATAGAATATTATGCAGCACTGAAAAACAAAGAACTCATGAAATACAATACAAAATGGGTGACCATGGAGGGCATTACAGTGAGTGAAATATCTCAGTCACAAAAGGACAAATACTATATAATGCCACTGTTATGAAATAGGACTGACATTGGGGTTGGGGGAAAACTAAGAAAAGAGAGGACAAATAATGTACATGACATTGAAACAGACAAAGAAGAGAACTGTATAAAAGGAATATATGATTAGGTATTATTGACATGACAAGAGGCCAGAATAAGAGCTGTGTAGTAAAGTTACCAGGGTGGGGGTGGGGGAATGTATAACAATGAAAGAGCTATTTTTTCTTTTATTTTTTTATTATTATTCTTGTGTGTGTGTGTGTGTGTGTGTGTACTGTCAAATCAGATCTGACTGGTACAGAGGAGATTGTCTCTCCTTCTCCAGCAGAGATCTGCTCACTTTTGGGATTGCAGTACAGCTTCTTGCCAGTAAGCCACCAGAGTTAACTGGAGGGGAGGGGGACAGGAAGGAAAATGTGCAACAACGAATGATTGGAAATCCAAGTTCTTTATAAACTTTCATTAAAATTTCAATTTAAAAAAAATTTTAAAACCCCTATATATCTATTTAGACATTGTCTTATTAATTACAATTAATTTTTATTTTAGGTTAAGTAAACAATTATGCATTTGAGTCTTCTGTAGAAGGTAATAGTTTTTCATGATGCTAGATTTCTTTTCTGCAAGAAGTATTGAGAAACATTTTTGCAAAGGGAAGGTCCTAAAAGAAAGTGTTTCCACAGTAGAAAGCTGCTTTTGGACACAGGTGATTTAATCTCTTAATTTCTCCAAAAAGATGAGCTCTTGTGGCCTAATGATAAGGAATTATTCTGCCAACCCAAAGGCAGGTGGTGGTCCTTGGGAGAAAGATGAGGAATTTTCTCTTGTGTGATTTACAGCTTTTGAAATCCCACTGGAGGGTCACCTGTGAGTCACTTCCATTGTGACAGCAAAAAAACAAGAAGAAAGATGATGTGTCTTGCTATGAACCAAGTCTAGAATCCTACTTACTTCATCCCTAAACAGAGTTCTTTCTCATGAGTTTGGGAAGGAGCTCCATTAAACTCATCCTTAGAGTCAGGCTTCTCCTGATAAGGAAATCCCAGAACACTTGATTGTGCTCATACAAAATCTATACCTACACCAAGAAGTTGTTTTGCAAATGGAAGAGAACATGGTTTTAATTCAGGAAGGATGTGCACCAGGGTCGTATTCTTTATCCATACTTATTCAATTTGTATTCTGAAGCTGAAGTCTATGAAAAAGAATGTGGCATAAGGATCCAAGGAAGACTTATCAACAGCCTAAGTTATGCAAATGACACAATCTTGCTCCCTGAAAGTGCAGAGGCCTTGAAATACTTGCTGCAGAAGAGCAAAGACTACATTCAGCTTTCAATATGAATTGTGTCACAATATCTAAAAGACAAAGGTACTTACTCAGGGCTAATAAGCAACATCATGATAAATGGAGAAAGGATTGAAACTGTCAATGTTTTTATTTTAGATCCACAATCAACATCCTTGATACCTACCAGCATTGCTTTGGGCAAGTCCGTTGTCAGGAATCTCTCCAAAATACTGAAGAGCAATGATGTCAGTCTGAAGACTAAGATGCACCTGATTTGAAAGTGACAATGAAAGATGACAGAAGAAGAATTGATGCCTTTGAGTTGTGGTATTGGAGAAGAGTACAGACTATCCCATGGATTAAAAAAAACAACACAACAAACCAACACACACACACACACACACACACACACACAAAACAAAAGCCAAACCCAAACCAAACACCACAAGTATGTTTTGGAAAAAAGTGCAGACACTGTACTCCTTGGAGACAAGAATGGTGAGGCTTCAGCTCATATATTTTGGGTCATTCCTTAGAAAGGGATATCATGGTTGGAAAGATGGAAGGTCAGCAAAAGAGAGGAAGAGATCCCCCCAATAAGTTGGATTAACATGGTAAATGAAGCAGTGGGCTCAAGTGTATCAGAGGATGATGATGGCACAGGATAGAACAGGATTCAGGTCTGTTATTTACAGGGTTGCTGTGAGTCATACTCCACTTGATAGCACCTAAGAACAACAGCAATCTGTCTTGTCCTGGCCTTTTCTCTGCCCACCACTGGGAGGTCTGAGTGTCTCCAAACTTCTCCTTATCGTCGGGAGCCCTCTACTGGCTTCTAAGAATCATAGTCCTTCAAGAAATGCCCTATGCACTTGACTGTTCTCAGCAGTTGCTTCCTACGCATCTGAATGTTGGACAATGAGTAAGGTTGGTAGAAGAATGAATGCTTTGAATTGTAGTGTTGGAGAAGAGCATTGACTATTCCATGGACTGTCAGAGCAAATTATAGAGCTAACATTGAGAAGAATGAGAATCCCAGATCACTTAATTGTGCTCATGTGAAACTTATACCAAGAATCTATTGTCCGAAAAGAACAAGGGAACACTGCGTAGTTTCAGATAAGGAAAGGAGTGTGTCAGTGTTGTATCTTTTCTTTATACCTATTCAATATGTATGCTGATGAGACAATTTGTGAAGCTAGAACAGATGAAGAAGAATGCAGCATCAGCATTGGGGAGGATCCCTAAGCAATCTGAGTTATGCAGATGAAGAAGTGAAGAAGACTTGAAACACTTGCTGAAGAAGATCAAAGACTACAGCCTTCAATATGGATTACATCTTAACATCAAGGGAAAAAATCCTCAGCACTGTACCAATAGGCAACATTGAGATCGATGGAGAAAAGATTGAAGTTGTCAACAATTTAATTGTACTTGGGTCCACAGTCAACATCCATGGTAACAGGAGTAAAGAAATAAAAAGACATGTTGCATTGAGGAAAGCTACTACTAAGGACTCTCCAAAGTGCTAAAGAGGACAAATATCAGTTTAAAGACCAAGGTGCACTTGATCCAGCAATAGTCTCTTCAATTATTTTCTGTGCACCAGAAAGCTGGGCAATGATTTAGGATAACGAAAGAATAATCAATGCCTTTGAGTTATGGTGTTAAAAAGAGTTCTGAATATCTCATTGTAAAAATAACAAGGTCCATGTGGGGATGGACATATTTGACCTCTACCAACTCCATGAAGATAAACTGTTCCTGTCAACAGCATCCCGTTCTTATGAGGTAAGTAAGACATGCCCCGACTCTCCCATACTTCTTTATACTCATCTCAACACCAGTATTACTGTTTTGCTGGGTCTAAAGTCCAATGTGATATCTCACAGACACAGAACCATATTGGGGAAGTCAAAAGGTTATATCCAGATTTGTAGCATAGTAATAGTAGTAGTAGAAGAAGAAGATTGTTATTATTATAGTTAGGACAGCTTCTGAAATGTGCACACAGGCACCTCAGCTTTGAGCCTCTTGGCTTTAGACCAGTGTTACAAAGTTCTCAGTCCTGCCAGTATTAGATCCCCTCCCTCCCTCCACTAAGTTGTTCAACAAACTTGGGAAAGGCTCTTAGCTTAGCTCTGGTTCTGCCTGTGGGGAGGAGCATTCACAAGGTAGCTCCATCTCATCTTGGTTCTCTGGCTTGGCTATGGCTGCTGCCCTCATGGTTACATGCACAAAGTACATGAAATGAGCTTCAAAATCCTGGCCTACAAAGAGAAACTTGATTTCACTCTCTCCAAGACAGACTTAGTTGTTTTCTTGGGGGTCCATGTTATGTTCAAGACTCTTCTCCATCACCTCAACTCGAAGACATCAATGCTTCTTCTGTCATCTTTAGTCATTGTCCAGCTCTCTGATGCATAGCAAGTAATTGTGAAGACCATGGCCTCAATTTGTTGTGATCCACACAGTCAAATGTCTTTGCATAGTCAATGAGAAACAGATAGACATTCCTCTGGTATTCTTTTCCTTCTGCCAAGATCCATCTGACAGTGGTGATAATGTCTCTAGTGACATGACCTCTCCTAAACCCAGCTTATATTTCTGGTAGTTCACTGGCAATGCACTATTCCAGTCATTTCTGAATAATCTCTAGTAGAATGTTGCTAGTGTGTGATATTAGTGATATTGTTCAATACTCATGTATCGCCCTATTATTTACTTAATATTTCACATTGTCTTCGTTTAAGTTGAAAATGATTTTTAATTTCTATTGTGGTTATAAGGGAATTGTTATAAATGCTAGTTATATTTTTTCTGATATGTATTAAAGCAAATGTTTATTAAAATAATTTCACTGTACTACACACATCACATTTTGGGAAAGAACAGAGACCCCAGTTTTGAGGTGTCCCTTTCATTCTCCATCTAAAGAAGATGAGAACCTTGGAAGATTTGGCCTCCTCCTGAAATCGCTGGGGGAAGTGTCAGGACATCTGCGTCCTAGGCTTGGATTTATCCCTAATGATTGTGTGGTCTTGGGCAGGTCACCACTGGGAGACAGACCTGATGGGGTCCTCATAGACAGTGACAGGTCGAATCATTCATTGGGTCCCTAGGAATTATCTAGGAGTCCTCTCTGTTTTCATCGATTACAAGAATCAACTTACAGCCTGAATTCTTTATTCAGAAACAATATGGCTATTGCCAGTGAATGAGAAAATCCTACCTTTCAGATTTTCAGATGGACTTCTTCTGCACCTCCATGGTTTTATACCCATCCCTGCCATGATTTTATTGAACACTTATTACAGCACTATGTGGTAGATCTTTTTTTTTTTAAGATCTTTTTCATCCTCATGGAAATTATGGCAGAGAAAAGATGGTGACTTGCTAAAAGACCCACAGCTGGTAGAGAGTTGAGATTAAGTCAATCACACTCCGTTTCTGAAGATAATGGCTATAATCTTATTTGCTTTTTTAAACATACCTGCTCACTGAAGTGATAGGAAATAACAACTGGGGCAGCGTCAACGTCACACCTGCTGTGCTGTGAAGGGGTCTGTGGACACACAAGCAGCCATAATGGATCGTACCATGATAGCATGGGCAATGCGGAGTATGTTGGCACACAGGTGACTCAGTGAACACACAAACCACTGCCATGGAGGGGCAGAGGAGTAAGAAGGGGCATTCCAGGTCCGGCCTTTCTGGCATCCTGGGGGATGTCACCGGCTTTTCTGGATGTCCTCTCTTTGCCCAGTAACACTTCCTCCATGCACATGATGGGCCTTCCACTACGATGGCCTGGGCCACTCTAGGGCCATCAGAATGTGGAAGCTTAGGCCAGGATCCTAGCTCTACCACTCACTGACTACCATCTTGATCAAGTCATTCTCTGGGCCTCAATTTCCTCATCTGTCAAACATAGTAAACATGAGATGCAGCAATTAGGCTAGCCACAGGTCATGTCATCAGACAGCCTCCAGCTTTTACCTTCTGTAGCTCTGAAGAAACTCCTTGTCCGAGGTCACGTGCTTCAGGAGTATGCACATCTGGTGCCTGAGGGAGGAAGGGAAGGAGGGAGGTAAAGGAGTCCAGTGAGAGCCAAAGTGACGGGCAAAACTCACTTGGGGGGGGGGAGGTGAAGGGAATGGGAAATATCTGGTGTGAAAATGTATATGAATTTTGTAAGCAAACCAGTATAAAATAAAAATTTATTCTTTAAAAAAAACAAAGCAACCCAACTCATTTAGAGCTCAAGGTTCACAGACTGGAGGGGACTTTGTGGGTTCCGTGTGGAAATTTGGCTTCCTCCTTTGCCCAGTCCTGCTTCCTTCTCATCCTAACCTCTTAATCCCCAAATTCCACCACAGAGTCTGCTTTTGAAAACCAACCTGTTACATACAATTTATTGCTTAGGACAGGCTTTGATGAAATGATTCTGGGTATTAATCCAAAATGGAAATATTATTGTGTAATTGTTTATCATGTACCTCCTACCTTCCAGCTGAGGAGTCCTGGTAGAGTTCAAAGCCATCTGGAAACTCTGCAAGATAAAGACTTGATATCTGTTTCCACAAAGATTATAGTCAAGAAAGTCTCATGGGGCAATTCTGTTCTGTTGCATAAAGTCACAATTGAACAAGAATCGACAACACCCAACAACAACCACCTTCTAGAGAAGCCTGGATTTATTTCTGATTACTGAAGGTGATAGGAAGGTCTCCCTATGGGGTTCAATGGCAGATCCATTCTCTAATTTGGCTATCATCGAATGAGGAACATAACTTGAAGATAGAGAACTGAAAGGTGATGAAGAAAGATTTATTGAGAGAAGAATGAAAACTGGGAAGAAAGTATATATTTCAGGTATGGTATAGTTTGCATTTGCATTTGGTGATTCCTTAGACA
Organism: Elephantulus edwardii; assembly: GCF_000299155.1. Lineage (NCBI taxonomy): Eukaryota > Metazoa > Chordata > Mammalia > Macroscelidea > Macroscelididae > Elephantulus > Elephantulus edwardii. Next base: position 152,960 of record NW_006399856.1, on the reverse strand, counting down.
TTTATCAAACACATGTTATTAGACCTTGGAAGGTAAAAAGTGCTTTAAAGGAATACTTTGGGGGAGATTTGACCACTAGCTGGAAGTTTGGTGGTTTGAACCCATCCAGAGGCACCTAGAAAGAAAGGCCTGGTAATCCATTCCAGAAAGGCCACAGTATGAAGAAATCCTAATCTGCATACATGAGGGTGCTACAGGTTTGTATTAACTTGATGAGAACTAACAGACACCACCACTTGACCATCAGTTTGTTCTACTATGGTGGCTTGTGTGTTGTGTTATACTGGAAGCTATGCCACCAGTATTTTAAATACCAGCATTTACTACAATAGATTTCCCCAAAAAGTTTGGCCAACTTTTTGTATCATCTTTCTTGACCTTAATTCTCAGTGATTTGTAGCTTTGTCATGACCCATCAATCAACTGAGTGGAGGTTAGGGTTGTGTGCACCACCCTTATTCAGCTCACAGCTCCAAACCCATGTAAGAAGAGTTCCCTGGGTCACCTTTTCTCTCGTTGTTGTGTACCGTAGAGTCAGAACCAACCCAAAGCTGACCCTCTGGTGGGTTTTCAGAGGCAGTTAATGGCACAGGAGGAGACTGCTCATCCTTCTCCCATGGAGCAGCCAGTGGCCTTGAAGAACTGAGTGTCTTCAGGACTGCAGTGCAGCTTCTTGCTACTGGCCACTTTTCTCTTACATGAGATACAAGGAAAGAGAAGCAAGTGGAGAAATAGTGACCTAACTATCATCAAGAAAGAAGAACTAGGAAGAGAGTGAATTCTTTAGACCCAGAGTCCCTGAGCTGAGAACCTCCTGGACCCAAAGGAATATTGAAATCAAAGTTAAAGCATTCTGGGCCCACAGAAGTTGAAAGGAGTCAAGGGCCTTCCCCTGGAGCTGATAGAAAACATTCCCCTAAAGCCGTATTGCAACTCTGAATTAGATCCTCCTAAACTGTGAGAGAATAAATTTCTGTTAAAGTCAGCTTCTCATGGAATTTTGGCTACAGCAGCACTAGACCCATAAGCACTGGCTTACATGCTTTCTACTCTGTTGTAAACAGTATCACTTTTTTTTTTTCATTTCACCACCTCAAAGATTCATTCATAACTGGTAAGTAAGCAAGCACAGGAAAGTCAATTTTTACCTTCCTTATTGAGTATTCTACTCCTGCCCATTGTGCACAGACTTTAGCAAAACTTCCAGACTAAGACATACTGGAAAGAAAAATATGGCATTCTATTTCTAAAATCACGAACCAGTGAAAATTATGAGTAGCAGGAAGACAGTAACACAGTGCTAGAAAATGAACCGCTTAGGTCAGAAGGGAGTACACAGAACTGCAGTGATGAGGTTAAACAGCAACAATTGTGAAGATGGTACAGGAACAGATGATGTTTCAATCTATTGTGTACAAACAAGATCTTTGTAAGTTAGAATCTACTTGATAGAGCCTAATAACAACAAAAATAATATATGAAGTAAGTTCTTCCCACCCAGCCCCCAAAATAACTTCCACTGAGTGATATTCAGTTATAAATAATTCACACAAAAATTTAGGATTAATTTTGTCATGTTCCCTAGAAAGGATCAATTTTGTCATGATCTCCAGAAAGCATCATCAGCACAACGCACAAGAATTTCTCCACTCTGTTACCAGTTTTGAGTTTTACATCTTGTAAACATCTGTTAATTAAGCAGGTTGGCACTTTTCCTGGTTCTAGTTTCTCATTTGCATTTCTCTATTGTGGAGACAAATCTTTAGGTGGTACGAATGGCTTGCTCTAGACTATTTACTAATCTGGTGAGAATTTTTGTTTTCTTGCTATTGAGATGTAATCCTCATTGAAGACTGTAGTCTTTAATCTTTTGCAGCAAGTTCTTCAAGTACTCCTCATTTTCAGTCAGGAAAGTTGTGTTATATTTGTAAAGCAGGTTGTTGATAAGTCTTCCTCAATGCTGAGGCCACATTCTTCTTTAAAGAGTCCAGCTTCACCAATGGTTTGCTCAGCATACAGACTAAATAGGTGTGGAGAGAGGATGTAATCCTGACACACATCTTTCTTGATTTTAAACCAGCTAGTGTTCCCTTGCTCTGTCCTCACAACAGCTTCTTTGTCTAGGTATAGATTTTGTATGAGTGTAATTTAGTGTTCAAGGATTCCCATTCTTTTCAATGTTAACTATAACTTGTTATGATCCACACAAATGCCTTTGCATAGGCAATAAAACACAAATAGACATTCTTCTGGCATTCTCTGTATTCACTAGGATCCATTTGACACCAGCAATAATATGTCTGCTGCCACAGACCTGTAAGGAATATCATGATAGACAGTGGTTGTTGTTGTTGTCGTTATGTATCGTCAAGTTGCTTGCAACTCAAAGTGACCCTATGTACAACAGCCCTGAAACATGCTCAATTCTGGCTCAACTTTACTGTCTCTGACACACCTACCATCATTACCCCAGTCACTGTATCAGTACATCTCATCGATGGTCTCCCTCTCTTTCTCCATCCCTCCACCCTTCCGAGCGTGATGTCCCTCTCCAAGGACCAGTCCCTTCTTGCAACATGCCCAGAGTATGTCAGATGAAGCTTCAGAATCCTTGCCTCCAAGGAGCATCCTGGCTTCACCCTCTCTAGGGCAAAGCTGTCTGTTCTCCTCGTAGTCTATGGTATATTCAATACTCTTTTCCAACACCACAACTCAAAGGAATCTATTATCTTTCTATCATCTCTGGTAATTGTCCAGCTCTCTGATGCATAGCAAGCAATTGTGAAGACTTTGGCCTGGATCAGAAGCACCTTAGTCTCCAGACTGATGTCGTTACTTTTCAGTACTCTGGAAAGGTCCCTGACAGCTGACTTTTCCAATGCATTTTGTCTGCTGGTACCAAGAGTGTTGATTGTGTAGCCAAGCAAACTAAAGCTGTTAACAATCTCAATCAGTTCACCATCTTTCATGATGTTGCCAATCAGCCCAGTGGTAAGGATCTTTGTTTTCTTGATGTTGAGCTTCAATTCATATTGAAGGCTGCAGTCCTTGATCTTCTGCAGCAAGCGCTTCAGGTCCTACTCAATTTCAGCAAGCAGGGTTGTGTCATCTGCATAATGCAGATTGTTGATGAGTCTCCCTCCAATCCTGATGCCACATTCCTCCTCATACAGCCCAGCCTCCCAGATGATCTGTTCTGCATATAGATTGAAAAGGTATGGAGACAGAATACATCTCTGTCATATACTCCTCCTGATTTTGAACCATGCAGTGTCTCCTTGCTCTGTTCTGAAGACTGCCTCCTGGCCCAAGTATGGATTTCGCATAAGCACAATTAAATGTTCTAGGATTCCCATTCTTCTTAGAGTCAGCCATAGCTTGTTGTGATCCACACAGTCAAAAGCCTTTGCATAGTCAATGAAGCACAGATAGACATTCCTTTGGTACTCTCTGCTTTTAGCCAAGATTGCTCTAACATTAGCTATAATATTTCTAGTACCATGGCCTCTTCTAAAGCCAGGCTGCACATTTGGCAATTCTCTGTTGATGTACTGCTCCAGTCGTTTTTGGATAATTTTTAGCAGAATCTCGCTTGCATGTGATATTAATAATATTTTCAAAAGATTGAAATTATTAATTACTTCATTTTACTTGGATCCGCAATCAACAACACTCTTGTATCAGCATTCAGGAGATGTGTTCCATTGGGAAACTCGGTAGTCAGGAACCATTCCATATTACTGAGGAGCAATGATGTCAGTTTGAGGACTAAGGTGCTCTTGATTCAGGCAATGGTCTTTTCAATTACTTGCTATGCATCTGAAAGCTTTACAATGAATAAGGATGAGAGAAGAATTGATGCCTTCGAGCTGTGATGTTGAAGAAGAGTACTGAGTATCTCATGGACTGCCAAAAGAACAAACAGCTATGTCTTAGAGAAAGTACCACAGAGGCAAAGATGACAAAACTTCATCTCAAATACTTTGGGCATGTAGCTAGGAGAGGCTATTTATTGGAAAAGGACATCACGCTTGGAAAGGTGGAAGGTGGGCGAAAGAGAGTCAGACCCTCAACCAGATGAATTAACACCGTGACGGCTGCAATTGGGCTCAAGTATGATGAGGACAACAGAGGCTAGGACAGAGTTCAGATCTGTCGTTCATAGGGTAGCTATGAGTCTTGACACCTAACAAACACTTAACTAATTGAAAATCACAGCCGGCAGTGCTGGAAAGACAGACCACGACTCCGGCTTCTATCAAGATCTCAGCCACAGAAACTCTACGGAGCAGTTCTCTGTAGCACACGGAGTTGCCTTGAGTCAGAGTGAATTTCTCAGCAACAGGTTTACTTGGTTTTGATCGCTGAGACCACCTTTTCCCCAAAGCCTGTTTCGTTTGGGGCGCAGTATCGCGTCTTGCCAGGAGATGGCGCTATGACTCTGTGCTTTGGCTCGCTGAGCTGTGCTGGGGGCGAGGTGTGTGTCTGCACTGGGAAATGGGGTGTTAAGGGATCATCTGGTCTCTCCTGCAGCTTCAACTTGTCCCCGGGAGATCACTGGACCTGGTTTGGGAGGAGGCGCTGCCCCATCCGCGGACCTGCCCGGTCCTGTCCTGCAGCCTGTCTTCCCTCTTCGCTCACAGTCCAACAGAACTCACGAAGTGCTCCCACAGGCTGGGCATGGTCATAGCCTCCAAAAGAGAAAGGTGGAAGGAAAAAAATACAGACAAAATCAAGTGCAAACGCTGTACTTCCTCTAAGACAGGCTCAGAAGGCTATAGATTAGCGGGAGCTTGGAGGTATTGCTTTAAAAAAAATAGAGGTATCTGGGGTCCTGGAGGTGGTAGGGTTGAGCTGAGCTTGAGAACACAGAGAAGGCGTCAAGAATGTAAAATGGTACCACCGCTATGGAAGGTGGTCTGGTGCTTTCTCAAAAAGTTGGAAATAGAAATACCATTTGGCCCAACAATTCCCCTACTGGGAATATATCCTAAAGAAACCCAGAGCCTCGACTCAAACTGATGTATGCACACCCATGTTTATGGCTGCGTTATTCACATTAGCAAAGAGATGGAAACAACCCAACAACAAATGAGTGAATGAAAAACCTGTGGTACATTCACACAATGAAATACTATGCAACACTGAAAAAACTATGAATTCATAAAACACTACACAACCTGGGTGAGCCTGGAAGATGTTACGCTGAGTGAAATATCTCAGTCACAAAAAGACTGCATAACACCACTGTTATAAACTAGAACTGACATGGGGATTGAGAAAAAAGGAAAAAGAGTGGCTAGATAGTGAACACTGCATTGGAGCAGATGAGGGGAAGAACTGTTCCAGGGATTATATGATTAAGCATTATAACAACAATCTGGAACAAGAGGTGATTGCAAAGTGGACTGGGGGAAGGCACAGGGAAGAAAATGTGCAACAATGAATGAATACAAATGAAAAATAATAATAAAAATAATGAGTTGGGGAGAAGAGACAGTGATGCTGAGTGAAGAAGGGGAGGGGGGCTAGGATGTACGGCCTGACAGTGAGCCATAGAGAGGCGGTGCCGTGCAGACAAAGTCAACGATGAATCTGGAAAGAAAAACAGAACTCAAACTGTGGTGGTTTTGAATGCCAAACTGAGAAGTGCGGACTTTATTTTGTCAGCAAAGGTGTACCAATTAAAGTTTTATAGCAAGAAAATGACGGGATCATATTGGGCTTTGGCAAGATTAGGCTAAGGCTTAACTAGCTAAGTGGTTTTCCTATGGTGTCTGTGGATGTGTTTTCTCCCTCGTCTGACCGACCTTTCAGAAGTGGTTGCCCACTGCCCCAAGTGCTCTCTCCCTGGCTCTGTGACACCTCAAAGCTTTCATTCTTCAAGCTTCCGCAGCCCCCTCCTCTGCAGCCTTTGCAACCTGAGCCCCCTTCACCCAGACATTAAATACTGTACTTCCCCAAGGCTCCCCTCAGCCTGTGTCTCCCCTGGGCCATCTTCATGAGCACAGCTTAATTATAACCTACATTCATGACTCAAGCAAGGCCTCCCCTCTGAGCTCCAGACCCATATATCCAACTGCCTGCTTGACAGCTCTCCTTGAACATTTTGGAAGCATCTTTAACTCATGTCTCAAACCTCCCTCCCTGCAACCCCCACTTTATCTAATACTGGTCCTTTTCCGGTGTTGCTCGGTTGAGGGATGGTGACACCTTTCATCCTGTTAGGCAAGTTAGAAATCTTAGAGCCACCCCGAAACCATTCCTCATCCTTATTCCCAGCCCAGCCTCATGAGCAATCAGGCCTACTTCCCCAGCACAGTCAGAACCATTCCCTTCTTTTCATCTCTTGTCATTTGCCCAGGTCAAAGGCAAAGACATTTTTTTACTGGGGACACTCCTCATTAGGGAGCTCTGGTGGGTAAGTGGTAAGAAGTTGCACTGACAACTCGAAAGTACATGGTTTGATTCCACCAGCTGCTTCATGAAAGAAAGAAGGACAATCTCCTCCCACATGATTTGTTGTGGTGGTGGTGGTGGTTAGGTGCCATTGAGTCGAGTACAACTCATAGCAATCCTATGAACAACAATTCTGAACTCTGTCCTGTCCTGGGCTAATCTCACAATCTCTGACACACTCAAGTCCATTGTATCAATCCATCTGGTTGAGGGTATTCCTCCGTTTTGCCATCCCCCCACTTTTCCAAGTATGATGTCCTTCTCTAAGGAATAACTTTTCATAGCAACATGCCCAAGGTATGCAAAATGAAGCTTTATTATCTTTGCCAAAAGAAGAAATCTGGCTGTATGTTCTCCAAGATGCATCTGTTTGTTCTTTTGGCAGTCCATGGGATACCCAGTACTCTTATCCAATACCACAGTTCAAAGGCATCCATTTTTCTTCTGTCATCCTTGGTCATTATCCAGCTCTCAGAAGCCTAGAAAGTAATTAAAAAGACCATATTCTGAATCAAATGCACCTTAGTCATTAAACTAACATCATTGCTCATCAGTACTTTGGAGAGGTCTGCAAACTTTTCAGTACAAAACTTCTCTTGACTGCTAGTACCAAGTGTATTGACTATGGAACCAAGTAAGATGGAGTAAAATTGACAGTTTCAATCTTTTCTCTATTATGATATCACTTGTCAGACCCAGGGTGAGAATTATTGTTTTCTTAAGGTTGAGATACAATCCATCTTGAAGGCTGTAATGTTTGATCTTCTGCAGCAAGCATTTCCAGTTCTCCTCACTTTCAGCAAGCACGGTTGTATCTGTCATCTGCGTAATCCACATTATTCACAGCCTCTGAAGACCTGCTGGAGGGTCAGCTCTGAGTCAGTTCCGACTGTCTGACACAGAACAACAACGAAAACTCCTTGCTGGACTTCCTGCTTCTATCGGTTTCTCTCCAATCCCTCCTGTGGCTGAGCCAACTTCTCAAGGTGTACCTCTGACCGATACCCTCCGCCTTCATGGTGAAATAGCTGTAGTGGCTTTCCACTGTTTTTATTTAACATTTCTATAGCATAGCACAAAACCAACCATTTTAATGTGAACAATTCCATGACATTTAGTCAATTAAAAATGTTGTGCAATATATACCTCAGCTGGCTCCTAATGATTTCCATCACTCTGAGATAAAATCCCATAACCATTAATCAGTTTCTCCCTCATCCTCTGGCCCTCCCGCCAACAGGCAATGACTCACCTGTGTTCTGCCTCTATGCATTTATCTATTCTCAACACTTCATATAAATGGAATCATACAACATGTAGCCTTTTGTGTCTGGTCATTTTCATTTAGCATAATGTTTTCAAGGTTTACCTACTCTGTGTACTAGGGATATTAATGTTAGATGGATCTTAGCAGAAAGCAAAGAATACCAGAAGAATGTCTATCTGTGCTCCATTGACTATGCAAAGGCTTTTGACTGTGTGGATCACAACAAGCTGTGGTTGACTCTGAGAAGAATGGGAATCCCAGAACATTTGATTGTACTAATGCGAAACCTATACTTGGACCAAGAGGCAGTTGTCAGAACAGAACAAGGAGACACTACATGGTTCAAAATCAAGAAGGGGGTTCTTCAGGAATGTATTCTGTCTCCATACCTTTTCAATTTGTATGCAGAACAGATCATCCGAGACGCTGGGCTATACGAAGAGGAATGTGGAATCAGGATTGGTGGAAGAATCATCAACAACCTGCGTTATGCAGATGATACAACTCTGCTGAAACCGAGGAGGACCTGAAGCGCTTGCTGCAGAAAGTCAAGGACTACAGCCTCCTATATGGACTGAAGCTCAACATCAAGAAAACAAAGATTCTCACCACTGGGCCAATTCGCAGCATCAGCATGGATGGTGAAGAGATTGAGATAGTTAACAGTTTTACTTTACTTGGCTCCACAGTCAACACTCTTGGTAACAGCAGCCAGGAAATAAAGAGATGAATTGCATTGGGAAAGTCGGCTGTTAGGGACCTCTCAAGAGTACTGAAGATCAATGATGTCAGACTGGAGACTAAGGTGCGCCTGATCCAGGCTATAGTCTTTGCAATTACGTGCTATGCATCAGAGAGTTGGACAGTGAATAGGGTTGATAGAAAGAGAAGTGATGCCTTTGAGCTGTGGTGCTGGAGAAGAGTGTTGAATATACCATGGACTGCTAGGAGAACAAACAGGTTTGTCCTGGAGAGGGTGAAGCCAGAATGCTCATTGGAGTCAAGGATTCTGAAGCTTCGTCTGACATATTTTGGGCATGTTGCAATGGTCCTTGGAGAGGGACATCATGTTTGGCAGAGTGGAGGGGCAGTGAAGGAGAGGAAGACCTTTGATGAGATGGATCGATTCTGTGACTGGAGAGGTGAGAATAAGTGCGTTTGAGAGGGCTAGGTTGGCACAGGATAGAAAAGCGTATAGAGCTCTTGTACATAGGGTCGCTATGAGTCGCAAGCAACTCGATGGCACATAACAACAACAAAAACAACAACTAGTACTTCATTTCTGTTCTTGGCTGAATAATTTTCCATTGTATGGATATACTGCTCTTTTTTTTTTTTTAAATCCATTCACCAGTTGATGGGTATTTGAGTTTTTCCATCTTTTGACTACTGTGAATTTGTGAATAGTTTGCTTTTTTTTTTTATTAAAGGCAACACAACCAAATTTTAAAAAAACAACAACACAGAAGACACATAAAACAAACAGGCAAGTGAATGCCTTTGAAACCAAGTTCCATGAAAACAGGCAGAAGCATGTCAGGCTCCCACTCTTCACCAACAGGACAGCCTCCTTTCAGCCACCCCAAAGGGTCCACTCTCCTGACTTTTGTGTTAAGTATCTGCCAACACTTCTTTGCCTTCTGAGGGTGCATCCCTAAAAACTTCAGTTCAGCTTTGCCTGTTTGGTTTCATTCTATACCTGCTCTCAGAACTCACTGCCTTGAGTAGGAAATGACTCACAGCTGAATCTCCAGCAGGTTTTCAGAGGCTGTAAATCGCATAGGAGGAGACTGCTCATCTTCCTCCCAGAGTGAAGCTGGGGGATTCAAAATACAGACAGACCCGGAAGCAGTGCAGCTCTTCCTATATGCCTGTTAGTGGTTCTTTAAGCTGCAGGGCCTCAGTACACCTTTATTTCTTCTTCTCTTCTGTGAAACATTTATCCGGGAGCATTCCCATCACCTCTTTCTTGCTTTCTTCTAGAAAATTGTGTGTTCTTCTTATTTTGATTAAAGTTTCCCCAGCAGAGCATATCCTCATTCAGCAATTCCTACACATATTGTTCAGTGACATTGTTCACATTCTTTACCCCCTGTGACTGTGCAAGGTTTATTTGTTTGTTTTTACAAAAGTAGAATAGCTAACAACATCACTGCCCTACCATGGCTGGTGTGCTCACTGTCCAGCCCATATGTCTTGGGATTTTAGTATCATCTAAAAAAATATTTTTTGCTATTGTTGGGAACATATAAAGCAAAATGCACACCAACTTCAACTATTTCTCTAGTCACCATTCATTAGCATTGGTCACACTCCCTGAATTCTCATTGTGTTGTTGTTGTTGTTATTATTGTTATTATTATTATTATTATTATTATTATTATTATTATTTTACATTGGTTTGCTCACAAAGTTAATATACATTGTGTTTCACACTATTCTTTATTCACATTGTGTTTCATACAATCATTCCCATGCATTATGTTTTATAGAATCAGTCACCATTGGACCATGCCCATCATTACTCAATCTTTTCAGGTCCCTGCAGGATCCCTGCCATTCCCTTCAAACATTCCCTTTAAAACGTCTACCCCACAAACTGTTTGAAACAAGGAAAACTTGCCTTCCATGCCCGTAAGGCCTTACTTGATCTGATTTCCGCTCCCAGATCCCTGCAGGCTCATCTCCCATGAGATCGCTTTCCATTCTTTTCCATGCAACCAACCTATTTCACCTCTACCCCATGACCCTCCACCCTCCCTCCCTGACCTGAGTCTGTCCCAGCCCCAGCCCTTCTCCATTGCACCTAGCCCAGTCATGCTTTTCCACTTGGTTGTGAGAGGATATGATTAGTGAGAGTCAGCGCTCTGAGATTCTGTTCCTGTTCCTCATCTATGCTCCACTATCTAGTTGGGGGCCTGCACATGGAAGGTGCTCAGTTAAAACATGCTGTTACCCTAGGAAAGCTAGCCAGCAGGCAGAAATACAATCAAGAGAGGCTGTGTCTGAGGACTTGAGCTTAGGAGCCTAATTCACTGAAAGAGTTGAGCAAAAGCAATGGAGATAGACAGTGTGGCCTGGATGGTGGCGTGAGAGAGGGTGACCATGCCAGCAGCTCCTGCCCGTCCTGTAGTCCGTACTGCAGAAGTCAGTCTGGCCTGAGATGGCCGGACGGGCTCTGGGGTCCAATCACTCCCACTCAGGGCCACTGGGGCCAAGCTAAGTGGAAACAAATGTTCCCTGGCTTTTCCCCAGCCCAGTCCTGGTGGGTGGGCAACAGCCCTCTCTCCTCAGCCCCTGTGAACTGCTCTTCAGAATCTTTCCTAGGTTCTTTCTGTGTTTAATTGATGGGAAGTCGAAGGGGTGGAGGTATGAGGAGACTGGAGAGGTGTGGAAGATGTGAGGCAGGTTGGCCAAGGCCTGAGCTGGGGATTCTCTTGGATAAAGTCCCAGAGGGCCTCTAAGAGGGAATTCAACCTGCAAGGTAGGGGTCATACAGGCTAAAGCCAGAACCAGGCCTTTGAACTCTCAGCCTCAGTTGGAAAGATACATTCCCATGGATTCATAATTTCAGGTGGGCCATGGAAAAGCTGGCACCAGCATGGCTGAGGTGCACAGGGAAAAAGAAAGTTCTCTGTGTCTCTTATTTTCCCTCTGTCTCTCTGGAGATGGAGCCTTTCCTCTGTTCTCCAGGGACCCAGTGATCCAGGGCCCTTAGGAATTCTCAAGCCCTACCACTACCCTAAAGGGATGGGAGTTAGGTCCCATTACTAGAGAAGGGGGGAAGGGGAGGAGGGAGGAGGGAGAGAGAGAGGAAGGTTACAGGGAGGGGAAGGGTCACAGGCCCAAATTCCTGGGCTCCTGCAGCTTCAGTCATTCTGAGAAACAAAGAAACAGAGAAAGTGATTTAAAGACAGACACAAATAGAGAGAGACCGAATTATGGAGATGGGAGAGACGTGAAAAGACACACAAAAGACAGCAAGAGAATCCAAGAGACAGAGGGCTCTGCTTTGCCTGCAGCGATTCTGATGTTATCTATCTCCAGCTGCCTCTCCCCCCTTCACAGTCCCCACCTCTGCCCCTCCTTCCTCTCCAACCCTCCAGCCAGACACTCGTCTCCCCTTCTCTGCCTCTCTGTTGCACCAGAACCTAGAAGTGGAGTTGACAGGTTTTGAAGACTTCAGGTAGGGTGTTGGAGGCAGAGGTGGCGGGCCCAGTGTTCAGAGGACAGAAAGAGGGAATTCAGTTGGCACCTCTCCATTCCTGCTGTCCATTCTGAATTGCTGTATTCCCACTCCAACTATGTATGGATGCTACATTGCATGCATGTCTGTGCAGAGATGATGAGTGCATGTATGTGTGTGCGCTTGAGAGGGGTGTGTGTGTGTGTGTGTGAGAGAGAGAGAGAGAGAGAGAGAGAGAGAGAGAGAGAGATCTTGCCATGAAAACACTGTGTCTTGGCAAAATTGAGCCAACACCATCTGTGTATCCATCCACACCTATACCTGTGAGTGAGATCGATGCAGCATTGCCTGGATGCCCTGCAGTTTCTAGTGGATTAATGGAAAACTTGCAAAGGTAAAGACCATAGAGCAGTTCTCTGCATGCACCAGGATATCATAAGTCAGAAACCAATCTGATGGCAACTGGAAACATCTGGCAGCCTGAGTGCCAGCCTTCCCCACCCCCCATTCATGTGTGCATGCATGTGTGTCCATGCATGCATGTTGCACATATCTTGGCCTATCTTTGTGAGCATCTGTCTGTATCTTCTGGTCCCCCAGCCTTGCTCTGTGAGAGGTGTTCTAAGGTGAGAGTGAAGAACTGAAGTCTCAGGAACATTTGAAGATTTAAGGGCATTAAGAGTCAATTGCTCTCGCTCTGCCCAGGTTGCCAAGCACTGCCCAGAAAGGGATTCAGAGAGGGCAATGGGGAGTGTGCAGAGGCAAGGTTTGCCCTGGGAATTAATTCCTGGGAATTCTGGCTCCAGAAAATCACCCCATCACAACTCCCAGCCTGACCTGCCCAATGTTAACGCAGGCACTCGTGGGCCAGCTGACTCTGTAGTGAGTGTTAAGGACAAGGGCTGGGAGTCCCTAGGACAGCAAAGGTTCTGGAAGCTCTGGCCAGGCTGAGCGCTGCAGAAGGGGTGGGGCTGGTTGTTCTGTTTGTAGGAAAGGTGGGGGTGGGGGCAGAAAGGCCGCCTGCGGGGGAGAAAGCTTCTTGGCTAACGCCCCAGTTTCCTGAGCTGATCCCTGCTCCCTGCCACTGCTCCCAATTCTGTTGTTTCAATAACATCATTTTTATCCACCCCACTGAGAGGTTGTGTCTGATGGGGGGAGGCAAGAGGCAGGGTTAGGCCATGTAGGGGGCAGTAGTGGAGAGAGGCTTGGATCTGGAGGCCACAAAGACTAGAATTGGGGTGCTCCCTCTTCAGGCAGAGAGAGGCAGGGCGGTCCCAGGGCCCAGGTCCCCTGATGACAAAGACAAATACATTAAAATTCTTGTCTCAGAGAAGAATGCAGGATAGGGAGAGTGTTTCATAATCTGCAATAACAGTAGCAGGGGACGGGGGAGGGGTGGGCAAGGGGTTCAGAACCTGAGTTGAGGCTTCCTGGAAGCCTGTCATTGGCCACCTGCAGCTTCCAGAAACCCTTAGAGCCCTCTGGCCACCTGTTGGATGCCATCTGGCCTGAGTGTGTGCCCAACCTGGGTGTGTCTTAAGAGTTTCCAGATTGGCACTGCACTGCCCTGCAGTAACGGTGGCTGGGTACAAAGGTGATCTGTGCAGGGGGGTATGATGATATGTGGGTGCTGTTAAAGGTTTCAAGGGGAACAGCATTTGGGCCACTCCCCATCTTTCTCAATTCTTTTCACTCTTCTGGTCACCCAGCCCCCTCTCCCGAACTCTCTGTATCCCGGTCTTGAGGTTGGACACCACGGGCTGCCTCGCGTGCCCTCCCAGTAAATGCAGAGGCTGCATGGTGTGCCCAGACCAAAATTTCTCTCAGACCAAAATTTCTCCGCTTTCGCTTAGCTTGGGCATCCTTCCTCCCCTTGGGCAGGCATCTGTGGTCTTCTGTCACTCCGTCTCATCCTGATCCACTCACCCCTACTCTCTGGGGGCTCAGGATGCTGCCCTCTTCCTGTCACCACAAATGTTAGTCTCTCCTGCAGCAGCCTCTCTCCCCCAGCGATCTCCTCTCTCTCCTGCTCTCTCACCAAATACCAGGAGTCTTCATTTCTAACCCAAACTGTCCACCCCAAAGGCACACGGTCCTTGATCTGTCCGCCACACCCCACCATATACCCTTAAAGGTTGGAGGCCGCACTAGCTGGTGGCGATAGGGGAACCAGCTTCTGCTGAGGAATGCCCTACACCACCTGTCCTTCGGCACCCCTGGGGCACACGGGGAGAGGGGGCTCTGCCCTGGCTGGAGAAGCAGGGACGGCTGCCCGCCCGCTGCCAGCTAGCTCTGCGTGATGAATGGAGCTGTCCCTCCTCCCCACGGGGCCTTTGATCTCCCCCCACCGTGGGGAGGGGGCCAGGGGCATCAAAGACATTTTTGTGGCGTTAGAGAATCTCACCTGCAGCTGGCTCTCCCACTCCCTCTGCCCTGGCCAAGTCGGGGAGGAAAGTGAGGCAGGAATCGCGGACACGCGAGGCCGCGTGGAGTAGGCGCTCTAGGCGGCGGGGTTGCAGAGATTCGGGTGCCTCAGGCTCTGGGGAGCTGCACCCCTGCCCTCCGATGGCTCCCACGCGCCTGTGTAGGCGGCAGAGCGCTTGGTTCTGCTGTCCAATGTCCCCCTCCCCGACCCTCACCCCACTAGTGAACGAGGGTTGGAGCTGGCGGGCGGCTGCGCAGCCAGAGCGCAGGCCTAGCGCGTCCTCGAGGCTCAGGAGAGGCTACAGAAGGGTCGTCCAGGAGGCGGCGCCTGGGAAGAAGTGAACCTTGCCGGGCCTGGCTGGCCAGCCCGCGAGTTCGACACCCCTCTCCGCAGAACCTAGCGCCCCAGGCCGACTTCCTCCTGGATCCCCGCAGCCCACCCCTCCAACTCCCTCATTCCTGGGAAGTTTTCTCTCTTTACAGTCAACAAACCTGTCAAACGTCTCCCTCCCAGCCCCCAGCGCCCCTCTGTTCTCCGCTAGCCCCTCTCCACCCTCTGCCCCGCCCCTTCTCGACCCCGATCTCGGCAGCGGAGGCGGCGGCGGGGGCGAGCGCGG
>NW_006399856.1:110995-137670 GCF_000299155.1 Elephantulus edwardii | reverse complement strand
CGCTCCCCGCCTTCGCCGCGCCCTCCTCGCCGGGGATGGGCCCCCCCGCCGCCGTCCAAGCAGTCGCCTCCCGGCCGCCGCCGCTTCACTCGCCCTGAGCCCGCCTCGCCCCCGGCCCGCGCCTGCCGGCCCTCGAGTAGCCACCATGCTGCCGCCCTCACCCTCCCGCCCGGGGCTGCTGCTGCTGCTGCTCCTGTGCCCCGCGCACGTCGGCGGACTGTGGTGGTGAGTGCGCGCCCGGCTGTCGGGGCGCTCGAGGGCGGGACGCGGGCGCCGGGCGGGGGCTCCGGGCTGCCCAGCTGCTCCGGGCGCTACCTGCGCGCAGGGCGGGCGCGGAGCCAGGCACGTGCCGCCCTCCCCGGAGTCGGCGGGGGCGCTGCGGAACCGCCGCCGGCATTCCCCGCACCCCCAGGGCAGGCCCGGGATGCGCGCTATTGTCCCCTCTCCCCAAACCCCCAGCCCTCTGGGCGCCTGCAGTTATGCGCTCAGTCCAGGTCGGAGAGAACATAGGGGGAGTCGGGGGAAGGTCTGCAGTCCCAGATCGGGAGTTGGGGGAGGGCCCTGCAATCGGAGGAGGGGACTGGATTTGGGCAAAGAGTGGAACAAGGTGAGAAGCCACCACGGAAGGGGGAAAGCCCCAAACCACCTTCTTCCTCCGGAGCAACTGGACAGACAACACAAAGGAGAAACTAAGTCAGGGCTCTGACTTTCTCTGCCTCCGCCTCCCGGAGCAAGGCTTCCAGGCTCCCCGGCCCTTCCAGATTTTGGGGTCAAGGACTAAAAACACGCGCAGTATGGGAGGTATCGGACCTGGAAGGGGTCCCCTGGGAAGGGGGCGTCTTCCCAGCACGGGCCTGTGGACCTGGTCCTGCGCCCAGGGAGCAGACACCCGGGCAGCGTAGCTGCGCGAACGCGGAGCCGCGGGGGCGGGGCGGGGGCGGGGAGGCTGCGCTGGGACCGCGCGGAGACCGGATCCCCGAGCCTTTCTTTTCCAGCGTTCGGTATCTACCCCCCTGCAAGGACCGCCCGGAATCGCTCCGAGTTTGGAGAGGAGGGATTAGGACAATAGAGCGAATGGGTCAGCCAATCCCACAAAGGCAGGGTCTCGTTCATTTGCATAGCGCGACACTATTGGCTGGAGTCTGTACAGTTTGCTCCTCCTCCGCCCCCGGGATTTGGCAGGAAGGTGGGGCCGGCAGACCCCTATCCTCTGGGGAGATAGAGAGCAGGATGCCCACACAGGGAGCTGCTGGCCTCGGCCCCTCTTCTGCGATGCGAGGGAGACACCCTTCGGGGGTGCCAGTGAGAGGACAAATCGAGGACAACTCCAGGTTGTCCAGGCACTAGGCATCCTTTAATGCTATTTTAGTAAAAATGCAGTAACAGCTTTGAAATTAGGCGGATTTAAGATATAACCTTGGGCAAGCCCCTTCATCCTCCCCGCTCCAACAATGCCTTAACTGTAAACTAGGGATAATAGCCTCTCTAGTAGCTTTACCTAGACCATTAGATGTGTGGATGTGTGTGACCTACAAAAAGAACTGACATTAGAAGTGCTCAGTTAAGGTGCCAGCATCTCAGAGGTGAAGGAATGTAATTTAAAATGTGAAGCTCAAGGTCTTAAGCAAAACTTGGTCCTAGAGCTCTCTGTTCTGTCATTCTTTAAACACCCTCCCCATTTCTGCCCTTTGCTGTGGGGTATCCCCCCTTAACTTTTCTTTTTCATCTGTTCCAAAGGTCCCTGTTCTTGTTCAAACACCACCAGTTCCTCCAACAAGCTCTTTCTCTCCTCCTTCAGAGCTCTGTTCTGCTAGTGTCCCACTCCAGCTACTGTGTCACTGATGGCCAGCCCCTCTTGGTCTCTCTTGAGCGCCTGGAAATCAGAGGTGTTGTCTTTAGAACATGGAGGTAGATTTGTGAAGTGTTGCTGAAACAAACGGTTGACTCACCTTTCTGGGATTTGAAACTATGGGGGCTCCTTTGTCCAGCATAGACTGCTTACTGGGTAGGAGCCAAGTAAAGGGAGAGAGGCCTGATCTTGGGAGCTGACCCTGAAGCTGGAAAGCAAGGAGTGGGGGAGGAGGTGTGGAGGGCAGGTGTGGGAGAACACAGGAGCCTTCATGGCCACAGCTGCAGGGTGAGCTGGGTGAGGAGTGAGGGGCAGGGGTGATAAGGTCTGTCCGCCCTCAGAGAGAACCTGCTGTTTCTGCCCACCTGCCCTCTCCTCTAACAATTCTGATGCTTCATTCCTTTGCAATCGTTGACTACTGCCCCCCTGCTACCTCTCTCCTTCCCATGCCCACATCAGCCAGGAGCTTTCAGACCGAGGGCCTGCTGGCTATTTCCTGGTGTCTAGGATCAGCTTGCTGGCCCCTTCTCCCTGCCTGTCAGGAATGCTGGCCAGGCTGGAGCTCTAGTGGTGGCCAGGAAAACAGCTGGACTCACCGCAGCCTGATGCAGCCCGTTCATTCTGAAATTCTAGCAGCAGGCAGGCTGTGACCAGAGGGAACCCCAGAACTTTTGGGTGGTGCAGCTGTCCTGGCTAGGACAGAAGGGTCCTGGAGGGGTGGCCCAGGCCCTAAAAGCAGCTCAGGGACCTGACTTTGGCCTCCGGAAGTTTTCTTACACCTTCTTTCCTGGGCTGCTTCTCTCTCTTCCATAAATGCATGCTTTCTAAACTGCCTCAGGCCTCTCTGTGTGTCTTTTTCCCATCTGTAACCATATCTTTGGGAATTTCAGATTCTCGGACATTGACCCAGCCCTCTTGAGGCCGTTTTGTCCGGCCCACTGCCTCCGGCTCATCTAGTTTATCCTCTAATCCAGCAGATCTCTCTTCGTGAGGTTGATTCAGACAGAGGCCATAGTCTCCTGGTCATCAGTTCCCACCTCCTCTCTCCTGTTAGCCAACCTTCCCAGCCTCCCCCAAGAAGTTCTTTTCCGTGTCTGTCTATCACTCTCCCAAAATAGCCATACTAATATAGCTGTTTTACTTTAAGTATAAATATATGTACTGAAGAACAACGATGTCAGTCTGGAGACTAACGTGCACCTAATCCAGGCCAGTCTTTGCAATTACTTACTATGCATAGGAAAGTTGGACAATGACTAGGGATAATAGAAGGAGAATTGATGCCTTTGAGCTGTGGTGCTGGAGAACAGTATTGGCTGCTAGGAGAACAAACAGGTTCTTCCTAGAGAGGGTGAAACCAGTCTGCCCCTTGGAGACGAAGATTCTGAAGCTCTGTGTGACATACCTTGGACAGGTTGCAGGGATAGACCAGTCCTTGGAGAGGGATGTCATTTTGGGGAGGGTGGAGGGACAGTTCAAGAGAGGAAGACCCTGGATAAAATGGATTGACTCAGTGACTGGAATAAAGGGGGTGGTAGGTGTGTCAGAGATGATGAGGTTGGCACAAGGTAGAGCAGGATTCAGAGCTGTTGTACATAGGGTTGCTATGAGATACAAATGATTTAACGACACATAACCATAACAACATATGAGGTATATAATATAGCAGTATAATACTTTCTGTGAGAGAAATTAACCCTCCCCTTGTTCCACTAGAGATGCAATCTCACTTCCTCCCTGCCCCATCTTGCATTTTCTACACACACACACACACACACACACACACACACACACACACACCCTTCACTTAAGAAGAGGCAGAAGAGAAAGAAATCTCAGACAGCCTCCTCTCTGGCTCCTCTGGGTGGCAGGGAAGGCTTCAGGCTTCCTCCTGACACCAGGGTTTTCCAGTTACCACCCCTATCCCATGCTTACCTTAGGCCGGGCCTCCCTTTGCCATCCCATCTTTTACTGGGCCCCTGACTCTCCATGGGCAGTTGTTGAACTCAGGGTGGAGTGAGTGGATTAGGAAGGGTGACTGTTCACCCCCCCCTTCAAGGCCTGTGCCTTGGCAGCTTCCCTTGAGGGAGACAATGGGGCTGTGAGCAAGAAGCGCAGAGGCAGAGAAGGCTGGCACAGTGCAGTCCTGAGCATGCCCTGAGCCCACCCTGCGTCCTGGCACTGTGTCATTTCCTGGAGGGGTGCAGCCCCCTACTGCCTCATTGTCATCAGAAATCAGGAGTTAGGAGGAGGGCTGTGGGAGGCTTGATCATCAGGGCCCATGGAGGGGGATTCCAGAAAATGCACTCTGATGGAGAAGTGGCGCTGTGCTGGGGATGAGGCGAGGGCGGGGCGGGCAGCTGGCCATGGTCAGCCTGGCAGCAGGCCCCTGGCCAAACCTCACCAGCGCTATGGACAATGGAGGTGCTCTGGAATTCTCGGATCATCGGAGAGAGCGCCCTCTAGCTGCACTCTCCTTTTTTCTCGGGGCTGGATCTGACTTTCGGCGCCTCCCCTGGACTGCTGGAGGGGGAGGAGCTGAGCGAGAGAAAGGCCAGTCTCCTCCTAGCCTCTGTGGCTGCTTCCAGCTCAGAGCCATCCGTTCAATCCAGAAATTAGACTTTCACAGGTTCTGGACATCATCCTGACCAATTTTCTTGCTTGGTGAGAGCACCAAGGTCCAGGGACAGGAGGCCCAGGACTTGTCCAAGGCCACCCAGAAAGCTGGAGTCTGCCTCTCACTGTGTGGAGTGAGGGGGTAGAAGCCCAGGAAAAGGGCTCAGGGTCGTTCCATCAGCATCTTCAGGTCTGGTCTCACTATGAGAGAGAAGGCACCTCACGGTTTCCTGGGGTCCAGTGGAGGGTCAGTCAGCCCCCTCTTGGCCTCCACAGCCCTGGCCAACCGAGAGGTGTGTGGTGAAGCCTGTCAGGGAAGGGAGGCCCTGCCTCTCAAGATCAAGATCCAGGAGGAGAGAATGTGAGATGATTGGGAGGGTAGTACTCAGGACAGAGCAGAGGGGACCACATTGGGCCAGGAAGTGGGGGAGGGGGTGGAATGGGGGGGTGGGCCGTGGGGAGGCAGGGGTTAATGGAGCTGGGGCATCACTGGCTTTGATGTGGTGGTTGGGGTGGGGGTAGCAGCTGGGGGAGGGGGAGTGGTAATTACCGAGTTAGACAGAGCAGGACAGGACAGGCGGGCGGGCACAGGCCCGGGCCCAGCCGCCTCAGCAGCCGTCAGGCAACATTTTTCTGCCCCTTATCCACCACCCACCTCTCCCACCCCTGCGCAGCCCCCACCCACAGCCCCAGGGCTCAGGGCTCCCTCTGCTGGCTCCTGGGAAGTGGGGGTCAGACTAGGAACTCTGGGGGAGGGGGCATAAGGAAAGGGCCTGGCTAGGAGACCCTTCAGAGGGCACTGGATGTCAAAAGGCCTCTGTCATCACCCCAGTACCCGATGAGGAAGGGGAGGGGTCTGTGAGGGTACCCTGGTCCAAGGAAAGTTATCCATGGGCAGCAGGCAACACACAGGGCTCCAGGGTGAGGACATGGGACAGAGGGGCTTCTAGGAATCCCTGCTGTCTGTCCTGCACTGTGCGGTGTGAACTGAAGACAGAAATACTTGTGGAAGCTCAGTCTCTGGACTGGCTCTTCGCACATGTAAACTGGGAAGAAGGCAGCTATTGTTTCTGCTTGACAGCGGAAAGAATCCTCATTCATTCAACAAATACTGAGTGCCAGCTTCATTCACTGGGCACTCGCTCAGCTTCGTAAGTCACGGCTGTCGAGGTAATTTCTCTTGGGTTGATGCTAGAGGACAGAGTTGGATCTCCACGGTTATAAAGTGACATCTGTAGTGAACAGTGTCACATTCTTTCATCACATCAGAGATGTGGCGAAACTCCTATTGGGAAACTGTCCACTCCCTCACTCATTCATTGAGAATGAATCAGAACCCAGTCCTAGCTGACCCTCCAGCGGGTGTTCAGAGGCTGTAAGTAGCACAGGAGGAGACTGCCCATCTTTCTCCTGAGGGGCCTCTGGTTTGTCCATTTACTGTGTAAATAGGCACGAGTAAGCCCAGGCTAACCTCGCTTATTGAGTAACCTTAACACTGCTCTTTGGCGCTTGTGCTTTGAGAGAAAACTGGGTAAGAGTTTGATGACCCAGAGGCGTGGAAAGTTTCCTGAATGACATGAGTGATTTATGCTTGACTATTAACTTAAAAGTTCAAACAGATCCAGCAGCTCTGCCAAAGAAAACCCTGACAATCTGCTTCCACTGAGATTACCTTCAGGGAAGCCCCAGGCAGCAGGTCTGCTCTGAGCATATGGGCCACTGTGAGGCAGAATCCACAGCCGGAGTGGCTTCATGGGCTGGAGTGGAGTGGCTCGGTGGCAGCTCAGTGAGGTATTTGCCCCATATGGGGGTTGTGTGGAGAATGGTTCCTGAGGCCACCTCAGGTCTTCTAATGCCCAACTGATTCCCTTCACCCACATTTGACTTTTTCCCCCCTAACTATTCTTATCATGGGAATCCCTCCACCAGGTGGCCTGGCCACTCCTCCTCTCTCATAGCTCATCAGGAAAGTGGGTGGCACGGATGGGATTGGACTCAATTGACCTCTTGCGTTCTCTTTTGCGCTCTGAATCTTGAGACGGACGAAAGGCAGGCGAGACCAGGCCTTGGTCCGAGCCCTCTGAGGTTTAGGTCCACCGGTGTTGCCCTGAAGGTACTTGCTGCCTCCTGAGGCCACTTTGCTCTGCTAGAATCTCCCCTGTCCCCCTCCCCAGTCTTCACATCAACTGCCTTCCCTGGATGAACGATCTTGACACAGGCCAAGCCAGTTAGAATGACCTACCCTAGGCTTGTCTTTTCTTGTCTAAATGCTAATTTCTTTTAGGACTAGTTTCATCTTTTCTCTGCTAAGAAATGGCCGGTTAGGATCTCAGATTTGACTTACATATTCCCTACTATTAAAACCTATG
This sequence comes from Elephantulus edwardii, assembly GCF_000299155.1. NCBI lineage: Eukaryota > Metazoa > Chordata > Mammalia > Macroscelidea > Macroscelididae > Elephantulus > Elephantulus edwardii. The sequence goes on along the minus strand of NW_006399856.1, from coordinate 130,836 downwards.
TACATTCCCCCAAAGGGACACAGCTCCCTTGTGCTGATCCCTGGGCAGTAATGACCTGGAGGCATGGGAAGCCAAGTCTGTTCTCTCAGGAAGCAAAAGGGACAGGAGGAGAGGGGGAGATGGGAGTTATTTCTTAATGCGGAGTCAAATGTTGGCATTAGTGAGGATGTGAAGGCCTCTCACGGTAACCTCTCATTTTTCTGAAGCCCAGAGAAAGGAATTGACTTGCCCAGAGCGGCCCAGTAACTGAGTTACTGGTAACTTCAGAAGCCTCTGGCTTGGTGTCCCGCCCAGAAACCCCAGTGCCCCTCCCTTTCTGCAGTTTCCTTTGCTATGATTTTAGAATGGGAGTGAGGACAGGAGGGCAGGGAGCAAGCTGGTCCCTTGGGATTCTGGCTGCTACTATTGCCCATCCCTCCTCCTGAGCGGCTCGTAAACAAGCCCAGTTCCCAGGCTGTCGTTGGCCTGAAGAGCCTGATCTCCACCAAGCCCTGGCTTTGGGGCACCTCCACCCCAACCCCAGGCAGGACCAGGCCCAGCTCTTTTCCTCCCTGGCCCTACCCTTCAAATTTCTATCTCTTGCCTCTGGGAAGCAGACAAGGTCAAGAGGTTTTTGCTTTCTGCCTTCTTGGGCAACCACAATTCTGCCTACTTTCCTTAAGTGAGAATGGGGAGAAGAAAGGGATGGGGCAGAGTAACCTTGGGAAGATAAGGCCAGTTAACCTTGGGAAAGAAGATTGGTGAGTGAAGGTGGAGGGTAGGAGTTGGAGTAGGAAGAACTGTGGAACTTAGGGTCATGGGAAGTAGGTGGGGTCCTGGCTGGCTAGATAGGTGGTAGGAAAAGGCTGGACAGCTTCTTCCCTCTCTCTGAATCCCAGTGAGGGGGGGGAATGTTCAAGAACACTGACTAGGAGTTAGTTGTGAAATAACATGGAACAGAAGCCTGGCTTCAAGTAAGAATCTTCTCCTTTGATGGCTCATAAATTTTGTTCATTCACCCACTTATTTAAAAAGATACATTATATGGTATCCGCCATACTGTTATGTCAACCATTCATAATATATACATTTTCATAATAAAAATTAGGAGAAGTATGAGTTAAGTACCTAGAAGTCAGTCTTCATGATAGATGAAGAAGAAATTGATGTTGTTAACAATTTCATCTTGCTTGGATCCACAATCAACACTCTTGGCACCAGTAGTCAGGAAATAAAAAAAGGTGCTCTGGGAAAGTCTGTCGTTGGGGACCTCTCCAGAGTGCCAAGGAGCAACAATGTCAGCCTAGAGACTAAAGTGCACCTGATCAGAGCTATGGTCTTCTCAAGTACTTGCTATACATCTGAGAGCTAGACAATGATGAAGGATGACATGGACCACCAAGAGAACAAACAGATCTGTCTTGGAGGGGTTGAAGCCAGGTTGTTCCTTGGAGGCAAGGACTGTGAAGCTCCATTTGGCATACTTTGGGCATGTTGCCAGGAAAGACCAGTTCTTGGAGAACAACATCAGAATGGTAGAGGGTTAGCTGAAGACCCTAGATGAGATAGATTGACATAGTGACTGTGGTAGTGGGGGAAGGTGTGTCAGAGACAGTGAGATTGGTTCAAGATAGGTTAGGGTTCAAGGCTATTTTTCATAGGGTCGCTATGATTTGAAGTCAACTCCATGGCACAAAACAGCAGCAATCTATATGCATTTATGTAGCTAAAGAAGGCAATATCTAGCTCATCTGTCTATCTATAAACGGAAAGACAGACCGACCCATGGCCCTTGAGCAGACGGATAAAATAACAATCAAAAAAGAACCCCCAAAACCAGTGCTGTCAAGTGGATTTAGGTAGACAGAGTAGAACTGCCCTTTGTGATTCCAAAGATTTAATTTTTATGGAAACAAATGGCCACATCTTTCTCCTACAGAATGGCCTGTGAGTTCGAATGGCCAACTTTTCTGTTAGCAACTGAGTGTTTAACTATTGCAGCACCAGAGCGCACTGTGTCTCAGGTGAGAGAAGGTCAATGATCAACTCTCAAAGCCATGGGCCATTGGGAACCTGTGTGCCCTGCCTTTGCTGTGCATCTGTTTCCGCACTCACTCTTCTAGAGTGGAGAGTGGAGAGTGTGGGTTGTGGCTTCCCAGGCTACACCTGGGGTCCAGTGCTGAAAAGCCTTAGTGTGGAAGGAAGGATGTTCTCCAAAGAGGGGAAAACCTTGAGCTGGGTGAAGACAATGACCTGATTGAGGCGTGTGTGTGTGTGTGTGTACATGCTCGTGCGTGCACATGTGTGTTTTAGGAAACCTGAGAGGACTGAGCTTACACATCTTTCTAAGTCACCTCTTCAAGTATCTCATGCTTCATTGTTAAGTCTACTTTAGGCCAGAATTCCTCTTGCTGGTATAAAGACCATTTCATCTCATAGTTCTGGAGGCAAAGCATTCCCAGGCAGTGGGGACCTGTGTGGCAAATGGGGACAGCACGGTGGATATGCGGTAAGAGAGAAGATAAAAAGCAAAAGTGGGCTAGCCTGACATTTGGCAGCCACCTAACATCATATTTCCACCTCTCCCTACCTTCTTCCCTCCTTTGTTGTGTACTGTAGAGTCGGAACCGACCTGAGGCAGTTATTTGCAGGGAGGAGATTGCCCATCCTTCTCCCTCAGAGCAACTGGTGGCTTTGAACCATGTGTCTTTGGGACTGCAGTACAGCTTCTTGCCACTAGATCACCAGAAACTCCATTGCCCTCAAGTCACCCTTCCCTCCTCTTCCCACTCATTCCTAGAAGATAGAGATCTTTGAGGAGTGCTAAAGCGAGGGCAATCTGATGGAAAGAGGCGGATGAAGACCTGTCAGCATCCGCTTTCAGAGTTCTGCAGAAACCAGATGGTGACTCTCTTTCAGGCAGAATGAAGTGATACCTGAATGTGTGTGAACTTCGCAGGAGGTCCTTTTCCATCAGGCCAAACAGTAGTTCCCACACTATTAATGGTGTCACTTCAGTTAGAAGGACTTGGTTTGCCCCATCCTTTTGCTCCAGAAGGACCACAAGTCCTTGTCAGGGTCACCTACTTCCTGAGAAACCTTCGAGACTCAGTCCTCTAGCTCTCCAGATCAGGAGGAGTTGTTAGGGTGGGAGGGTCAACCACAGAGACTGAAGCCTAGCTCTCTATGGAGGGAGAGACCTGGACTTGAGAGCAAGGTAGGACTTTTCCACCCCTCCAGTGAAGATGAAGGTTTTCTGTCTGGCTTCTTCCATCCAGACCTTGACTGCGTCCCCTTCACTAGGTACTAGACTGGAAACCACTGTAGAGCAAGGATTCAGTCTTATCTTTCTGGCACTGAGTCCATGCATACCTTCACTGATAAATCCTTATAGTAATTTGACTCCTGGTGAAGGTAGCTGGTACTAGATAGAACAAGGTTAAATATTCAATTGGGCTGGCCCAAAACAGAGACAAGAAGGAAATTAGCAAAAAGAACAAGAAGGCTGCCAGCACAAGACAAGGATACCTCATGAAGAGATACCAAAGGAAAGTGGGCGGTAACAGGGGTTTAAAGAACCGCACTGGACATGTATCACCGGGGAGGCAGCGGGGCTGTCACGGTTCTTGGCAGCTCTTGCCCCTCGATGCCTCCCTCCCATAAGGAACATCTCAGGGCTCTGGCTGGAAGGTTCCTTAGGAGGCCAGCTCTCCCTTTGTAGGCCTGGTCCCCCCAGATCTGCTGTCTTCTGCTCCCTCTCCAGGGCCGTGGGCAGCCCGTTGGTCATGGACCCCACCAGCATCTGCCGGAAGGCTCGGCGCCTGGCAGGGCGGCAGGCCGAGCTGTGCCAGGCCGAGCCGGAAGTGGTGACCGAACTGGCCCGGGGCGCCAAGCTCGCAGTGCGAGAGTGCCAGTTCCAGTTCCGCTTCCGCCGCTGGAACTGCTCCAGCCACAGCAAGGCTTTTGGGCGCATCCTGCAGCAGGGTCAGTGTTCACAGGGGTCTCTGAGGGGCTGCCTCCTCCCTGGGGGCCTGGAGGACATGGGGTGGGGTGAGGATCAGCTTAAGGCACCCTGGCCCACTATAAACCTCCCCTAGGCCTCCCCTATCCATCTGACCCTGTCTCCCTGGTCCCTGCAGACTCCACCCCATCTTGCCCTGTCCCCCCCATGATTCCCACCCTGCCCCCTGTAGCCCCCTTGGTCCTGCCCGCTGACACTCCTGCTTACACCCGCAGACATTCGGGAGACAGCCTTCGTGTTTGCCATAACGGCAGCTGGTGCCAGTCACGCGGTCACACAGGCCTGCTCCATGGGGGACCTGCTGCAGTGTGGCTGCCAGGCACCCCGCGGGCGCGCCCCACCTCGGCCCTCCGGCCTGCCTGGCATCCCTGGCACCCCTGGGCCTCCAGTCCCGGCGGGCTCCTCTGATGCCAGCGCCATCTGGGAGTGGGGAGGCTGCGGCGACGACGTGGATTTTGGGGATGAGAAATCGAGGCTGTTTATGGATGCCCAGCAGAAACGAGGACGCGGGGACATCCGTGCGCTGGTACAACTACACAACAACGAGGCAGGCCGGCTGGTGAGGACGGGGCGAGTGTGGGAGAGAAGGTGGGGGCTGCGTGGCAGGGGCTGAGCTGGCAGATGTTTGTGAGGAAGGGTGGTATCTGAGTGTGGGTGTGCACTTGGGAGTATGTTGACGGGCATGAGGAGGAGCAAGAGAGGCAGACTGGCTGCTGTGTGTGTGGGCACTGGAGGGTGGGTGAGGTGCCAGCCTACATAACAGAGTTACACTGGGCAGGGTAGAGAGGGAGACACGGGCCTTTAGGGACCCAGGGTAGGAGGGCAGTCCTCTGAGACAGGAGAGTTGGGCAGGGATGAGTCCAGTGGGTCAGAGAAAGGTGGCAAAGGTTGGGGATGAAAGAGAGGTTAGAAGCTGAGGCCAAGGAGTGGGAGCTGGAGGTAAGGAGGGACTTAGAAAGGGGCTAGAACAGGTGTCACGAGACAGAGCATGCAGAAAGGAGGCCCAGGTGGAGGGAGGAGGAGGCCAGGTGGGGCCTGGGAAGCTGGGATGAATGTGGTCACGTGCCAACTGGCAGCCCCAGGCCAGCCTGTCCAAACCCTGGCAGCTTCCCAAGTCCCCAGCCCCATGCCTGAACTGAAGAGGGCCCCAGGAGCTCTGTGCCATGGGGGCAAGATGGAGGGCCTGGGAGGAGGGAGGTAGCACACACAAGTCTGTAGATGAGGTTGCCCATGATGGTCAGCTTTCTGGGTCAGCAAGACTCATGAATCTCTAACAGAGGTGCAGCTTTTAGCATTCCCCCCAGTTTCAGACATAAGAAAATAAGAGGCAGTACTCCTGGGTTCTGATCTCAATTCATACATTTGTAGTGGGCCCTGTCCCCTCAGTTCTGGGATACTCTAGTGACAACCCCCTAATATAAATATCCTGCATCCTGGAGGGCTTGGGCCTTAGACATTCGGCAGGAAGGGGCCAAATACCTGTTGGAAAGGGTGATTCCCAGAAGGCCAGTTCTTCCAGCAGGAATGAGGGGGCTCAGCTGGCAGGAGGACTGGGCCAAAACAGCTGCCCCCTCCTCTGGCCCCTCCAGAGAGAATCTCACTCCAGCCATCCATTCTGCCTTCATCCACCACTTGTTTTCGATCCTGGAATTCCAGTGGCGCATACTGCCCTCCCCACCCTCTTACCCTCAGCCCTCCCACCCCTTCCACTCCTCCACTCCCGCCCCCTGCCTTGTTACTCCCCAGCATTCTCTTTCTTTCTGGGCTGTTGCATCCTTGGTCTCTCCCCACCCCCGCCACCCGCTTATCTTCTGCAGGTCCCCAGACCGCCCACTCTTCTCTTATAGGCGGTGAAAAGCCACACGCGCACCGAGTGCAAGTGCCACGGACTGTCCGGCTCCTGCGCGCTGCGCACCTGCTGGCAGAAGCTGCCGCCCTTCCGCGAGGTGGGAGTGCGGCTGCTGGAGCGCTTCCACGGCGCCTCGCGCGTCATGGGCACCAACGACGGCAAGGCCCTGCTGCCCGCCGTGCACACGCTCAAGCCTCCGGGCCGCTCAGACCTCCTCTACTTGGTCGACTCGCCAGACTTCTGCGCTCCCAATCGGCGCACTGGCTCGCCGGGCACGCGCGGCCGCACCTGCAACAGCAGTGCCCCGGACCTCAGCGGCTGCGACCTGCTGTGTTGCGGCCGTGGGCACCGCCAGGAGAGCGTGCAGCTCGAGGAGAACTGCCTGTGCCGCTTCCACTGGTGCTGTGTTGTGCAATGCCACCGCTGCCGCGTGCGCAAGGAGCTCAGCCTCTGCCTTTGACCCGCATGGTGCTCTGCACGCTGCGCACGGACACGCTCTCTCCAGGGGCCTGAGAGACCTCCGGGTTCCAGCAGGGGCCACTCCCCGCGCCCTGCCTCTCCCTGCAGTCAGCCTTCCACGAAGGCTCAGGGCGCTTGGAGGGGCCCCTCAGAGGTGCTCCAGGGATTCCTGGAGGAGACTATACAGGCCTTCCCTTCTCTTGGCCCCAAGGATAAACCAAAGAGCCAACCCTTAGGCTTGTGGATGTGAGGCTACTGGATTGGAATGGGTGGGTGAAGTTAGTATCAATAAAGATATTTAAGCCGATACGACTGGGCGGGAGCGTTGGGTTTCCTGGGGGTTTGGACGGTCTGTGAGGGGAGGTGGTCTTGATACCACGTCATCTCAGGAAGGACCCCTGTAATGTACTGATAGTGTGTTTTGGCAACTATCTCTGACCTTTCAAATCGAGGGTGATGGACAGGCAGGCTCCACCCACTAAGATTAACTGTGTCGGAAACCTGATGAATTGTCTATGAATCAGGACCAATTTGACGGTAGTCGGAAAACTTCAGGGTCACCACCCTGCGAACCCATCTTTTTACACCAGGTTAAGCTCTTAGGAAGACTCTGTCTTTCAGTCTCTCAAGTCGTCTTGGGCACCCTCACATTTCTAGGACTTGGATTTGCAAGCTGGGGACCTAGCAACTAGAGATCTTTTAAAGGATAGTAGAAGGAAGGGCCTGAGAAATGGGGACCAAAAATCTTTCTTGGAAACTGTTACACCTTTATTTTCTGTTTCAGTGTCTCCTGGGGAAACTCAAGGGCAAACTTAAAAAAAGATAGGCTTTATTTTCTAAGGAAGTTTTTTATTTACAGAAAGATTACATACACGATACAGAGTTCCAGCATACTGGCACACACTTTGCCTCTTGCATCAGTGTGGTTGAAAACACCAAAAACCTGCTGGTGTCACCAGTCGAAACTCATAGTGATGCTGCATCAGGTTCTGAGGCTGTAAATCTTGACAGGATACAGTTCCTCTTTGTCCTGGGAATGGCTTTGAACTGTTGACCTTTTGCTTTTGCAGCCCTATACACTAAGGAACCAGTGCTGTTGTTAGGTGCCTTAAAGTCGACTGCTAGTCATAGTGACCACTCTGAACAACAGATCTGAACCTTGCCCTAACCTATGCCCTCTTTCTGATCCCTGACACCCTCAAGCCCATTCTTAGAGTCACTGTGTCAATCTGTCTCTTTGAGGGTCAGCCTCTCTTTGGCTGACCCTTAACCTTGACCAATACTATATCTTATTCCAAACACTTGTCCCTCCTGATAACTGCTGAAAGTATGTGAAACTCACCATTCTTGCCTCTGAGGTGCACCCTACTTGTACTTTTTCCAAGATAGATTTGTTTGTTCTTATGACAGTTCATGGTCAACGTAATACTCTAATACTGAATTTCAAAGGCATCGATTCTTCTTTGGTCTTCTTGATTCACTGTTCAACTTTCTGACACATATAAAGCAACTGGAAATATCACAGCTTGGATCAGGCACGCCTTACTCTTTAAACTGATATCCTTGTTCTTTAGCCCTTTGGAGATGTCCTTGACAGCAGGTTCCCTCCAATGTAACTTATTTTTTGATCTCTTGACTGCTAGTGTTGATTATGGACACAAGTAAAACAAAATTATTGACAACTTCAATCTTTTTTCCATCTATCATGATGTTGCCTATTGGTCCAGTAGTGAGGAGTTTTGTTTCTTTGATATTGAGATGTAATCCATATCTCATTTTCTGCAGTAACTACATCAGGTTTTCTTAACTTTCAACAAACAAAGTTATGTTATCTGCCTAACGAAGATTGTTGATGAATCTTCCAATTCTGATGCCCCATTCTTCTTCATAGTCCAGCTTCTCAAATTATTTTCTCAGCATCTAGATTGAATAGATAGAAAGGATAATGCAAGCTGGATTCAGAAGGGTCTATGGAATGAAGGATATCATTGACGAGGTCAGATGGATTTTAACTGAAAACAGAATACCAGAAAGACACTATATTTTATTGACTATGCAAAGGTGTTTGTGTGGATCAGAATAAATTATAGACAACATTGAGATGGATGGGAATCCCAGAACTTTTAATTGTGTTCATGCGAAACCTATACATACACTAAGAAGCAGTTGTCCAAACAAAACAAGTGACCATTTATCTGCATGATTTTACATCAGGAAAGGTGTGTGTCTGGATGGTATCCTTTCTTCATACTTATTCAGTCTGTATGCTGGGCTGATGATTCATAAGGAACCAGTATTTACCTATTATTACTAAAGAAAGTCCATAGTTTACAAGAGGGTTCATTTTTTAATTTCACAATTCTATAGGTTTGGAAAAATGCACGCAATCTTGTGTTCACTTTCACAATATCATAAAGGATTATTTTATAGCTAACAATCCCCTGTGTTCTGTTGCATAGTCTCTCCTCCCTTTCCCTCTTCTTTCAACCCCTGGCCACCACGAATTTTTTAAATTTCTTTTCTTTTATTTTTTTTTTACTGTCTATTGATTTGTGGACAGCATAACTACACTGACATGGTGACTACAACAACGGACTTGGACAGGCACTTAACTTTATAAACTGCAGAATACAATGTAAAAAGGTTATTATCAACACTAGACTTTGTTCCAGTTCAAATGAGCCTGTTAGCTAATGCAGAGTTCCCAGAGAATATTTCTAATCATGCTTGGGGGGCAAAACTGCCCTGAGGTTTCTCTTGGCACCTTTCCTTCTTCTTACAGCCTCTCAGGAAGATGATGGTGTGAGAGTGGGAGAGCAGAGAAATCAGGGTTCTAAGCTCTGGGCCCTCGGGGAGGGCTTAGTTTAGTGACTGGGATTCAGAACTTCTGCTTTTTTCTTTCTATTGTAGACAATGACTTACCTTCCCATCAAAATGTAGGGCAAAGTGTGGGTTTTAAATCCAGGTACCCTCTGCTTAGAAGAAGCTTACAACACCCCAAGTTCATTTATTTACCTGTACAGTGAGGATGTCATCCCAACGTTATTTACGACAGATTCCCCAAGTCAAGAAGTAGTCGGAACGCAGCTGCTGGGTGGTTCTGCTCCATGTGGCAATGCCTGGGGCCCTGAGTCTAAGATTTTTTTGAGTCTGAGCTTTTGTTCTCTTATGTAGTGGCTCTGTTCTCTCACAGGGAGCTTTGGCTCCCTCACAGCATGACAGTCTAAAGTCCATCTTATTTTTTACACAGACTGGTTTTCAGGAGGGACTGTGCCAAATTGGAAGGCAGAAACTGCCCATCTCTTAAAGTCCAGCCTTGGACGTTATACCACATCACCATCAGATTTGGTTGGCAGGAAGTCGTCACAGAGCCAACCAAAGTCCAGGGGAAGGGGGATACACTCCACCTCTGTATCAAGAGTGCCAAAGGGTTTGCAGCCACCATAACCCAGCCTTTGCCCTTGTAGAACTGCGAAGAGGATTTTTAAAAGATCATGTACTTAGCACAGCATTTGGCACATGGTAACTTGCTGTTGTTGTTATGTGCCATTGAGTCGCTTGCGACTCATAGCGACCCTATGTACAACAGCTCTAAACTCTGCTCTGTCCTGTGCCAATCTCATTGTCTCCGACACACTCATCCTGATTGTCCCCGTCACTGAATCAATACACCTCCCAGAGGGCCTTCCCCTCCTGCGCCTGCCCTCCACCCTCCCAAACATGATGTCCTTCTCTAAGGACGGGTCTCTCCTTACAACATGACCAAAGTATGTCAGATGATGTCTCAGAATCCTTGTCTCCAAGGAGCAGCCCAGTTTAACCCTTTCCAGGATGAATCTGTTTATTTTCCTAGCAGTCCACGGTACCCTCAGCACTCTTTTCCAACACCAAAGCTCAAAAGTATCAATTCTCCTTCTATCCACCCTGGTCATTGTCCAGCTCTCTAACGCATAACAAGTGATTACAAAGACCATGGCCTGTACCAGGCACATCTTAGTCTCCAGAGACACACTGTTGCTTTTTAGTACTTTAGAGAGGTCCCTAAGAGCAGACTTTCCCATCGCAATACGTCTTTTAATTTCCTGGCTGCTGGTGCCAAGAGTGTTGATTGTGGAGCAAGCAGACGAAAGCTGTGCACAATCTCAATCTCTTCACCATCCATCCTGATGTTGCCAATTGGTCCAGTGGTGGTCTTCTTGACATTGAGCCTCAATCCATATTGAAGGCTGCAGTCCCTGACTCTCAGCAGGAAGTGCTTCAGTTCCTCCTCAGTTTCAGCAAGCAGAATTATGTCATCTGCATAATGCAGATTGTTGATAGATCTTCTACCAATCTTGATGCCACATTTCTCTTCATAGAGCCCAGCCTCCCGGATGATCTGTTCTGCACACAGGTTGAAAAGGTATGGAGACAGGACACATCCCTGGCGTACGCCCTTCCCAATTTTGAACCATGCAGTGTTTCCCTGCTCTGTTCTGACGACTGCCTCTTGGTTCAAGTATAGGTTTCTCATTAGCATGATCAAGTGTTCTGGGATTCCCATTCTTCTCAGAGTCAGCCACAGTTTGTTATGGTCCACACAGTCAAACGCCTTTGCATAATCAATGAAGCACAGATAGACATTCCTCTGGTAACTTATATGTCAAATTTATGTTTAATATATGGTAAATACTGTGACAATGGGGATAGAATTGATGCTTGTAAAATATCTGACAGGCCTTGATTGCAAAGGAAGAGCTCCAATGGAATCAGCTTAGGCTGAAAGGGAATCAATCAGTCTCCTAGCTGGGAAGTCCTAGTAAGGTCTGAATTCAGGCAAAGCTGAATGCAGGAGGTCACGTGATGTTGTAGTTCTCTCTGTCCCCTTCACCCTCCACCTATTGCTTCTGCTTCTCTCTACTTTGCATAATGCCCTCATTCTCTCCTGCTGCAGACTTTTCCCACACAACAGCCCACTTCCTCCGTTCTTAAAACCCCAGTAATCCAAGAGGAAGAAGGCCCTTCTCAGTTATCTCCAGGATGATGCCCAGGGAAGATCCTGGTGCATTTAGCCTGAGCTATACACCTGAATCCTTATGGTGTCTGGGGAGATACTCAACCAAGAGGAGGATTGGCAGCGCCCCCTGACCCTACTGGACCACCCAGAATGGGCCCACAGGAGGAGAGTAAGTGCAAATGTTCAAGTGAAACAGAAGAAAGTCTGCATACAGCGGACTCTAGGAAGCCCCACTTCTGTGATCCAGTCATTGTGAGGCTCTAGAGGGAAGCAGATCTGAGAAGGGAACCAGGATGCAGGGAAGGAAGGGGTATCTGGAATTGCCTTCCTGCCAGGGTGAGAACTCAGGTTAAATGCTGGGCCTTCAGGTAGTTTATACAGGATTTGGGGTCAGTCTCTTTTGACCCAAAGGGAGAATGCTGAAACCATCAAGGAGGGAGTGAAACAGCTATTGGAGTCTCATGGAGACCCCGATTTCTTATCTTGGAGGAGAAATGGAGCTCTCTGAGGGCAGAGTTTGGACCAGTTCTGCCTTCCCCAGAAACCTGCCTAGTGTCAAGTGGATTTCATCTCTTAGCAACCCTGTAAGACTGAGTAGAATTTCCCCATGCGGTTTCCAAGGCTGTAATCTTCAGGGGAGACTGACGCCTCTTCCTCCCACCCAATAGGGGTGGGCTGAACCTCCAAGCTTTCAGCTGGTACCTGAGTACTTTAACTCCTATGCCAGGAGGACACCTCCCAGAGTGGTGCATCAGGTACTCAGAGCAGCTTGTACTCCTACCTCCTGCATGGATTCCCTAGAACACCAGAGGGCGCACAAAGCTCATCTAGTCTATTAACCAGAAGCCGCAGAACCTGCAGGTCAGGTGGGGAACTCAGACGAGGTGACAGGGAGAAGTGGACTGAGGGGAGCAGAGGCCTGCAGACATCAGGGGTTGGGTTTCCAGAATTTTGGATTGTTTTGGAATTAGGCATCCCAGGCCTAGGATTAGAGAGCTTTAGCGGCCTAGTGGTAAGAAGCTGCGCTGCAGGTCCAAAGGCATACAGTTCAAATCCACCAGCTGCTCCATGGGAGAAAGAAGGGCAATCTCCTTCCATGTGATTACCTGTCTCTGAAAACATGCTGGAGGGTCAGCTGGGGGTCAATTCCAACTCGACAGCAGACAGCACATAACAACCAAGGGCTACCATCAACAAACGAATGGCTAGAGAAGCTGTGGTATATTCGCACAATGGAATACTATGCTGCATTAAAAAACAAGGAACTCATGCAATATTATTCAAAATGATTGACTCTGGAGAACATTATGCTGAGTGAAATGTCCCAGTCACAAAGGGACAAATATTGCATGGTGCCACTGTTGTAGAATGGGACTAACCTCGGGGTTGGGGAGAGACTGAGTAAGATGGGTTCAATAATGTATGCTGCTCTGAAACAGAGAAGGGAGAAAACTGTTTAAAAGAGATATGTGATTAAGTATTTCTGTCATGACAGGAGTCTAGAGCGATGGCTACATGGTGGAGTGGCCCTGGGGGAGGGTTTGTAAAACAATGAAAGAATCTTTTCTTTTACTTTTCCAAGAGGGTAATGTCTGGTGGGGGGGAGCCTTGGGAGGGGACAAATCTACAACAATGAATGAATGAATGGAAATCCAAAGGCTCTGTAAATTTTCACTGAAATTAATAACAAATTTAAATTAAAAAAAAAGAATTAAGTTAGAGTAAGGATGGCAATAGAACCACCTTACCTCTGTAACTTGATTTGTGCAACCTCTACTCAGAATATTATTGCTTTTCAATTTTTGACTCATGCACCTTTAACTTGTTAGTTAAATTTGTATCTTCTAGGCTGCAACACTTCCATGATACATCTTCAAGGATATGAACATGTACGGCTAAGCACAATTGATAACAGTGCATCTAAATTCCAAGATCAATCTCCATAATAGTCTATGTGTTTCCTACTGCCAAGGGGGCCCTTTAGAGTAGTGAGAGAAGAAATTCACCCTGAAACCCACAGTGTCCCTTTTCAGCAGGAAGTAGCTAAGAGAACACGCCATCCCCTTTTCCTTATGAATCAGGGTGAAGTCTCTCTCAGGGAGGAGTGATAGGGAATGGCAAGGGACACACTGACAAAGGAGATTAATCAGAACTGGCTTTGACAAGCACTGTGGCAATTGGACAATTAAAACAGACATGGGGGGGAAGTAGAACGAACTGGGGAGGACGGTGGAGAAAACAGTGCAACAATGAATGAATGAAAACCCAAAATCTCTGTAAATGTTCATTAAAACTAATAAAATTTAACAATAAAAACAAACAAACAAACAAAAACCAACCAAGGGCTAGGATTTGAATGCCTATATCTCAATCTCTCGGTTGAGGTGGAGGAGGACAGGGATATATGTATGTGTGTGCATGAACACGTACACAGATTGAGCAGCCTCCTCTATGATGCCAGAGAGGGGAACCGAGACAGTGTCATGACCCACAGTACTCCCCTGAGAAGGTTAAAAGTAATTCACAAGCAACGTGGTACAATCAAAAGATGCCTAGTTTTCTAGCTTGAATTCGATCAAGTTATGCAGTCTCTCTGGGCCTCAGTTTCCCTGCCTTGAAATGCGGCATCTGATAACCTCTTAGCACATCTGTACCAGGATCTAGAAATCTCTGGTCATGTTCTGTGACAGAGCCCAGCAGAGAAATGCCTTTGTAAAGGGCTGGGAGGGCAGAGTGCTGGCCCAAGGGCACCAATGCCTTGGCGATTGTCCTGGTCCTCTTTAAGCTTGGGGCGGTGCTGCCCTCTTGCACTGCTGCCTGGAAAGGGCTGGAAGCAGAGTCCAGAAGTGTCTTTGTTAGCACAAACACCCAGCTGCTCAGCCCCAGGCAGTCAGGCATCAAGGTCCCCCCGCTGGCTGAGCAACAGGGGACACGTGGGACTGGAGAGATGGGGAAGAGCACAGAGAGGTGCCCCAGATGTGTTTGTGACCACATCTGGAACAGCCAGAACGAAGGCAGATGGGTAGGGAGGCCATGGTGGAGATTGGCCTGAGGCTGAGGGTTCGGGAACCCTTGCTTCTTCCCATCAATCATCAAACATGTTATGAGATTGGGGAGACTGAAGCAGTAGGCTATTCCCTGTCTTTGCTGAGGGGTAAGGTACCAAAAGCTTGGATTACAGACTCTTAAATCTGCCTGGGGTCCCCTTCCTTCTCTTCTTCATCAAGACACTCTTCTCTAGGTGAGTGTCAGGACCTGGCTGGGCTGGACTGGGACTGTGAGGGTCCCACCTGTTCCCATCCTGGTACCTCCTCCAGCCCTCCCCTCTCTGTAACCCCCTCCAGAGCCTCCACAGCTGGAACCATTCTCTGAGCAGCCTTTCATCCCTGGTGCTCTCCCCCAGCCCTAGTGGCCCCTGTAATTGTGGTCTCCAGCAGCGGCTGCGGGGGTTGGGGCTGGGCCGAAGGCCAAGGCCAGGGCAGGGCCAGGGCGGGGTCTGGAGGCAGCTGATAGAGGCTTAGCCATGGTGGGTGTCATATGGGGCTGGGGGCCCCAGCTACAGACACTCTCTGGGCCTCATCTCATCTCCACCCATGCCAAGTCCCTGTGCTTCCACATGCCCTCCCCTCCTTGGGCTGAGAAGAGGCGAAGTTTCCAGGCAGGGGCACCCCTAGACATCAAGCCTGAGCCATGCCAGCAACATAAGCCTTGAGGAGCTATTTGTCTTCTGGGGTTTTCAAAGAAAGGCTCTCCCTCTCTTTTGCACTGCTGTAGTTCACCAACAGTGGTGGGTGGAAGAGCCCTCCTCATCACAGGCAGTCCACAGGAAAAATATTGGCCACTCAGTCCAGTGAGTCTCACCCAACGTCACACCTGGTACTACTAGTTAGAAATGCTGGCGATCTAGGCTTTGGCCCTTGCAAGGCTGACTCAGTGACATGGGGCCTGGAATCTGTATTTTCCACAATGGCCTGTGTAGGGACCATGTCTGCCTGTCAAGCATGCTGCTGTGAGATCTTCATCCTAGAATATGAACCTTTTCTTGTGCTACATGTCAGTTTCCCCAACAGCCAATGGAAACCCAACTTCCCAGCCTGGCTGTTCTTGGTGATGCTTTCTCCGTCCCTGCGCTCTCTCTCATACCCGATGTCTTCACTGAGTGTCATTCTGCCCTGTTTTACGCCATGCCTTTCTAAGACTCTAGTCCCAAGTGGCCATTGTCCCTGCAGTATGGGAGGGGGGGCGGTGAGGACAACCGGGGTCAGACAAGGTTCTGGCTGACGCAGACTGCTTTCTGCCCCCGGCTGTTTTCCTGCTGTCCAGCCAGACTGCTCCCCCACTGTCCCCCCACACCCCCAGCAGCCTCAAGCCCTTAATTCCTGACAGCTGCGGAGGCTGCCGGCAGAAATGGGGGAAGGGAGAGGGAAGACTCCATCAGCCTTCCGTTGCCCAGGCCATCCCACCACCTGACAGTCTGGGGCCCTCCCCTCCAATCCCTGGGGATGGGTAATTCCAGGAATGGGCCCCTTTTGTCTCTGAGCTCAGCGGTTTGGGTAGTTCTTTCCCCAAGCCAGGAGGGGCTCTTTTCAGAGAGCAGGAGCAGGGTGGGCCTGCAGGGTGGTGTCTGTATAGAATGGAGGCCTTGTGCCCATTTTACAGAGGAGGATGCTGAGACCACAGCAAGATTAGGACCAGAAAGAAGCGAGAATCTTGTTCCTTCCTCTCCACCTACTCATCAGGCCCTGTACATGAAACCATGTTCACTTGGGGTGGGAGACAGAAGAGGATTCCTGGGTGGGTGAGTCTGGGTGGTGGGTAGCAGCGAGGAAGCCATGTACAGGCAGGGGCAGAACAGGGCCCATCACATCCGGGACTTGCTTAGATAAACTGCTGCTGCTGGGTTAGGAATCAGAACCAAGATTGGATCCATTGCTTGTATTGGTTTGCTGTGTGAACTTGTCTATGCTATAGCTTTCGCCGAGTCTCATAATTTTCTTGCTAAAAGGGGCTAAATGCGAGTACCTCAAAAGTCTTCTTCCTGGATTAAAAAGACTTTGACAAAATCTCTTGGGCTGCTCCAACCAGGAGGTGACCTCTCCCAAACAGGCATCTAGTGGGGATCAGGCACAGTAGCCTCTGTGCCCCCAAAACAAGGCGAAATGGGCCTCACTAACCTCATTAGGCGAAAGACCAGAGGGGTGGTCACAGGGAAGGATAGCGGGAGCCAGAAGTCTCAGGACCCCACACCTGCCTCTCAAGCTAGTCCCCGGGAAGTCCCTCCAGACATGGAGGAGGCAATGCGGAGGGGACAGCCACTCCCCTCAGGCCCTCGCAGCTGTGTGTATGGGGGGGGGGGCGCCCCAGCAGCTGCGTCTCAGCCAGGTACACCGAGCAGTAACACCAGTAACACACCTTCGCACAGAACACGCCCGAGTCAGGCGCCCGGCTCAGCGCGCGCTCACCTCGTGCACGCGCACACGGACCCCGGCACCTTTCTGAACCTCCCCACCCCTCCCTGCTCCCCACCTTCGTCCTCTGCTCAGCTGCTCCCCCCACCCCCAGTCCTGAGCGGACGCAGTGGCCTCAGGACCCGTACACGCCTCCACCCCTCTCCGTGACGTCACGTGGGGTAGAGTCCTAAGACACTAAGTGGGGGGTTGGGGGGAGGCGGCGGAGCTCCTCGGCCGGGACAGTCACTAACTCTCCAGGCTGCGGGGGGCCGGGCACAGACGGCACCGCCTCCGTCCCCCCACCTGGGCCCTCTGCGCTCCCCCTCGGAAGCTCAGGCTTGCGCGCTGCGCCCCAGGAGGGGGGGTCCCCAGTACCCTCTCGGGTCCCCATCCACTGCACCTCCGGGCCCCCCCTTATCCTCGGGAGGCACCGGGGGTTGTCGCAGGGGGGTCGCGGGAAATTCCCCAGACCCCTGTGCCAGGAGGTGCCCCGTGCCCCCGCCCGCTCCCCGCCCCCCCGCCCGAGGGCGGTGCCCGGGGGCGCTGTACCATGGAGCAGGGAAGCGGGCGCCGTCTGCTCCCGGAGGAGCCGTGACCCGAGTGGAAGCTGTGTGTCGCAGCCGCCCCCACCCCGGGCCGAACATGCGCCGCCGTCCTGGGCTCGCCCGCCCCGCCGGGCTGTGAGCCCCCCACTCCCGGGCCCGGCCCGGCCTGCGCGCCATGGGCAGCACCCACCTTCGCCCCTGGCTGCGGCTCCGACCTTGGCCCCAGCCGCGCCCGGCGCTGTGCGCACTCCTGTTCTTCCTCCTGCTGCTGGCGGCAGCGGGGCCCAGGTGAGCCCTCACCTCATGTCCCGCCCTCAAGGGAACTGGGACCCCCAGGGGGCAGGGGCCTCTGACCTTTCAGGTGGGGCACAAAGTCCCCGAAAGAGGAAAGGGCAGGGTCCCAGGAAAGTGCTGGTGCTCAACTAGAAACTGTGTCCTCAAAGGAGGGAGCTAGGCTCGCAGCCCAGTGACAGAGGCTGGGCAGTTCAGGGCAGCCGGGCAGTGCCCAGGCGAGAACGGGCAACTAGGAGTGGAGGTGTGTGCAGAGGCGGGCGAGTGTCAACCTGGGGCCCTCACCATGCTGGGGAATGCACCCCTTGTCCAGAGGGCAGCCCAGGTGAGACTGCAGTGTGGAGAGACATGGTGAGTGTATGCATGTATATAAACATGTATGTATGTGAGCGTGTGATTGAGTGAGTCCAGAAAGACATGCTGTCAAAAACCATTGGACAGGGTGGGTGGGATAGGAATATGAGAACTCATGGGTCAATGATGTTAAAACCACATCTGGAGATGTGTCTTGCTGGTGTGTCTGCATCTGTAACTATCAATTGAAATGTGCGTGTGTGCAAGTGTTCTGACCTGCATGTCCACCACGAGTGGGCAGAACGTGTTTTCATGAATGTGACACTACTGGGGGACATCTCAGATGGCAGCCCCTAGGCCTGGGTCACCCTGATGAAGCACTGTGTGCCTTTGCACACCTATATCTGTGTGAATGTGGTGCTAGAGGGGGTGGTGGTGAGAAGGTCAAGGACAGGAGAATGCTTTTGAGGGGTTCTGAGGAGCTATCTTCAGAAGCAGGGGCTAGAACTGAAGGAATTAAAGCCCATGGGACGTGTGTATGTGGTTAGATGAGGCCCCCTCTTGTGTCTCCTATCCAATGGCCACCCACCCTCTGCAGGTCAGCACCCAATGACATCCTGGGCCTCCGCCTGCCCCCAGAACCTGTGCTCAACGCCAACACCGTGTGCCTGACCCTGCCGGGCCTGAGCAGGCGCCAGATGGAAGTGTGTGTGCGCCACCCAGACGTGGCCGCCTCGGCCATCCAGGGCATCCAGATCGCCATCCATGAGTGCCAGCACCAGTTCCGGGACCAGCGCTGGAACTGCTCTAGCCTGGAGACCAGAAACAAGATCCCCTACGAGAGTCCCATCTTCAGCAGAGGTAGCCACCCCTCACTGCCCTTCTGCCTGGCCTGGTCCAGCAGCGGGACTGTCTGCCAGTCATCCCCCTGCCCACTCCTCATGTGTCCATCTGCCAGCCATGTCCTGCCTCTGATTTCAGAAAGGCCACGGGGGTCAGACATCTGGGGCAGACTTGGCTCAAGATGATCTGTGTGGGCTGAGGATGACAGGTTCAGTGCCCAAGACTGCAGAACTTCTGGGTTCATGTGGACCATGGCTGACACCTCATATCTCAGGCCCAGGACATAGTCATGCTAACATTCAGCTGCCTCAGTTTACCCACTGTTTGGTAAAGAGCATTTAGGTCAGAGAGCCCCATGATAAAGTACCCAGAATCGTCATAGGGAAGGCAGAGGGGTTGGGGACTTTCTGCCAGGTGGTTTGGGTGGGGGAAGCCCGGGCAGGTAAAATATTTGTGCTTCTGCAGAAGTGCTTCCCGGCAGGGTACACCAGCAGCCTCTGTGTCATCCTGCCGCCCCCAGAACTCGCTCTGATTCAGATGCTCTGTCTGGGTGTGTGCGTGCCTGCCACGGTGCCGCCTGCATGGGGCCTGCCAATCCCTCCCCCCTCACAGCTCTGAGGAGCCCCCCCAAACTCCCGGCTTGTTGGTGACCCACAACCCTCCATGGCAACCCCTCAAATAGCTGGGGCTAGAAACGGCAGCAGGCTTTCCCACTCACCTCCTCCTGGCCTGCTATCTTAGGCCTTGACGCAGGTATTTTGGAAAAGGGGGGGGGCCTTGCCTCCTGGTTGGACCTAGGTGAGTAACCCCCTCTCCTCCCTCAGTGGGCTCATGTAAAACCTCATGGCCCCTGGTTATTTGGGACTTATCCAGTCCCCAGCTGACAGCTGAAGACGATCGTGTCGTCACAGTTCAGCCATGGCTCCTGGGACCTCTAAGGGAGTTAGATTCTAATGAACCCCAACTTCAGAAAGGAAACCTTTCCCTTTAGACCAGGACCCCTCGTAGCAACCCCCTAAATCAGCCTCCCGCCCCCAGCGCCCGAGCCCAGCCCGGACGAGCGTCCCGCCCCGCCCCCGCGCTCTCCCTCCGCCCTCCCCCGCGCGCCCCGGGC
>NW_006399856.1:99138-110826 GCF_000299155.1 Elephantulus edwardii | reverse complement strand
GGGCCCCGCGGCTCCCCGGGCCCCAGGGCTCGCCCGGCTCCCCTGCTTCCCGTGCGCCCCGCAGCCCGCGCGCTCTGGGACGTGAAGTGGCAGCACCACTCTTTCTCTCCGGTTTCTCACTCGCAGCCCCGTTTCCCCTGTAAGATCCATCCCTTCGCCAGGGCGGTCACTGTCGCCCTTGCGCTGGCTTCTTCTCTTGGCCCCTCGAGTCTGCACTCAGGTCCTTGTCCTGTCGCCGGAGGTGAGGCAAGGACACGGGCGCGTCGTGGCTCTGCTGGGCCTCAGGCTTCCTGTCCTCCCCGCTAGTCCCGCTGCCCCACCAGACTGCGTGAACTCTGGAGTCCTGATTGCTTCTCCTCAGCCCAGCCCCAGCAGCCTGGGAAGGATGTGGGGGGTTTGGTACTTGGGAGAGAGTTCCGAGCTGCCGCAGAACCGCGTGGGGCTGGCGCGGTGCCAGACACTCCCGGGTTCACCTGCAGTTTAATAAGCGGGAGGTGAGCTGGGGGGACTGGTGGAGGAGAGGTTAGGGGAGAGGGGGGAGACTTGCTGAGGCTGGCCAGGCAGGGCGGCGCCCGGGGCCCAGCGTGGGGAGGGGAAAGGACAGTGGCTCCTGGGGCAGCGAGTTGGACTTCTTGGGACTTGGAGCACCGGAGAGCTTTATTTCTCCAATTTCGGTGCTGCATTTGGTGCTGCATTTCTACCTTTTACTTCTTCAAGGGCGTTCTAGCCTTCTGGAAAGGGCCTTCTTCACTGGCCACCCTACACCCTTTCTCCTTCCTCCCTCTCCACTTGGTTCACCCTCTGGGACATTTCCAAGTCCTCTAGACCCACCTTTAAGACAAGCCATAAAATTAGAATCCCATGAGGCCACTCTTGTTGGCAGCCAGTTCCTAGTCTGGGTTCTTTCTTTAGTCTTCCATCTTTTCAACTCAGGTGAGATTTTTGTCAAGTCCGTAGTGAAGCCAGGTGACCTTGGATTTCCCCAAATGCTAACTCTTCCTTTGACCCTGATTGCTGACGAAGTTCTCTTAAAGGACAATTATGCTGTGTTCAAATACAGACACTGTGGGAGGTGTTCCCTTCAGCCTTACATCTGAATACTATTGACTACTTAGCACTGGCAGTTGGCATGAGGTTCTTCTCAAGTGTGGCAACTCTTGTGTGCAGAGACCAGAGTTTTCAAAGGTGTGACCTTTCTGAAGAAAATCACTAGGCCTTGATTTTGAGTCACCAACCAGTTGGCTGGTAATTGCATGCTTAAAAAGTTTTCACTTCTCAGGGATTCTCTTCTTAATGCTATTGCCACTATTGTTAGATTAGGTAAATGGTTCTTTTTGAGTCAGAACAAAACCGCTCACTGTTCCTTCACCATCCTTGCAATTCTTGCTATATTTGAGCCCATTGTTACAATTGCAACATCAATCTCTCTTGTTGAGAATCTTATCTCTTTTTCATGAGCTGTGGTGGCCTAGTGGTAAGGAATTGTACTGTCAACCCAGAGGCACAGAGTTCATATCCTCCACCCGCTCTGTGGAAGAAAGATGGGCAATCAACTCCCTTCTGACCTACTGCCTCTGAAAACATGCTGGAGGGTCAGCTATGGGTTCTCAACTGGATGGTATACAACAAAAGCTACTTTATAGAGAGTTCTGGTAGCCTAGAGGGTGCGGAGTCACATTGGCAATCCAAAAGCAAATGGTTCAAATCCACTAGTTGTTTTTTTGGGAGGAAGATCTGCAGTCTCCTCCTGTGAGAATTAAGGCTTTAGAAAACCTACCCCGGGGGTGGGGAGATAAATTATGGGTAATCCCAACTCAAGGGCACACAACAACAACAACAACAACAACTTGATGTCCTTCATCAGGGACTGATTTCCTGGATGATCTGTCCAAGGTGCATGAGATGAACACTCCTTACAGGGTTGATTTGTTCATTCATCTGTGATCTATTCACGATGTTCACTAACACCCCAGTTCAATGACATCAGTTTGTCTTAAGTCTTCTTCATGGGTTGCCCACCTTTTGCACACCTGTGAGGCAACTGGAAATAGCATAGTTTGGATCAGGTATCCTTTAATTCTCAAAATAACATCCTTGCTTTTTGACACTTCAAATAGGAGCAGACTGCTGTATGTTTGATTTCTTGGCTGCTTTTCATGGGCACTGACTTTGAGTCCGAGTAAAATGAAATCCTTGACAACTTCAATCTTTTCTCCGTCATGTTGCTTACTGGTCCATTTGCAAGTATTTTTGTTTTCTTTATGCTGAGGGTTTATGTTTTCTTTATGTAAACCACACTGAAGTCTGTAATCTTTGATCTTCATCAGTAAGTGCTATAAGGCCTTAAAAAGTTGGTTCTGACTCATAGCTATCTTCCTTTGGCTTTCCAAAGCTGTAACTCATAATGGGAGGAGATTGTACAGCTTTCTTCCTTGGAGCCTCTACCAGACCTTGAGATTAACACCACAACTCGCTAGGGACTACCTCTGATTGTCCTCACAGTTACCTGTCTTTGGAGGAGGCAAGTCTGGGAAGTCAGGGCATGTAACAGGGATTTATCACATTAAGGAGAGAGCGTAGGGGAGGTAGGTTGTAGCCTGTGGGCTGAGGGCAGGGATGGAGACCCTCAGAGGGCTAGAGAGAAATTTCTGAAAGCTGTGGGAGGGCCTCCAGCCCATGATAACTGCTCTGCTCAGCTCAGATACAAAATAATCTAAGTGACAGTAGTATCCCAGCTTTCTATACGAAACACCCAAACGCAAGGTGCCTGGGTCACGTGCTGGGCAGAACATCTGCTAGAGGGGAGTTCTTCATTGTGAAGAACAGAGAATAGGGCATCTTTCACTTGTGAAAGGAGATGGGTACTGTGAAGGGAGGAGGGTACTGGAATGAGAATGGAGTTTCTTGAGCTGAGTTTGCGCACTGGGATGAGAGAAGAGGTCAAGAAGAGACTTCATGAAGGAGCTTGAGGTTCTAAGAGCTCTCAGGCAACTTAGGCATTTCCCTTCCTTAGGCCCAAACCCATCAGAATGGATGGAAAGAGGTGTGAGTCTTAACGACAAGCCATGCTCCCAGAGCAAGGGAAGCCAGGCATTTGAGTGTTGAATCTGCTTTCCAAGCCCTTTGCTGCTGTTTCTACCATGTCTATTTTGTACTCATCCCTGGAGAGTCTCTGTTTTATGCCTAGGCCTTCCAGGCCTTTAGAGCTTGAAGTGTGTGGTTCTCCTCGAGTGGGGAAACTGAGACACAGGTAATCACCCCAACCCCAAATTCAGTGCCATTGAGCCAATTCTCATAGCAACACTGTAGGATGGAGTGGAACTGCCCAACAAAGTTTCCAAGAGAATAATTGTCACAGAGGCACACTGTTAACATCTTTCTCCTGAGAGGGGGCTGGTGGGCTCAAACTGCTAACCTTTTGTTTAGCAGTTCTAAGTGCTTAACACTGTGCCACCTTTAACAACACTTTTTAGTTGTTGTTAGGAGCCTTCTAATTGACTCATAGTGACTCTGTGAACAAAGGATCTGAACCTTGCCCTATCCTGTGCTGTATTCATCATCACTTACTCAAGTCCATTGCTACAGTCATTGTGTCAATTTATCTTACTGAGGGTCTTCCTGTCTTTCCCTGATCCTCTTTGTTTCCAAGTATAATTTCTTTTTCCAAGAACTGGCCCCTCCCAGCAACATACCCAAAGTATGTGAGATTAAATCTCACCGTTCTTGCTTCTAAGGAGCACCCTGATTACACCTTCTCCAAGACATAGATATTCTTTTGGCAGTCCATGGAATATTTAATACTCTTCTCCAACACCACAGCTCAAGGGCATCCATTCTTCTGCCATCCTTAGTCACTGTCTGACTTTCAGATGCATAAAGAGTAATTGCAAAGACTGTGACTTGAATTAGATGCACCTTAGTCTTTAAATTGACATCCTTGCTCTTTCACATTTTGGAGAGGTCCTGAAAGCAGATTTTCCCAATGCAGCATATCTTCTGATTTCTTGAATCCTGATACCAAGAGTGTTGATTAAGGATCCAAGCAAAATGAAATCACTGTCAGTTCAATCTTTTCTCCATCTTTCATGATATTGCCTATTGGCCAAGTGGTGAGAATTTTTATTTTCTTGATGTTGAGATGTACTCCGTAGTTGTTGATCTTCTGCAGCAAGTATTTAAAGTCCTCTCACTTTTGGCAAGCAAAGTTGTATCATCTGCGTAATGCAAGTTGTTCATGAGTTTTCTTCCAATCTTGATGCCATGTTCTTCCTTATAAAGTCCAGCTCTCAACATTACCTAAGATTCTATTATTCTGAGGACACCCAATATATTAGGCAAAATGTAATGAGCACTTCTGTGTGTTAAGGACTATTCTAAAGCACTTTGTCCCCTAGATCTATTATCTTTATTTTACAAATGAAGCTAGGAGAGGTTGGATAAGTTATCTGGGTGTCACAGCTTGTGTGAGAGGTGAAGCTGGAGACTTAGCCTGAACTGAATGCAGGCTAACAGTCTTCAGTTAGTACTCTACCCTCGGCCATGCTCAAACTATAGCCACTGGGAGATGAGCTGGTGCAGCCGGAGAGTTTGCCAAGAAATGAAACTAGCATGGACGCTCCTACCAGTGTTTGTGCAAATATAGAGCCACACTGAGTGTCATCCCTAAGTGTTCCCACATGCACACACACGTATGTCTCCCCCCAGGGACAGGAGCACGCAGGGATGATTTGCATGGAGGGAATGGAGAACAGACCTCCCGCTTTCCTCCTTCTTTAACGTAGAAGGGCGGGGTTCAGGCCTTTCTAACCCCTCCTGGTTCCCACTGACTCCTCAGTCTCTCCTTCTCCACTCACTCCCCTACCCTCCCAGCCTCCCCCCACCCCTTTTCCCGGCCATAGGCTGCAGCCCACAGCAGCAGCTGACTCCACTTAGATGCTGGCAGTCCCTGTCCCAGATCAAAGGCAGGGCAGCTAATTGTGCGTCTTAACGAACTGCCCCCCTCCCCTGCTCCGAGCAGCCCAGCTGGCCAAGGCTCCACCCTCTCCCCCTCCAGCTGGCCAGATGGCTCAGTGCCTGAGTCTGCCCCAGACTGCCGGGGCCAGGGTAGAAACTGGGGCCCTGGCTGGGAGCTGGGGGCAGATCCAATGGGCTGGGCTTCTTGGAGGCTTGAATGCTCAGAACAGAGAGGGTGGTCACCTTACATGTGGCTCTGACAGCTATCAGAGACTGTTGGGGGTGTAGTGAAAGGCCTGAATGGCTGCACTGGCTTGTTCTTTGCAGGCTGTAGGTTAAACTTCCCCAGATCCGCCCAGGCCTGCCTGGGAAATGGTGGTTGGCATGGCACAGCCTGCTAGGCCAAGCCTCTTGCTCTTTCCTGGTGCCGTGTGTGGACAGGGTTCTAGAGACTGGGAGCTGGGCCGCCTGGGATTCTTTCACAGACGCAAGATTCCCTTAGAGCTGAATCTCTTTCAGTGTCAAGTTGGCAGGTCTGGAAGCTGAAAGAGACAGGCAGGGCTTGGTTCCACCCCTTGATCCCTGTGACCTTTGGCTTCCCCACTTTGGACTATATGTGTGTTTGTGCTGGTGTGTGCATGTGGGTGTGCAAGAGGGAGGGGGTCTGCCTGAGCATAACCTCTTGTCCCAGATGCAAACTGATGAGTCTTCTAGAAGGAGAGCAGAGCGCAGAGTTCCACAGATAAAAGGCGAGGGATAAACACAGGGTGTGCTCCCAGGAACTTGGAGTCTGCCCTCCTTCCCCTGGGGCCCCACCTCCCCAGAGCAGTTTCTACTCCTCTGCAGCTCCCATCAATTTCCAGCATCCCCTTTGAAGCTCTGTTCCACTCCCATCCTCTCCTGTCTGCTCACAGCTGAGCAGCCTTGTTATGAAAAAGGTGCTGAGATGCTGCGGCTGGGAAAAAGGGAGGATCGAGGAGAGTCTGTTTTCTTCTGGAGAAGTGAGCTGCTGTGCCCTGTCCCCACTCAGGTTCTGGGTGAAACCAGAAGTGAGGACAGGGGACATTAACAGGCATGAGTAAGGCCAGACAGCAAGGACTTGTCAACAACAGCTGATGTTTGTATGGTACTTCGTGTGAGTCAAACCCCATTCTAAGCACTTTCAGATAGCTGCTAACTCACTAAAGTTTTGGAACAATAGCATGAGGTAGATTAGCAACAATCCCATTTTTACAGATGAGGAAAAGGAAACTCAAAGAAGTCACTTGATCAAGGTCATATAACTGTTGGCAGCTGGTAAGTGGTAAGCCCAAAAGTTGAATCCAGGCAATCTTTCTGAAAGGCCTAGGCTCTTGACTACTTAGCATCTTGAGGAGGGGTTTTTGCTGTTTTGGAGAAAAGGGGCCTATGTGGAGGTCTCCTGGTTTTCTGGGCTCTGTGGAGTCCTGGAAAATGTGTCATTCCAGTCTTTCATGTTATGACTGACCCAGAGATTGTTTCCTCTGATGCCTGAATTTTTCCCAAGGCCGTCAGCCTCCTGCCAGGTCCAGGCCTTGTTCCCAGGGTCCCATGATGCAGGTGGGATCTTGTCCTTGTGTCGAGACTATTTGTCACCTGCCCCTAGCATTCCCTTTGTGATCCAGCGGCTGCTCAGAGACTTGGACCAGAACCTGCTCCCACTTGAGCTTTTCTCTCACCCAGGATAAGCAATAAGCAATTGCAGGGCCAGGGACTGGGCTCTCCTCTGCTAGTAGGGCTCTCCCTACCCCAGACCTACCAGAATCCTCGAAGATGGCTCAGCCTGGCAGTACCAGTGAGGAACATTATGGAGACAAGTCAGTGACCAGGAATGCCCAGCCCTGGGGCCTGAGAGTGGTTTGGTCAGGGAGGGCCTTTGTGCTTGAGAACTCCTCGGCATGTGCCGATCTCTGTTAGTGTGCCCTTCCTGCTCAATTTCAATCCTAGACCTTGTGCTTTGGCAGCCTTCAAAAGACCTCTTTCATAGGGTGTCTGGGTGGTTCCCTTTCTTGAGCAGATTTCCAAGGAAATCTGTGGATGGAGAACAGGAAGGATCCTTTAGAGTGAGCCTTTGTCACCAGAGCAACCTGTGTGGTGAGCTGTGGCTGCACACAGCAGGAAGGCAACCTCAGAGGAACCATTCTCCCTAACTTACCCTCCTGCTTAGAAACATTTCCTGGGGAAATGATTAGGGAGCTCTGGGGGCCTAGTTCCTAGGAAGGTGTGCTGCCAGCCAACCCCAAAGTCACGCTTCTTTGGCAGTTCGAATCCACCAGATGCTCCTCAGGAGAAAATGGGCATTGTTACAGCCTCAGAAACCCAAGGGAGGCCTAGCTCGGAGTTGGCTCCAACTTAACTGCAATGAGTTATGGTTTTTTGAAGTAATTGCTTCTCTAAGTTAAATGTTTCCTTTTTCTACAGCCTGCTGCTTTCCCCCCCAAGTATGACCAAATCACATACTTGATTTGATCTAACCAGTTCTCCCCACTATTGCCTTTTGTCTGCTAAAAGAGAGTACTTTGCATCTAAACATACTAATTTCTTAAATCTTTATTTCCATCACAGTCAAACACACATAACACTTACTATTGTAATAATTTTAAAGTCTGGTAGCACATGAACCAGTTGAGATGTTGAGGGATTTTAATCGCTTTCTCATAACAGAACATTTTCATTACCCCAAAAAGAAACCCCTTATCCATGAAGCAGCCACTTTATAATCCTTCCTTCCGCAGCCCCTGACAACCACAGTTCTGCTGGGTTTGCTTATTGTAGACATGTCGTATACATGAAAACATACATATGTGGCCTTTTGTATCTGATTTCTTTCTCTTAGCATAACGGTTTCAAGGGTCACCTTCTCTCCTAGCTGAATAATATTCTATTGTATGGCATTTTGTTTATCCAGTTATTAAATAATTCTTTTTCATTTCTAGTCTACATTTTCCAACCTATTTCTTGCATGTTTTAGATTGACAAAGTTTATGCATGTTCTTATTCCACCCCCACCTGTTTGGAATTTGTACAATCCACTTAATAGTCTTTGAGTGGTTACTCTTGAAATATGCCATGCATATTTAATTTAACAAAGCATAAGTTTAAACAATACCTTAACTCACCTCTGGTACACTAAATCCCCCCTCCCCAATCCCTAGAACTCTTTATAAATAGGTACCTTTCTTATTCATATGCTTCCTCTCCCCTTTATTTTTATTTTATATCAGTTTACATATAAAATTCACATACATTGTATATCATTTATGTACATTGTGTTTCAAATGATCTCTCATGTACATTATGTTTTAGAAAATTAAGCATCATTGTTGTATGCCTACTATTAACTGGTTTTTTCCCAGGTTCCCAAATCAAAGTTTGCATTAATGGATAGACATTTTCCCAAATTTTTTTTTTTTTGTGTGTGTGTGTGCATCATTTCTTCTCAAATCTCCGATTGTATTTTGAGATTTCCCCCTCCTTAACTAGATCCTTTATAAGTTCATTAGTACAGGCCTCTTGGTGCTTGTCTTAGATTGGGTTTCCAAGAAAGCAATGTCGCAAAAGCTCACCTTGCTAAGAGTTTGATCCCAAGGACTTAGGAGAGTGGGCATGGGTCTGTAGGCTTCCTTTAAAATTGCAAATACACCTTGAGAGGTAATAGATGATTTCCTGAAGAGACCTTAAAGAGAATGTGTTTATAGAATACTTTTCTACCTAAGAGATGTAGACAGAAAGTTCTGGGTTTGCAAAGGATGCTGCTAATGAAAGGCAAACCCAGACTCAATCTGCTTTGCGTTCTAATGGTCAGGGACAGAAGAGGACTGCCCTGGGGGTTGTAAGGCTGTAAATTTACCAGAGCACACCATTGTATCTTCCCGCCTCACAGCAGGGCTGGTGGGTCTAAGCCACTTCAGACCAAGGCTCCTAATGAAAGGTGAAGGGCTGCAAAAACAAAGGGTGGCTAGCTGGTAATCCCCTGACATCATGTGTGCAGAAAGCCTGGTGTGATTCCTGCCCCTGGACTCTGCACCCTCGTATCAAGCCCTTCCCCACTTTGGGCCTCAGTTTCTCCTTTGTGAGGCCAGAAGATCGAGCTGTTGTTTTTGTGTGCCTTCTAATTGGAACAGACTCAGAGGTGACCCTCCAGCAGGTTTTCAGGGGCAGTTCATCGCCAGTTGTCCAGTTTTTCACAGAGCAGCTGGTGGATAACCACGTGCCTTTGCGATTAAAGGGGGAGGGGATAAAGGATGTTGCGATCCTCTAAATGCCCATATTTCCTGGATCTCCACCCCCAGGTTTCCGAGAGAGTGCCTTCGCCTACGCCATCGCGGCAGCTGGCGTGGTCCACGCGGTGTCCAACGCGTGCGCCCTGGGCAAACTGCGGGCCTGTGGCTGCGACGCTACACGGCGCGGGGACGAGGAGGCCTTCCGCAGGAAGCTGCACCGCCTGCAGCTGGACGCCCTGCAGCGCGGGAAGGGCCTGAGCCACGGGGTCCCGGAGCACCCCGCCCTGCCCCCTGCCAGCCCTGGTCTGCAGGACTCCTGGGAATGGGGCGGCTGCAGCCCCGACGTGGGCTTCGGGGAGCGCTTCTCTAAGGACTTTCTGGACTCACGGGAGCCGCACAGAGACATCCACGCGCGCATGAGGCTGCATAACAACAGAGTGGGGAGGCAGGTGAGAGCCCGCCCCCGGGCCAGCCCCCTAACCCCTTTCTCCTTCGGGGGTCTCCTTACTGCTCCCTTCAGCTCAACCTTTCTCATTCCTTTCTTCCTTTCTAACTCGGTCAACGTGCATTTGATGCCTTCTGTGTGTCAGGCGACTACCAGGCCTGGGATATACACAGATGAAACAAACCTTGTCCCACCCACCCACCCTCCCTTTTCCCAGGGTGACAAAGGAAGATCAGTAGTCTGCACTCCAAGGGTCCAGACCTGGCTTTGCCAAAGTTCTCAGAGCTTCAGTCTCCGCACCTGTGAATGGGGAGGTTGAAGCAGATCGTCATCAAGTCCCTGCCCTTCTCCGCTGGGTGGTTCTGTGTTCTCCTCATGCTGTCACCTCCTTCCTCTCTCTGCCTTTCCATGGAGTCTCAAAAAGATGGATTCCTGCAGTGCAAAGGGACTGTGCTTCCCCGACCCCTCCCTGTGTTACTGCTCTGCTTTATCCTCTTCATTTCTTCACATGGTAAAACAAACAAGGAAGGAAATAATGACCTGCATTTCTTGAGTGCTTGCGTTTTATATATATATATATATATATATATATAATCTCCCCCTCTCATTGTCCTAAGCACTTTGCTACATATCAGCCTATTCAGTTCTTAGAACTAACCCGGGAGGTGGATACTGCTAACAGCATGGCATGTTAAGGCGTGGAAATGGAGGCCCAGAGAGATTACAGAGCTTGCCCAAGATGCCACAGCCTCTGAGAAAGCGGTGGAAGCAGATCTCAGTCTGTGCTCTCTTGCTTTCTGGGGTAAAGTCAGTACCATATTCACACAAGTGAGCTCTGGGGGCTTAGTGGTAAGGAGCTTCCCTGCCAACCCAAAGGCATGGGGTTTGAATCCACTAGCTGCTTGGGGAGAGAAAGATGGGCGGTCTCTTGCCCTGTGATTAACTGCCCCTGGAAATCTTCTGCAGGATCGGCTATGAGCTGATTTTGACTTCATGGTACATAACATGTGCACACACAGCCCACATCATGTATTATGATGGCCCATTGACCCACGTGGTAGTCAGCACCCTCCCCTCCTGGCATCATCCTCATCCTCTTAGCTCTGCCAGCCTGCTCAGAACTTGTACCTGGCTTCCTCCTGCTCTGCTGCCTTCTCCACTTCCCTTTCTCAGCTCTGGTGGTCCACTTTCTCACTTTCTGCCTCTACATAAGCTCTCAGCTGGCCCGGTACCTCCATACTGATTTAGCAGCAGGGTAAACTGAGGCATGCCCACCCTTAGGTAACAGCCAGCTCCCATTCAGCCTTATCCAGTCCACACAGCCTTTTTCCCAAGCTTCGGAGAGACGAACCCAGCCCATACCAACGGTGCCACCTCCTCATCGTTAAACTGGTTAATTAATGGCTGCTGCCTGTGGGAAGCAGATGTTCTGGAGCTGCGGGCCAAGGGAGGCATGGGACTGCTTCCCACGTGGTCTGACACCACAGGCTGCGCAGACAAGCGACAGACAGGGGCGCTTTGAGACTCTGAGGTCTCAAATCCTCTCCACAGGGTCCAGCTGCCTGCCTCTGAGGGCCAGGATAGGATCATTGCTCTCCCTGTCTGAGGGTCAGCTTTTGAAGTGAAGTGAGGGAAAGTTGTAGACCCAACTTTCTACAGAGGTTTGGTGAGGACAGTACTAAAGGGACTCTTTGGTAGGTGACCCTTGGGCCTGCTGAGAACTAGTAGGGGGAGGGGATTGTATAATAGCTAGAACCAAGCTAGGAGCTCTCTGTTCTGGGGACCTGGTTTGTTTTGGGATAGAATCTTGGGACCAGCTGGTGGACTTTCTCCCCAGGACTGACAGTCCACTCAGGATACAGCAAGATGCAGTCCTGGTTAACCTCAGGGTCCTATCTCCCTAGCCCCAGTTCCCTCCCTAGGCTCTCAGCAAGAGGCTACAGGACCCCAAGTGAACAGGACTTGCTTAGATTCACCACAACCTCCCATCACAGCCTGGAGCTAGGCCAGAGGCTTTGGGCTGGGATGTAGTGGGCCTGCAGCCCCCCC
>NW_006399856.1:85746-99038 GCF_000299155.1 Elephantulus edwardii | reverse complement strand
CTTTCCTCCCTCGGGATTCAAGGAGAGGGACTTTCCCTGAGGATCTGGGATCCCCCCTCAGGAAGCTAGAGAGGACTTGGGTGGCAAAAGAGAGCCTTCAGCCCCAGGGGGCCCCTGCAGCTGCTGGGAAAGGGGGACCGGGAGTGGAGAAGGAGGACAGGAAGGAGGGAATTCCCCCAGGGCCTGGCCTGCTGGGAGGTGGATGGGAGCCCAGCAGAAGAGCAGGCGATTATGTCTGTGCAATGCACGCTGGTGTTCAAGGCCTCAGAGACTCTCGCAGGTCAGCCCCAGTGGAAGGACGAGAGAGCCTCGAGGCTGGCCGCCAGAGCCGCCCTCACGCTGCCTCCTTTCGCAGGCGGTGATGGAGAACATGCGGCGGAAGTGCAAGTGCCACGGCACGTCGGGCAGCTGCCAGCTCAAGACGTGCTGGCAGGTGACGCCCGAGTTCCGCGCCGTGGGGACGCTGCTGCGCAGCCGCTTCCACCGCGCTGCGCTCATCCGGCCGCACAACCGCAATGGCGGCCAGCTGGAGCCGGGCCCCGCGGGGGTGCCCTCGCCCGCCCCGGGCTCCCAGGGCCCGCGCCGCCGCGCCAGCCCCGCCGACCTGGTCTACTTCGAGAAGTCCCCGGACTTCTGCGAGCACGACCCCCGCCTGGACTCGGCGGGCACCGTGGGCCGCCTGTGCAACAAGAGCAGCGCGGGCCCCGACGGCTGCGGGAGCATGTGCTGCGGCCGCGGCCACAACATCCTGCGCCAGACGCGCAGCGAGCGCTGCCACTGCCGCTTCCACTGGTGCTGCTTCGTGGTCTGCGAGGAGTGCAGGATCACCGAGTGGGTCAGCGTCTGCAAGTGAGCGCCCGCCAGCGCCCCCCTGGACGCCACGGCACTGGGGGCTCTGCAGGGACCCCTGAGCTCAAGTCTGCAGTCACAGGACCCTGGCTCAGGGGCCAGGACTGATTTGCCGCCCCTGCTCCCCAAGCTCAGTCGGGTTGGGGATTGCCCACCTCCTAGGGCTAGTGTGGCCGGCAGCCCCTGGACAGTCTCCTCCCATCCAGTCACCCCCTTCCCTGCAATGGGAGGGGATGGAGACTGGCCCAGGGGCTGCCTGTGACACATGGGCGTAGCTGAGCTGAAGTGACTCCAAAGGACCCGGCCACTCTCCCAAAATGGCCTCTGCCCCTCATCGTTCATTTAACAAATATTTATTTTGCACTCTTTTTGAGGGCTGGCTCTTTGTGGGGAATGAAGGGCTTTGGGGATACCGGTGTGATGATGGGAGAGACACAGTACCTGCCCTCTTGGGGTTTACATTTTGGCCATGGGACATGAATAAACAAGCAAATATGAAAAGAAGATAAGAGTATGCGCTGTGTGCATTTAGAAAATAAACCAGGCTCTGGGCATAGAGTGGTTTGTGGGAGGTGGGAGACCTTTAGACACAGGCACTCGTGGGTCAGGGAAGGTTCCTAGGAGATACAGGCCTGCCGGAGGAGAAGGGTGAGGGGGGCACAGAGATCCAGTGTGAGGGTTTTCCAGGTAGAAGCTGTACAGTTGGTTGTGAGCCTGTTGGACAGTTGGATACTTCAGAGTGACACACTCAGGGCACTGGTTCAGAGGAGAGGTGCTCAGAGGGTGATTGGGGGCTACACCATGTCCTCTCCTTGGCCAGAGCTGGGAGTCTCAAGGTACCATAGTTTGACTCTCACATGGAGAAGATTCCTTGGGCTGTTGTATGGGAAACTGAAAAGGGGACAAGGTGACAGCAGGAGATCAGAGTGGAGGCTACAAGTCAAAGATGGAGCCTGCACCAGACAGAGGTCGTGGGACATGGCAAAGAGCCATGAGCCCCTCAGCGCTGGAGATCCAGCTGCCCCCTTGTACCCGGGTCCTCTGCCACAAGCCAGGACGAGTGGAGGTGCCCAGCAGCACCCGTCAGCAGAGATGGGAGGCACTCAGAGGAATAATCCTGGGCAAGACCCAGCTCAACCCAGCCCAGTGCCCGGGGGAGCAGGTGGGGCCAGGAGGAGTGGCAGCCAGGAGGGGGCGGGGGGGGGGGGGGGACACGGAGACTCACTGTCTGGGTTCTGGTCTTTGGAAGTCCAGGCAGGGGTGTGTGTGTGTGTGTGTGTGTGTGTGTGTGTGTGTGTGTGTGTGTGTGTGTATGTGTGTAAGCTGGGGTGGGGGTGGGGAGGCTCTTTTTGGGCCTCTTATACCTCCAGCTCCCCATCTCCGAGTGCCCCTTAACAAGTCAACAAGCCCCTCCTCCTGTGAGGACTCTCCTGGGCTGGCACCTTGTGTCCAGTGTTGGCTTTCTGAACTGGTGCTTTCCTGGAACAGACCCTCGAGGAGGAGGGGGCAGGTGGAGTCAGGAGCTCAGGTAGAGAATATTTCACCCACTTCATCTGGGCTTCCTGCTGCGCACAGCTGGGGAACATGAGGCCTGTCTCAGTTTACCTCAAACTGACATCCTTTCTCTGATAGAGGTGAAGGGTTGTCTTTTTCCTAATTGCTGACCTGCACCCATACCCCACATTGTCTTCTCTCCGCCCCATGTTCCTCTACTCCTGGGTGGGGGCTGAGAAGGAAAGAAAAACCCCCACTCGTGGTGCTGTGTCTGGTGGGCTCACCAGCTGTGAGATTTGCCCCCACCCCCCAACCTGCCTTCGAAGCTCAGGTGGCCTGGTGGGTAAGGGAGTTGCATTCCCAACCCAAAGGCAGGCAATTGGAATCCACCAGTTATTCTGCAAGAGAAGGATGAGTTATCTCCTTCTGTGCTATTTACAGCCTCCAAAAACTCACCAGAGGGTCAGCTATGAGTTGTTCTGGCACATAACAACAAACAACAACTTGCCCTCAGCTCTCTCCTTCCAGTTATCTTGATTAAGGCCACAGGGCCTCCAAATGCTCAACTCTGCTTCCCTGTAGAGGACACAGTTTCTCTCCCATTCTCCACAGATAGCCCCTTGGGCCGGCATGGAGAGTCTAGTCCCTCGGGAGGAGGGGTGAGCAGGAGCAGCCAGACACACCTGCCTCATTCCTTTCCTCTTGTTCACTGAGGAGGGAGCTGTGGGGGCTGGGCTCTCAGGGAGGAAGAGAAGCTGCAGGAATGGAGGCCTAGAAGGGAGGAAATTCTTACCACAAAAGTCCACGATAGCCCTGAGCCTTGACCTCACCCTCACCTGTCTTCCAGACTTAAGGAAGTTAGAGCTGGGAAAGGAAAGGCTGCAGATGAGGTCTGATAAGGCAGTGGGAGCACCGACCTACCCCCAGAGGGAGAAGTGGGCAGTGAGGTGAGGCTGAAGTTGGACAGTAGGCTGTAGTGGAAAGGACATGTTCACGTTCGCTCATCCATTGCCCTCAGCTCTTCACAGCTGCCCCTCCAGTGAGTGGGCTTTTGGAGGCAGTAAACCACATGGGAGGAGACGGCACGATATTTCCCCTCAGAGCAGCTGGTGGATTTGAACCACCTGCCTTTGGGTTGGCAGCACAGACACTGGAGCTCTCTAAAGAACATGTTATGGTCCTTCAAATCATGATGATCTGATACATGTTACTTTGACCTTTTGAGAAGCCCGGGTGCTGCAGCGGTTAGGCTCGCAGCTGTTAGCCAAAAGTTGGACGGCTGAAGCCAGCAGCCGCTTCAAGGGAGAACGATGTGGCATCTGGCTTCGCTGAAGATTACAGCCTTGGAAACCTCTTGGGCAGTTCTATGAGTCGGAACTGACTCCAAGGCAACGGATTTGGGTTTTGTTTGGACCTGTCAAGGAGGGGAAGGGAAGGCTGAGGAAGGAACAAATGGGGTGTTGCCTTCCTTCATCCTCCCTCTGGGCCAGGAGCTGAGTAGAGCCCTGGGGCCAAAGTTGGACCCACACTGCAGAGGGGTGTGTGGGCCCCAGGAAGACCTGCAGTGAAGATTGGAGGCGATGGGGCAGGAAAATGGGGCCTAAGAACCTGGGGGCTCTAGCTGATTAGTCCAAGGGCAAGACAGGAATCCGTGTACGCAGGCTGTTGGAAGGAATCAAGATCAGAAAGAAGGGAAGGAGGCTGAAATACAGTGGGCAGATTGGGAGGAAGAACTCTCCAAGGGCGGGCTGGGGGACGGTTAGGAGGGCGGGAATCCCGAGGTTACAGTTGAAAATGAAAACAGAGGATGGCCAGAGAATGTCCAGAGGAGCAGAGGAGAAATCTGCCTCTGTCCCTGTCACCTTGAGGGACACAGGAAAGAAGACTATGGTCTAAGAGGGCCTGAGTGGTTCCAAAGGGAGGAAGGGAGGCTTCCAGTGGAAGACAGCGGTGGGTAACACAGGTAGGGAGGGTCAGGGCTTCAGGAGAGGTAGCCAGGCTAGGGGTCACAGCAGGCACTCTGCTTCTCTGATGCCCAAGGTTCTGCCTTTGGGGGGAAAAGGGAAAAAAAAAAAAAGAGGAGGGGGAGGAACGTAAGGGCAGACACCTGAGGGCCCAGGTGAGCGAGAAGCTGGGCCTGCGACACCAGCCTATCCCTCCCCCCTAATCAATGTGTCCCAGCTAGCCCTGGGCAAGGGGCCTTCCATGTTGGGTTGTGGCCAGACCTTACTAGGGCCCCCCTTCCTCCTCTCCCCCCTTCTCATGTGGTTGCCGGCAGCTGCCTGCGGTCGCCCCAACCCCTGCGCTCCAGGCACGGGGACTTTCCAACAAGGGAAAAAATGACTTAATGAGAGTGGGAGCTGGGGGCGGAGGGACAGGTCCCTGTAATCACCACTCGGCTGTGGGGTCTGCGCGCCTCTGGGCCCTTCTCCGGCTTCCTGCTGCCAGCGCTCCCTTAGGGCTCTGCTGGGGGTGGTGGATGGCCTGTTGACAGGGGGATCCCCTTTTTTACTCCTTAGGCTCTCAGTGCGCATAAGCCCATCAGTCCACCGTAAACCTTCCCCTTGGAATTGGAATGGGCAGCCTCTCGGGACGCATGGTCCTCTGCCGGTGGATTTGGAGATGGGGGATCATGAGGCAAGCCCTTTGCCACTTGGCGTCGGCGCACTTTGCAACGTCCCCCGGTTTCTGTGGCAACCAGAGCAGTCGAGGTGCGTCCACAGGGCTGAGAGGCTCCCGCTCCCCCCTTTCCTTGCCGCCTGGAGGGCCAGGCCGGGCCGCTGCGGTGCGCGGGGGTGGGGGTGTGCCTTTGCCATGGCAAGGGTGCGCTAGGAGGGCACATTCTTCCCCAGGGTGGGAGCGCCCGGATACGAGGAGGGGAGTGACGGGGGCGGCAGAAAGGGGAACGGGGGCGGGGCGCGCCAGAAGGAAGGAGGAGTCTTGGGCAAGGCCAACCGGGGCTTTGGAAGTTGGGGTGGGGAGCTAGGAATCTACCCTCTGACCCCTGCCCCACTCTTCGAAGGTCTCAGTGTCCGTGCTGGAGTTCAGTGCCCCTCCCCTTACCCGATCCGTCCCCTAGTCTCCGGGGAAGGGACCCCAGACCACTGAGCTGAAGCCCTCTGAGCTTCCTGGAGGCCCAGCTATAAGGGTCGGTCCCCCTTTCCCGGAGCAGAGTCGCAGCCCAATCTGCCGCCGGCCCCGCAACCCTGCAATTAAGCCGCCTGTCTGCCTCTGCTTCGCCCGCGGCTCCTCCCGCCAGGTCCGCCTGCACCGCCAATTACCGCCGCGCAGCCGCTGATCCCCGCGGAGCCGCCAGGTGCGGGGAGCGGGCGGGCCAAGGGGCGGGCACTGGGGTGTGCCCCCAGCCCCCGGGTCCTCTAACCCGAGCTGCGGTGGTCTGCCAGTCCCTCTCCTCCGCACCAGACGCTGTGAGGAAGAGGGATCTACTCGGTGGTCGGCCCTGCTGTGCCTCAGTTTCCCTCTCAAGTGCATTTCGCATTTCGCACCCTGCGTAGAAAGGGTTCACTGTGTGCATTGCTGGTGGGTCTGCCCTGGAGCACGGCTGCTGGCTCCTCAAGAGGTGAAGCGCTCAAGGCCACCTCTTGCTTGCTTCCTAGGCCTGCATCCCGCCCCATGGGCCCTGCTGAATCTCGAGCAGCCAAGTTCAGGGTCACTGGAAGCCCCTGCTGCACTGTGCGGCATCAGAAAAGTGACACCCTCTCTGAGTATGTGTGGCCCACTCTTCTGCACCCTCCCCAAAGCCTCACTGCCGTCCAGTTGGAAAGACTCTTCGCTGGCCCTCCAGCGAGTTTTCTGAGGCTATAAATCGCTCGGGAGGACATTGCCCATCTTTCTCCGAAGGAGCCTGTGACAGATTGCAACAGCCTTTGGTTTTAGCTTCGCAACTCCCTACGGGCTAGACCCGCAGAGCAGCTCGGGCGGCTGCCGTGTGGCGACTGTAGGGCATTCTGCCACCAGGCTAGCCCTCTGCTTCTGCTCTTTGCTGTCCTCGCGTCTGCAGGTCTGAGAGCGCAAGGACAGAGCTCCGTTCCCTCCCCTCCTGTCCAGTTGTCCACAGCTGGCCGGCCGCTGGGAACCGCCCACTGCCCACTGCTGGGAGCACGCGCCCTCTGCTGGTCTGAAGCGGCGGCGCACTGACTTTTGAACGAGGACCACGAGCCTCTGCAGCTGCCGCTGGAGGCCAAGGATACTGCTTCTGCTGGATAAACCTAGGGTTCCACCGACTTGATCGCTTGCCCCTATGTTCCGTTCCCTCTCTCCTAAATCCAAATCCAATGGTCTTTGCTCTCCTATGCCTCGGCCTGACTGACTGTCTTTTCCTCATTACCTGTGCTTTCAGCTCTATCCGGGTGACATAGCTGTCCCTGTCTTCCCTGTCTGGGCTTCATTGACAGGTTCTGCGGCGCCATCTGTTGGCAACCAACGTAAAAGTCCGAAAATAGGAGCATGATTACATAAATCACCCCCATCTGCTCAATGGAATTCTTTGCCCCCGTCCTTAAAAAAACGAAGCAAAGTATATTTAGTGACTGGGATGTGTTTGCTCTCTATCAGGGGAGAGGTGCATGATACAAAATAGCAACAGGGTAGGATCCCTCTATTTTCCCCCATCAAAATTTATATAAATGTGATTTGCATTTTAAAAGTTCAGAGCAGGCACCAAAATGCTAACAGAAATTAATCTTGAAAATGGGAGTCAAGGTGGTTTAAGGGATTCTGGTGTCTTCAGGTAAGCATCAGCTGCTAACCAGACAGGTGGATGGCTATGCTCCCATAAAGATTATAGCCTGGAAACCCTTTGAAGGTAGTTCTGCTCTATCACATCAGGTCACTATGAGTCCACGTCAATTTGATGAGATCTAGGAAAAACCGATTTTGCTCTCTCTGTTTATTTGAGTTTTTAATTTGTGTGAAATGACTATGAATTGCTTGGACACAATAATTTCACATGCATAATAATATTTTGGCCTGAAGTGTGAGAATCTAATATTATTATTCAACAACAAATAATTTATAATAATAGCCATTCAGTCAGAACTGACTTATCACTGGTTCTCTGTAAATCACATGGGAGGTGGTTGCTTATCTTTTTCCGAGGGACTGCTGATGGATCTGAACTGTCAGAGAGACACAGTCTTTGGGTTACCAGTACAGCTTCCTACAGGCCAGGCCACCAGTGCTCATTGTTGTTGTTATGTGTTGTTGAGTTGCCTGCGACCTATAGTGACCCTATTACAGCACCTGAGTCAGTCTCACTAATTCTGACACAGTAACCCCCATTGCCCCAGTTACTGTATCAATCCATCTCATCCAGAGTCTTCCTCTCCTTTGTTGTCCCTCCACACTTCTGAGCATGATGTCCTTCTCCAAGGACCATTCCCTCCTAGCTACATGCCCAAAGTATGTGAGACAGGCTTGGAAGCAGGGGTGGTATCCAATTCCTAAACATGTCTCTGAAAACTATGAACTTAGAGAAATGACGATAGTTACAGAATAAGGTTTAAATCTTTGTTCATGGAGTTGCTACGAGTCATGCTCAACTTGATGGCACTTAACAACAATAACAACAACTTACTAGATGACCAAAATCAGGAAATTAACACTGATACATTAGAAGCATCAACTCCCAGGCCTTTTTGAACTTTATCAATTGGCACAATGATATATTTTGTAACAAAGGTATATCTATCCCAGAATTAATCATTGTATCCATTTATTTCCCTTCTATTCTTAGTTTACTGAGTACTTTTACTGTGTATAAGTTTTGGAATTTGTCAACTGGATTTCCTTCATTGCATTTTGTTACTGTGTCTCATAAGTGTCCTTCAGTTGGAGACAGTTCCCAAATCTTTACTTGTGTAGTTCGGACACTTTAGAAGACTACAGACCAGCTATATTATACAATGTCCCCCAGTTTGGATTTATCTCTGTTTCTCTGTTATTGTATCAGCAGCAATGTCACAAAAGTATTTTATTCATTGTTTCTATCTTTGGTTTTTTTTGTTTTTGTTTTTTTTTTTAAATGTGTGTACCATCAAATTGGATCTGACTGCTACAGGAGGCGATTGTTCCTCCTTCTTCAGCAGAGCATCTGGTGGATTCTATCTTTGTTTTGATGCTCAAAATTCCCCAGGTTGCCTTCCTGCCAGAAGTTGAGGGAGCAAAAACTTGATTTCTGACTGAGTTCCCACTAAGGAGGGTCCCCCAGCTTAAGAAGGAGTTCAGTCAGTTATGGCTGAAAAAGTCAGGTATAGGTTTCTGAGCAAGTCAGGAGGGCCTCTATCAGCTTCTCCAAACTATCATTTAGCAGGCTTTTTTTCCTTTACACACATCCCCTAAACTAAGGCTATATGCAGTTCTCTTCCTGCCTCAGCCCCTGTGACAGCCAATCTTTATTGAATTATGTATTCTCCCCTTTTCTGGAATCTGTGCTGGATCTGTGACTCATTTCCACCAACATCATGCTGTAGGAGTGACTTTTTATAACTCCCAAGGTGAGGACACAAATCTTGCCTTGGTGTCTTCGGATCTTTACTCTAGGGATGCCCACCACTATGTAGAAAGCTTGTCTATGCCAAGACCACCATACTTGGAGGAACATGGATCTGTGATGGAGCTAGAGAGCTAGTTGGTGCATTCCTAACTATGCAAGCCAATTCAAATGAGGTGCCAGCCATGTGATTAATAATGCTATACTGGATGTCCAGCCTGGCTGAGCCTTCAGATAATTCTAAAGCCACAAAGTTAAAAACAAGTCTGTTATAAATGACTGCTTTATCTGGAATGTTCTCCGCATTGTCCTATGCTACACACATACCTACTCAAAATCTCCCCAGTGACTGCTTCAAAGTGCAGAGAAAAAGTCAGACTTTGTGGAGAAAGATGGGACAGAATATCATTATTATTAACCACCTTGTATACACTGGACACTTACATGTGAAAGATTAATAATTTCCATGTGAGAGCTTACTA
Source organism: Elephantulus edwardii (assembly GCF_000299155.1). NCBI lineage: Eukaryota > Metazoa > Chordata > Mammalia > Macroscelidea > Macroscelididae > Elephantulus > Elephantulus edwardii. The sequence goes on along the minus strand of NW_006399856.1, from coordinate 89,702 downwards.
TGAAATAGTCATTGCACATATATCCAACCTTCACAATAAACTATTAAGTATTGTTATTCTTATCTAGCAGCTGAAGAATAAGAGTTACTCAAAGTCACACAGTAAAGTGTCTAGGTTTTTATGTAGAGATGGCTCAGTGTGAACATGGCACTATTCACCGAGCTACAATGTTCTCCAGGAATCTAGGTTGTTCCCCTATGGACAGAGGGACTGGTTGACAAATTGCTCTATCCCAGTAAGTCTTAGAGCTGAGGTCAAATTTCCAGAATGGGACTGTCCTTGGGGTTGGGGAGAGACTGAGTAAGATGGGTTCAATAATGTATACTGCACTGAAACAGAGGAGGGAGAGAACCGTCTAAAAGAGAGATATAACTGGGTATTTCTGTCATCACAGGAGACTAGAGCGAGGGCTGCATGGTGGAGGGGACCTGGGGGAGGGTTTGTAAAACAATGAAAGAATCTTTTCTTTTACTTTTCCATAATTTTTGGACTCGTGTACTTATAACTTGTTAGTCAAATTTGTGTCTTCTAGGTTGCAACACCCCCATGATACATCTTCAAGGATATGTACATGTACAGCCAAGCACAATCAATAAGAGTGCATCTGAATTCCAAAATCAATCTCCATAATAGTCTATGTGTTTCCTACTGCCAAAGGGGCCCTTTAGAGTAGTGAGAGAAGATCTTCACCCTGAAACCCACAGCGTCCCTTTTCAGCAGGAAGTAGCTAAGAGAATACGCCGTGCCCTTTTCTTTATGACTCAGGGTGAAGTCTCTCTCAGGGAGGAGTGATAGGGAATGGCAAAGGATACACTGACAAAGAAGATTAATCAGAACTGGCTTTGACAAGCACTGTGGCATTTGGACAAGAACAAACTGGGAGGAGGGTAGAGAGAATAGTGCAACAATGAATGAGTGGAAGCCCAAAATCTCTGTAAATGTTTATGAAAATTAATAAAATATAATTATAGAAAAAAAAATTTCCAGGCTCAAATTCCCTGCAGCGTCTTTTCCTGTATCCCTATTTCCTTTACTGGTTTGAACCTCAGATCCTGTCTATACAGCGAAGAGTCACGCCTTTCTCTTGGAGTTACTGTGGGAATGAAATGAAACAGCGTGCCCACCTGGCACTCACTGAGAGTCAGAACACAGTAGCTACTAGTATTGCTGAGTCTTTGTCCCCCCCGCAGGGAGCTCTGGAGGCTGGATGCACACAGTGCTGAGCTGCTAATCTCTCTGGAAGTTTGAATCCACTGGCCATTCTGTGGGAGAAAGATGAGCCATCTCCTCCTCTCGTGCTAAAAATGTACAGCCTTGAAAAACCACTGGAGGGTCAGCTATGAGCTCTCACTTGACGTCAATGAGTTTGTGGTTTAGGGTTTATCTCCCACAAGAAGATCCAGTGGCATAATGCATCATGCGCAGGGATGATAGCCCAGCTCAGCGCCGCAAGAGAAAAAAGGGCAATAACCTCCCTAAAAATACACAGGAACCTAAAGGCGTTCACTAGGAGCCTGGGTTGGAATCCACTCATCTGCAGCGGATTATCACCCATAACCATATGGCCGGGGTGAAGGGGAGGCACTGACACCAAATTGAAAGTCTCTGTACTCTCGATCTGAACTTTGGGGTCCGAGTGGGCGTAAGTGTTTCATCTGTGCTGCTAGAAGGTGAACTGGGAGAAGGGTCCCCATTCTGGAGACCACCGAGAGCTGCGAAACCCACGAGACCCGCAGGCTCCGTTAACCGGGCTCCCACCCAATGGGCGAGAAAACAGATATCGCGATATCTTGAAAGAGCAAAAGGACTTCAGGCCGGAAGTAAGGGGCGGGGCCAAGGGAGGGCGCTTCTTTTGAAACCTGAGACAGATGCCAAAATCAGTTCACACTACTGTCTCTTTACACTGTTGGCCTTGGAGTGTGAGCATTTTAAAGAAGTTTGCAATAGTGAATATATTTAGTGGTGAGAAAAAAAACCCAACAAAACTCACACCAGTTGCCATTGAACGGCTTTTGGCTGGTGATGATCCAAGGTATTGCAGCTGAAGCCGACCACCAGCCTTTCTTCTCAGGAGCCTCTGTTGTTAGGGGCCCTCAGAAGACGATGATTCATTGTGACCCTGTGAACAACAAACGGATCTGAACCTTGCCCCACCCTGTGCCATCCTCACCATCTCTGATATGTCCAAGTCATTGTTAAAGTCCCTGTGTCAATCCATCTTGTTCAGGGTCTTCCTCTCTTTCACTGATCCTCTGCCTTTCCCAACATATGTCTTTCCAAGGACTGGCTCTTCCTGACAATTTGCTCAAAGTATGCGAGATGAAACTTCATCCTTGCCTCTAAGGAACACCCTGGCTGCACTACCTTTAGGATAGATTTGTTTGAATGGTAACTTTTGTGTTGGTAAAGAGTGGGTTTAACTGGTTGAGCCACCTAGATGAGGGACATATTGAAGCAGTCACTGTTGTTGTTGTTAGGTGTCCAAGTACACATCACAGTGACTGTACAAACAACAGACTCTGTCCCATGCTGTGCTATCCTCATCACCTCTGACACACTGGAACCTGTTGCTGCAGTCATTATGTCAATCCATCTCACTGGGGAGATTCTTCTCTTCTGCTGACCTTCACCTTTCTGAGAATGATGTCCTTTTCCAAGGAATAGCATCTCCTAGAACATGTCCAAAGTATTAGAGACAAAATTTCACCATTTTACTTCCAAGGAGCACTCTGGCTGCACTTTCCCCAGACATATCTGTTTATTCTTTTGGCAGTCCATGGGATATTCAGCACTCTTCTCTAATATGACACCTAAAAGGCATCCATTCTTCTGCCATCCTCATTTCTTGTCTAGCTCTTAATAGTTTTCTTTTACTGAGAGTGTAGTATAGAAAAGACCATGTACATACATCCAAACCTTATAATAACTGTGATGTACTATTCCTATCTTTACCTATCAATGAAAAATCTGAGTCTCAGGAAAAGAGAAAAGTAAGTGGCTCAAAGGCCGCTTTGGACCATGTGGGTTTTGAAAGACTGAGTAACTGAAAGACTGGTGGTTCAAATACATCCAGAGTCTCAGAATAAGACCTAACTAGATGACACAATGACTGCAGCAATGGGATCAAGTGTGTCAGAGACAATGAGGATGGCTCAGGATAGGACAGGATCCAGATCTATTGTTCATAGGGTCACTGTGAGTTATACACACCTTGATGGTACCTAACAACAATATATGGTATAAAAGGTCATATTCCTCTTCAAAACATAGAAATAAAACAAAACATATTCCCAGACCACAATGCTACAAAATTAGAAATTAATAACAAGAGGATAAAGGAGAAAACCCCATATATTTGGAAGCTGAACAACACCTTTCTTGAACATGAGTGGGTACTAGGAGAAATAAAAAATGAAATTAAGAAGTTTCTTGAAACAAATGACAAGAAAAACACAACTTACCAAGCCTCTGGGAAAGAGCCAATGTAATAATCAGAGGTCAGTTTATAGCAATAAGCAAACACATCAAAAGGCAGGAACAAAATGACCACTGATTCTCTAACCCAACATCTCCACAAATTGAAAAAGAACAGCAAGAAAACCCAATATCCACTAAAAACCATAAAATTATAAAAATTAGTGCAGAAATAAGTGAAATAGAGAAAAGAAAAACAATTGAAACTATCAACAAAACTAGGAGTTGGTCAATAAACTCAACAACAAACCTCTAGCAAAACTAAAAAAAGGAAAAGACACAATCAAATAAAAGATGAAACAGGCAATATACAATAGAACCAACTAAAAGAAGAAGGCTAACAATGGAATATTATGAAAAACTATACTTAAACAAATATGAAAACCTAGAGGAAATGGACAATACTCAGAAATTCACCACCTACCTAAACGGACACAAACCGAAACTGAACGCCTGAACAGACCCATTACAAAAGAAGAAAT
>NW_006399856.1:83298-84681 GCF_000299155.1 Elephantulus edwardii | reverse complement strand
GTTTCTCCACAACCTCGCCAGCATTTGTTGCTTGCTGTTCTGTTAAATTTTGCTATTTTGACTGGGGTGAAATGATATCTCATAGTTGTTTTTCTGGGCCAGATGGTTTTACAAGTGAATTTTATCAAACATTCAGAGAAGAACTCTCACCAATTGTACATAAACTACTTCAGAAAATAGAAAAAAATGAAATTCTCCCAGACTCATTTTATTAAGTGAACATATCGTTGATACCAAAGCCAGGTGAAGATACTACCAAAATAAAAAACAACAAGCCAATATCTCCAATGAACATAGATGCAAAAATCCTCAATAAAATCCTGGTCAATAGGATCCAATGATACATGGGGAAAAAAATTCACCATGACCAAGTGGGATTCATAACAAGTATGCAAGGATGGTTCAACATAAGAAAAACAATCAGTGTAATTCATCACTTTAACAAATCAAAGAACAAGAACCCCATGATCCTATCAGTTGATGTAGGAAAGGCCTTTGACAAAATCCAGCACCCTTTCCTGATTAAAATACTCAACAAAATAGGATTAGAGGGGAATTTCTTCAACATACATAGTGAAAAGTATATACGCAAACCCGAGAGCCAACATTGGTCTCAATGGAGAGAGATTAAAGGCATTCCCTTTGAGAACAGGAACTAGTCAAGGATGCCCAATATCACCTCTCCTATTCAATATTCTATTGGAAGTCTTAGCAATAGCAATAAGAATAAGCATGAGAAGGATATAAAAGGTATCCAAATTGACAAAGAGGAGGTAAAATTATCTCTATATGCATATAAGATAGTATACTTAGAAAACCTTAACAACTCAGCAAGAAAACTATTGTACTTAGTTGACCAATTCAGCAATGTGGCAGGATACAAGATCAACATACAAAGATCAATTAAATTTCTCTCCAGTGACAAAGAGAATACAGAATCGGAGCTAAGAAAAACAGTATCCATCACAACAGCTAATCACAAGATTAAATACTTGGGAGTAAATATAACTAGAAGCACAGAGGATCTATTAAAAGAAAATACAAACATTAATACAAGAAACAGAAACCTGGAGAAGTAGAAGAATATATTTTGCTCATGGATAGGAAGACTCAATATTGTGAAAATGACAATCCTACCAAAGGCAATCTACATGTTCAATGCAATCCCAATACAAATACCAATTCCATTCTTCAATGAGATGGAAAAGGCAGTCTCCAATTTCATTTGGAATGAAAGAGACCCTGAATAAGCAAAGCACTCCTTAAAAAGAGAAACACACCACAACAAGATAAAGGTAAATAATCCAATAGAAAAATGGGCACAGGATATGAATAGACACTTCACCAAAGAAGACATTCAGATAGCCAACAAGCACATGAAGA
>NW_006399856.1:30251-80275 GCF_000299155.1 Elephantulus edwardii | reverse complement strand
TGCAAGGAGGGACTGGTCCTTGGAGAAGGACATCATGTTTGGCAGAGTGGAGGGGCGGTGAAGGACAGGAAGACCTTTGATGAGATGGATTGATTCTGTGACTAGAGAGGTGGGAATAAGTGCGTTTGAGATGGCTAGGTTGGCACAGGATAGAAGAGCATATAGAGCTCTTTTACACAGGGTCACTATGAGTCGCAAGCGACTCGATGGCACATAACAACAACAACATCTGCAGAAAACTCCAGCAAGACCCACACCTCACACCATGCACTCAAAGTGGTTTAAGGACCTAGAACCAAAATCAAGGAAGAACTCTCAAAGCACTAATCCACAACATGAACAGTCTTCCAAGAATCCTGAAAAACTACAACCAAGAGAGGATAAAATAGATGAATGGGACCTTTTAAGAATAAAATCTCTATGCACATCTAAAAACTTCTCCAACCGAGTAAAAAGGGAAGCCACAGACTGGGAAAAAATATTTAGTAATGACATGTCTGATAAGGAACTTATATCTAGAATTTATAGAATACTTCAGCACCACAACAAGATAAAGGTAAACAACCCAACTGCAAAATGAGCACAGGATATGAACATACACTTCATCAAAGAAGACATTCAGATGGTGAACAAACAAATAAAGAAATGTTCCAAATCCCTAGCTTTAAGAGAGATGCAAATCAAAACAACTATGAAATATCATCTCACCACAGTAAGAATAGCAAAATTCAACAGAGCAACAAAAAACACATGCTGGGGAAGTTGTGGAGAAACTGAAACCCTTATTCACTGTTGGTGGGAGTGTAAAATGGTGCAACCACTGTGGAAGGCTTTATGGAGCTTTCTCAAAAAGTTTCAAACAGAAATACCATTTGACTCAGCAATTCCACTACTGGGATTATACCCTAAAGAAACCAGAACTGCCACCCAAACAAATATATGCACACCCATGTTTATCGAGGCTTTGTTCACAATAGCAAAAGGTGCATCTTTGTGGGGTAGGGACAACTCTGAAGCAGGGGTGCACCTTAGGGGTGAAGGCACACTTGCCAGTAGTAGGTCCTTGCTCTGGGAAATGGTGCCTCATGCACTCAGACTGCAGTGCGCTGCCCTCTCCAGGCGAGGGGAGAGACCTGCGGTCTCAGAGAGGTTTTTGCTCTGAGCTGGCTCCAGTGCCCTGACCTGCAGTTTCCACGCCACACTGCTGGACAGACAGCCTGCAGAGACAGTGGAAACAGGCCAAGTGCCCATCAACAAACGAATGGATAGAGAAACTGTGGTATATTCACACAATGAAATATTATGCAGCATTGAAAAGCAAGGAACTCATGGAATATTATACAAAATGAGTGACCCTGGAGGACATTATAGGGGGTGAAATATCTCAGTCACAAAAGGACAAATACTGCATAATGATATTGTTATAAAACAGGACTGATGTTGGGGTTGGGGGGAAACTAAGAAAAGAGGGGTTAAATAATTTGCACTCCATTGAAACAGATGAGGGAGAGAACTGCTTAAACTGGATATAGGATTGGGTATTGTTCGCATGGCAAGAGTCCAGAGTAGGAGCTGCATAGTAAAGTGGACTGGAGGGTGGGGATTATACAACAATGAAGGATTTTTTTTTCATTTTCAAAGAGAAAAGCAAACTTGGGGGGAGGTGTGGGCAGGGAGGAAAATGTGCAAAAAATGAATGAATGGAAATCCAAGTTCTCTATAATCTTTCATTAAAATAGCAATTAAAAATATCAATTAAAAAAAAGAATGTAAAAGAAAAAAGGTCATAGTCCTGAAAACTCTACGGATCAGTCCTACTTTGCATGAATAGAATAAGCAAAAGTTGGTTACTGACAACAATAATGGGGACACTTTTAAAAAAAATTTAATTAATTTTAATGAACACTGACAGAGATTTTGGATTTCCATTCATTCATTGTTGCACTTTTCTCCCCGCCCACTCTCCTCTCTTTGAAAAGAAAAATTCCTTCATTGGTGTACAATCACCCCATCCACCCCCATCCACCTGCCCCTCCCCCCACGCCCGGAGTACACTTCATTATGCAACCTTAATTCTGGATTCTTGTGATAACCATACTAATGGGGACACTTTTAATGATTTTATTTAGATTATTTATTTATTTATGTGTTAATGTGTATACTTAAGTTATTGCTCATGTTCCCAGAGTAGGAATGGCTTCAAGGAATACCTGGCACAACTATGGTGACCTGAAAGTGTCAAAGAACTTTTTGGACCTATTGCATCCAGCACTAGAAGTATGAGGGGAGTACAAGAAAGGAAAACCCTGGATGAGATGGATTGACACTGTAACTGAGATAGACAATAGGGTAGGCATGTCAGAGACAGTGAGATTGGCTCAGGATAAGAGGTCAGAGATCTGGGCACAAGGTCACTATTAGTTGTAAGTAACTCAATGGCACATAACAACAACAATAAAATCTATAGATAACCAAACAAGTAGTTACTTCTTAAAATTCTACTTTAAGATAGTTAGATTTTGTTGTTATATGCCAGCAAGTCAGAACTGACTCTTAGCTAACCCTCCAGTAGATTTTCAGAGGTTGTAAGTTGCATAGGAGGAGATCTGCCCATCTTTCTTCTGCAGAGCAACTAGTGGGTTTGAACTGTTGGCGTTTGAGTTGGCAGGACAACCCTTAACCTACTCCTGAGACCACTAGTACTATATAATAATCTGCTGTCAGGGACTTCTCCAGAGTACTGAGAAGCAACAGTGTCAGCCTGGAGACTAAGGTGCACCTGATGATATAGGCCATGGGCTTTGCAATTAATTACTTGCTATTCATCAGAAAGCTAGACAATGAGTAGGGATGACAGAAGGAGAATTGATGACTTTGAGTTGTGGTGCTAGAGAAGAGTATTGAATATACCATGGACTGACAGGAGAACAAACAGGTTTGTCCTAGAGAGGGTGAAACCAGGCTGTTCCTTGGAGGCAAGGATTCTTAAGCTTCGTCTGACATATTCTGGGCATGTTGCAAGGAGGAACCAGTCCTTGGAGAGGGACATCATGCTCGGACGGGTGGAGGGACAGCATAGGAGAGGAAAATCCTGGATAATATGGATTGACTCAGTGACTAGGATAATGGGGGTGGCTGTGTCGGAGATGATAAGGTTGGCTCAGGATAGAGCAGGCTTCAGAGCTGTTGTACTCAGAGTTGCAATGAGTAGCAAGTGACTTGATGGTACTTAAGAACAATAACAATTTTTTATCCTTTCTTTCATAAATTTATTTTCACATATGTACCCAATCTTTTATTTACAATCTCATATATTTTGAAGATTCCCATGACACTATAATCACTAGATCTGCATTTCCTGGTTATCATCTCTTGTAGACCACGTTGATAAGGGCAGGGCATGTATTTGTTCTCTTAATTTTAGAGAAGAGAGGATAGAGATTCAGAGGGGTGGAGTTGTGTGCCCAAGCAGAACTGGAGCTAGATATCAGCTCTTTTGTTTCTCTGTTCAGGCATTTGGTTAAACCAGGAGGCAAATGCCCTAATCCAAAAGCCTTTCACTGTCTTCAGTGAAATAAGTATGTTTATGTGGTCTGCACTGGGGTTCTGGAGTCTACACAGTCCAGGTGAGAGACTTGGAAACAAGTTGCCTTTCTGAAGTCTCCTCAGATCTCAGATGGTGGCGGCTGCTGTGTGTCTTTACCCCCATCGCTCCCCAGAGGTGAAGGAAGGCCAGCACAGCCCTTTCTCTCCAGCAGGAGGAGAAATGTGGACTGCTTGAACAGAAACAGCCAACCAGTGAATCTGCTGTGTGAATATGCATGAAAACATGTCTTTTGTTATTTCTCAGGCCAAATGTATTTCTGGTCTGTTTCCCTGGAGACTTGGAATAGTGAGAGGCCTCACCAAGTGTAGCATGTTTTTGCCAGCTCCACTTCCTTTCCAATTCCCAAAACCTGTCAACTCATTTCTCCACCTGGTCTGATTTTACCCAAGGTCACTAGCAAATCTTTTACTGCCATATCCAATTTTTTTTAGTCTTTATCTTAACTAGTCTCTCCCCCTTATATCAGTGACATTTCAAAATGGAAATTTGATCCACCCCCACTTAAAATCCTTCAGTGGTTCTCTGTTACTTTAGGAATTAAGATACGAATTTCTGTTCTTCATAATCAAGACTCTGTCCTCTCCAGCATCATTCTAGTTACTGTGAACTTTAATTTCTCGTATGGACCATACCCTTTCCTGACACAGGGGTTTTATATATGACCCCCCCGTTCATTCTCTATGTATGTACTCATTGATATCAAATCTGTTCCAACTCACAGCAACTATACCTCAAGTTTCTGAGGCTGTAAATTGAGAGGAGAGTGCCCGTTTTCTCATGGAGTGGCTGGTGGGTCCCAACTGCTCATCTGTGGCTAACAGCTGGGTGTAACACCTGTTGTCCAATGGAAACTGCAAGGTTTAAAATCAGAAAAGGTGTATGCCAGGGTTGCATCCTTTCTCCATACCTATTCAATCTGTATGCTGAGCAAACCATTCGAGAAGCTGGACTCTATGAAGAAGAATGTGGTATCAGGATTGGAGGAAGATTCATCAAGAGCCTGTGCTATGCAGATGACACAACCTTGCTTACCGAAAGTGAGGAGGACTTGAAATACTTGCTGCAGAAGATCAACGACTACAGCCTCCAATATGGATTGCATCACAACATCAAGGACACAAAAACCTTCACCACTGGACTGAAAAGCAACATCGTGATCAATGGAGAAAAAATAAAAATTGTCAATAATTTCTTATTACTTGGATCCACAATGAACACCATTGGTACCAGCAGTCAGAAGGTCAGGAGATGTATTGTATTGGGCAAGTCTGCTGTCAGGAACTTCTCTACATTGTTGAGGAGAAATGATGTCAGTTTGAAGACTAAAAAGGTGCCTGATTTAGGCCTTTTCAATCCTCTGCTATGAATCTGAGAGCTAGACAGTGAATAAGAATAACACAAGAAGAATTGATGCCTCTGAGTTGTGTTGAAGAAGAGTACTGAATAACCCATGGACTGACAAAAGAACAAATAGATATGTCTTGGGGAAAGTGCAGCCACAGTGCTTCTTGGAGGCAAAGATGGCAAAGGTTTGTCTTTTATATTTGGAATGTGTTGCTAGGACAGGCTCTTCCTTGGAAAGGGACATCGTGCTTAGAAAGGTGGAGGGGTCAGCAAAAGAGAGGAAGACCCTTAATGAGATGGATCGTGACTACAGCAGTGGGCTATAGAAAGATGATGGGGATGGCTTAGGACAGGACGGGGTTCACACCTGTTATTTATAGGGGGGCTACGAGTCATACTCAACTCGACAGCACTTAACAGTAGCAGTGACAACAATATTTTCCAAGCATTGTTCGAGGTCCTGAGGATACAACATTGAAACACACAGGGGAAAAAACCCCTCCTACCATGGAGGAACTCTGATAACTATCTCTGCTTCTTATAATAAGGAGTTTAGATTTATTTATTTATTATTGCTTTTAGGAATAACAGCTTTATTGAGATATAAGTCACATACCATGAAACCTACCCATTTAGAGTGGTTCACCATGGAGTTTTAGTATTCAGTTGTGCAACAAATTTTTTTATGTTTTTATTGTTTCAAAGAGAAATTCTGTCTCGACTAGCAGTTCCCTCTCTTTTCCCTCTCAAACCCTCATCCTTAAGCATATGATCTAACTGCCAATTCTGTGTGTTTCACATAAATAGAACAGTGCAGGATGTGATCTTTTTGTGTCTAATTTCCGTCACTTAGCATAATGTCATCAAGTCTATCCATTCAGGTGGCATGCATTGTTGTTGTGTACCTTCAAGTTGGAACTGACTCATAGCTGACCATCCAGCAGGCTTCAAAGACAGAAAGTCATTTGAGAGGAGAGTGTCCACCCTTCTCTAATGGAGCATCTGGTGCATTTGAACTGCATGCCTTTGGGACTGCAGCACAGTTTCTTACCACTAGGTCACCAGAGTTCCTTGGCATATATTAGTGTTTGTGTTGTTGTTGGGTTTTTTTTCTTTTTTTCCTTTAAACTTTCTTTTATTGTTGTTAACTTTTGACCAAGAATGGAGGCCTGCCAAAGGGTGTGACTTTAAAATCCTGTAGTGAGAAGTTGGGTCTGTGGGCCAGCCTGGCACCTCCACTCTAGGAGTTGGCTTCTAGCATCTTGATGGCAGTCACTTCTTGATGGCAGTCATGTAACAGAAGTTTCTTGGGTTGTTTTTGATGTGTGTTACTGTTCCCCCCCCCTTAAAGTGGATGTCAGTTGAACTTTTGACCAAGGGTGAGGCCTGCCAAAGGGTGTAACTTTTAAAATCCTGTAGGGCCCTTGGGCCTGTGACCCTCAGACCAAATTTATTACTTTTAGAATAAATATTCTTTAAGTGATGCAGCAATCGTTTGTCTATTTGCTGTACTGAATAACTTGGAGCTGTTGTCATGCTGAACATTGTGCCTTGTTGTTGTTAAGTGCCGTCGAGTCGTAGATGACTCACACTGACCCTATGAATGAAAGACCTGAACACTTGTATAACTTTCATCGTTTCTCCAAGCCATAGTCGTGTCAAATACCATAATGGTTACCCATCATGTACAATGCTTGGAGGAGCTTCCAGATTGATTCAGGTTGGGAAGCAGGAGTCCCATCCACTTCCTAAACTAGATGCCTCTGGAAACTCTATAAATTCTATAAATGTACAGAAATGATATTAGTTATAGAACAGAGTTCTGGTCTTTTGTGCAAAGGTCACTATGAGTTGTATTTGACTTGACAACACTTAACCACTGCTACGTGAGACTAGAGTTGTTATATCTGGAGGAACATTCTTCCACTTTGTACATCACTCTTTGTCAATACGCTATATGAAGTAGTCTGGGTTTGCTGTGAAGCTGAACCTTGTGCCATTGGGGTATCAAAACCAGAATAGTTTCCCAATGTGGACAGTGTTTGGTGGAGCTCCCAGTTGTAAAACAGGTTTGGAAGCAGGAGTAGATCCACTTCCTAAACCACATGCCTCTGGAAACTCTATGAACTTGGAGAAATGACAATAGTTATGGAAAGGTATTAGGTCTCTTGTTCATACAGTCGCTATGAGTCATGCTCGACTCGTTGGCAGTCAACAATAACAACAACAAGCATACATATCACAGAACATACACCCATTCAATAGTTTCTACACGTACGGCTTAGTGACCCTGATTTCATTCAAGTGTGCAACCATTCTCCCTTTTGTTTCTGAATTATTCTCTCCCTTTAAAAGAAAACTCACTGCCCCCCAAGGCTTCTATTTAATCTTTGGAGGTGTTGTCAGCTTGATCCCATACAACTACTTTTTGAAAGACCATAATGCTAAGACACTTTAAAAAAAAAAAGCTAAACTAAACCATTGTTTGGTTTTAAGAAGACTTCAGAGAATATCTGTGGTTTGAGGTTTAAAGATTATCTCAGGATGATAGTTTGAAGAGTTTGTCTACCTTCTATACTCCAGAAAATCTAGAGTTCACTAGAATTTGAAATTGTTTTTCATCACTCACCTTTTGACCAAGATTCCTCTATGGGATCTTTGTTAAAATGCTCAGTAAATGTAGTCAGGCACCATTCAGTTGTACGGTCTTATTCATATGATTGTATTAGCCGTACATATCTCATCTTCCTCCTCTTCAGGACGTTCCTTTTTCCCGTTATTCCAAGTGAACAGAGACCAGCTGCTGTGCAGTGGATGACCCCAAGATTTTAAGACCGCAGGCCCTGTGCAACAAAGTGAACAGAAGTACATTTAATTGGGATGTCCCATAAAACCATGACCTTAAACCTCCAAACCAAGGTAACTAAATCCCATGAGCTATTTGCTTGAGCATAAATGACCTCAGTCTTTTTTGAAAAGTCATTTTAAATCATAGTAAATCTGTCACACAACCTTTAGCATTTTTTTCATATATGACAGATTATTTCATGATATAGCTCTACCACATCTCATTTATCACTTCACCCAGTGATGGACATTCAGATTGCTGACACTCTTTCAAAACTATAAATGATGCTGTTGTGAACATTCATGGGCATGCTTTTACAGGAAGGCATCTGTTCATTCTCTTTAGTATATACCTATGGGTGAAGTTTCTGGGTCGTATGTTAACTCTGTTCATTGTTTTGAGCAGCTGCCAAGCTGTTTCCAGAACAACTACATCATTTTATAGTCCCACAAACAATGTTTTTTTTTTTCACAAGCAATGTTTGAGGGTTCCAATTTTGCCACATCTTCAGCAACACTTGTTATTTATATTTTTGCTTTCTTTTTAATTACAGTGTGTTAAGTGTGGAATGGGTTTTCATTGTGATTTAGAATTTTCCTAACGACTTAAGATGTTGACCGTCTTTTCATGTACTTCTCAGCTATCTGTATGTCTTCTTCTTTGTATACATGTGTCTATTAAGATCTTTTGCTCCTTTTAACTCAGGCTATTTGTCTTTTTATTATTGAGTTGTAGATGTTCCTTTCTGGTCTACATACTCATTCCTTACTAGACAACTGGTTTGTAAACATTTTCTCCCATTCGGTGGGTTGTCTGTCCATTGTCTTGATGGCTTTCTTTGAACCACAAACTTTTTTTTTAAACAAAATTCACATTTTATTCAGATTGAAATAAACTCTACAAAAATAACAATAATAATTTCTGTATTCTTTTTAGATAAACCACAAAACACTTCTTTTTGTAGGTTTCTAGGTTTTTCTTATAAATAAAGATGAGGCAGTAGATATAATCATGAAAAAAGACAGAAGTTATCAGTCGTTAGTTTCCATGGCCTTACAGTCTATTTAGACCATGGAACAGAAATATTCACTATATACCTGCCAAAAGGTTTATGAAGGTGTAGGCTCAACAAAGGCATGTAAACAGCAGCAACCAGACATATAACAACTATTGTAAATTCTTCCATTCACATTTTAGCTGTAATTTGTTCTTTCAGGTTCATATGATAAAGACAATCTCCAGTGAAATGCATATTTGGCAAGCTCATAGTTTGCATGACCTCCGTAATTTTCTTAGCTGTCCAGTACAACTTTTTAACATACTTAACACTCCCACTAATCAATGATCAGTCTTGAGATTCATTGTAAGTTGCCCTTGAGAACCTTTTTAGCAGTGATGATGCTTATTTACATTTTCTTTTGCTGGTTGTGCTTTCGTGTCATTTATCTAATGTCTTTCCTCCTTGAGCTAGCTCGTCTGCATGAAGATCACATTCCTTTTTACATGCGCTCTAAAGTCAGCTTTGTAACTAGACTTTTATTGGGGAGATGTATTTGGTTGTCTTTTCTCCTAGATGGTGAAGTCCCTGAAAGCAAGGTATGCGGCTGCTTCCCTCCATTATGTTTCTTATCTCTAGTGCCTCAGGACTGCTGAAAGAGTGAATGCTGCTTTGACTTTGTACAGCATTCTTTCTGTGAGACACTCCTCATTTAGCCCAATAAACACATTTATTGGGGCTTCTTCCAGCCCTCTGACTGCTTTCAGGAGATGTGCCTCTTGCTTCCAGGCAGCACCTGCCAGACCCTCGCGACTAGGGATGGAGACAGAGATAAGCCCCAGCAGGTCAAACCCTTACAAGGGGATCTAGATTCCATGCAAAGGTCTCAATATATTGATGGAAGATAAACAAGCAGAGTACTCGCTCTTAATAATACAGTAGCAGGAGGAGATTGCCCATCTTTCTCCCACAGAGCAGCGGGTGGATTTGAATTGACTACGTTTGGCTGGCTGCACAACTCCTTACCACTAGACCTCTCTGAGTTTTCACTGCACTGATGAAACTGTGGAAACAACTGATGATATTTCTCTTAGAAGATTGACTGGATGCTCGAATCCTTTACTTACAGAGGAGAGGATGGGCTGTGTGAATTCCCTAAAGTTGCAGGGGTCAGGAATGTCGGTAAGATTACTAGGGGTCATATGTTAGAGAAAGACTTGTGTGTTGTCTAAAGCCACAGCAGATTAGATCCTAGCTCACCCATATTTTGTGGATTTTTTGAAGTATTTGAAGGTATTGATATCCCTATTGGCCCAGTGCTTTAGATTACTTTATCAACTGGTAATAAAAGAGGTCCTCTGGACACTGAAACCAAGAAGAGCAGCAAGCTTTCAAAAACCAAATGTTACTTGTACAAGTAAAAGCACGTGGTACAATACAGGAAAGGAGACCCCTCAGCACGGCACTGCTGGCTACTGCATTGCTGGAGTCACATTCCCTACGTGCTAAGGAAGGGCACCGGCCATAGTCAGCAGGTGCCTGGAACAGAGATGGTTCTAATCAAGGTATGTGAAACTTGATCAAGACAAGGAAAAGCAATCAGTAATCAAGACCTAAAGCTGGTCACCGCGCATGAGGCCAGGCCTTTGGTACAGACTGTTGGGTTAGCCTGTGGGTTGACTATGTGAGTCAGTTAAAGATGTAAGGAACAGCAGAAGATAAATGGGAAAGGTCCTGTTGAAGGACCTGGTGCCAGGACCTCTGGTGCACCAAGAAGCGGACACTACTGTACAACTTAGAATGGCACATCCAGAAGGGTAAGCTGTCCACTAGATTCACCAAAAAAATGGGCAACATAGTGGCTGTACTGGTTGGCAAATAGCCCAAGAGACGGCTATAGAAGCAAAGTAAAGTGATTTGGTCTCTGATGTACAACGTTGCTTCATGTGCTTATGCTAATGCCTAAGCATCTGCCCTACAATATCAGCAGTATATATATTTATGTGTAATATTATAGTATATTCTAGTATATACAGAAATAAATAAACACAGCTGGTGACGGACTGGCAAGTAGGTCATGCCGATGAAGTTCCTCTTGAGATGTGGGACAGAGTGCCATCCGAGTCCTTGAGACAGACAAATTCAACGGCCACTGAGGCTTTTAGATCCACACGTTCTAGACCTGGAGCCCTGTGGGACCCACCATTTGAGTGACCTCACAGGCTCCAGAGGTTTATTTGCCCAGATTGTTGTAAGACCAAAACGGCATGGTCTTCTGAACACCTCAAGATGTGGGGCTGGGACACGGAACCGTCTGCTGCTGGCGTGGGTCATCCCACCGGGATGGACTGGCTGCTTCATTGCTCCGAGGCAGAGGAAATGACCAGCCCAGTACGGGGAAACCACCATCCTACTGCATGCAGGGTCTCAACAATCGTACTTCCCTTGGGTTGGGGCAACAGCTAAAACATGAAGGACATAAATGAGTCTCTTTTTCTGGCAGCTAGTAAAACAAGTGACTTTACTAGAAACATTCCTGGGGCAACACACATTCCCTTCAGTCAGGGAAAATGCCCAAGATAGCTGCTTTCATCTGAGCATGGTCCTAATAGAAGGGCCGCTCCACTCGGCACCTCCAGGATAGCTATTTTTCCAACTCCAGGTATGATGCCCTGCTCTGTTTTCTTC
Organism: Elephantulus edwardii; assembly: GCF_000299155.1. Lineage (NCBI taxonomy): Eukaryota > Metazoa > Chordata > Mammalia > Macroscelidea > Macroscelididae > Elephantulus > Elephantulus edwardii. The sequence goes on along the minus strand of NW_006399856.1, from coordinate 68,791 downwards.
CCTTTGAACTCCCTAGAGTGGGCTCACAGTGTCCCCACAGCCCACCACAAAAACAGCTGTTGGACCCCCCTCCTCAAGTCCCTTTTCTGCATGTTTGGCAGATGGAATCTTTGGCTGGAACTGATTGGGCAGCTTTGGGAACTTTTTAGGAACATTTTCCTGCCCCTGGCTGAGGGGAATATAGCTGGGAAGGGCACACAGATCACCATTTTCTAGGCTCAGATTATCATGGAAATGCAGGTTTTAATTAAGAGACCACAAAGACTCTTAGCAAATGAGACCACTCAAAGGTGTTTTAGGTGGTTAGTGTCTGAAACAGCTGTGGTGGCCTACTGAGTGGTAAGAAGCTGTGCTGAAATCCCAAAGGCATGTGGTTCAAATCCATGGGAGAAGGATGGACAATCTCCTCCCGTGCAATTTAGTGCCTCTGAAAATCCACTGGAGGGTAACTCAACTATGAGTCAGCTCCAACTCAACAGAACACAGTTTTAAGCCAGGGGTTAAACTTGAACAAGGGGTGCTGAAAACACCCACCTTTGTCTGTTTTAAGCTAAATAAAACCCCATAGGTTCTCTTGTCTCCCTTTAAGTATCCACACTTGAGTAGCAGGCTAGGCTGCTGTGTCCGGCTGCCAAACCATGATAATGCTGGATGGTTGCAAAACCCCAGAACTGTGTCCTGATCCTAACAGAATTCATTGGCTGTGTAGTCAGCCCCCATGGCCCCATTGACTGTGTGATTGGATAGGGTGATGCACACTGGGGCTGCCCTATGATGCAGAAACCATCAGGGAACTTACAACAAAACCTCTGCATGACCCCATGAGAAAAGCCCAGTGGGTCAAGAATAGTGTTTTTCACTCGTTTGATCACCTAGTGATGATTTCTGTTCCTTCTCTTGGCTTCATAGAAGTGAAGCCTGGTTTTTACTACACAGATCCTGAACAGTAACAGGGGAAGTGTATCATCATGAACTGCTCACGCTACCCAGCTGAAAATGTGACCTTCCAGAACTAGATGGCTGTGGACATTCTGACAGCCCCTCAAGGCAGTGCACGTGCTGCAGAGAAGACTGAATGTCACATCTGTGACCTAGGCCGCTGCACTGTGAACATTTGGATTTGTTCACCACACAAAAAAATGGAGGTCTTGGACACCCCACAGCTGGTCTGTTATAGCCACCTAGTTCCCTCCCTCCCCTCAAGCTGGCAAGAGTTTTTGCTGGTGTTGGCCCTTTTTCTGGGCACTGGGTTGTTTCTCTGTGTTTGTCTATGTTGCTACTGGGGTCTGTGCTCTTGTCTGCAGCAATGCTGTCCATCCCTACTTATGTAGCTGTGACATCTCTCTCTCTCTCTGGGCCCTTAGGGACCTTGCAGAAGAGGAAGATGTCCCAGATTGTAAGAGCTGGTGTGGAGGGTGTGAATGAACTGTAGGAGAACAGGCTTCAGAAAGGCTGAATATGGCTATGCTCATGCTTGATGCTAACTCATGTGTGCTTGTTAAATCACTCTTGGGTAACACTTTCTCGGGTGGCCTTTCGAGGTCTTGGGCCCCCGGCACAAGAGTAGGGGTGGGGTCTCTGTTCTGGGAAGTGTATAGGTTCAAGTCTGTTCTGCGGCCAGCTGTAAGTAAGCCTTCACTAAAAACTTATTACCATCCTGAAGCCACCAGCCTTACTGTTTGGTCTGTCAGGTCCCTCTGTGTTTGGAGGAAAATTGAAGCTCACTGGTCCATGCCCAGAATGAGGTACTTCAACCGCATCCCGCAGGGGGATTTTGGAACTGACTTGACACAACTCGACGTGACTTGCTCTGGTGTCAGTCAGCAACGAAAGGCCACCTCTTGGCACTTCCAGTTCTTTGCCTGACTGCATAGTGCAAGCAGCGAAGGAGAATGACAAATATAGACGCCTGGAAGCACAAGAACAGAGAGAGTGGGAATAAAACACTTAGAAATGATAGAAGAGACCCCAGGGGGAGGGAGGAGCACCAGAACTCACTAATCTCCCCTCCATCTAAACTTAATGAATTATGTAGTTCAAATGATTCCACTTCTTGGGTACTTTATCTCCCCTCCCCCCCGCTACAACCCTAATGCAGCAAGTTCCTAAAGTTGTTCATCCAGATCTAGTCTTTCATTTATTTTACACCTGTACAGACTGTTTGGTGGAGCTCCCTGATTAAAACAAACTTGGAAGCAGGAGTGGCATCCACTTCTGTAATAGCTTGCCTCCAGGGAGTCTATGAACCTGAACAAAGGATGAAAGTCACACAAGTGTTGAGGACTTTCCTTCATAGGGTCACTATGAATTGCCCATGACTTGAAGGCACTTAACAACAACAACAACAACAACAACAACAACAACTATGTTTTGTGACGCTCTCTGATCTCATATTTGTTGTTGTTGTGTTGTTAGGTACCATGAGTTATTTCTGACTCGCAGTGATACAGAAGGAACTGCTGACCAGCCCTGTTCCATCCTCACAATCTTCGAGGTTCATTGAGGCCACTATTGCAACTCTGTATAAATGCAGCTCATTGAGGAGCTTCCCCTTTTCCTCTTTACCAAGCATGATTCTTTCTCCAAGGACTTGTTGCTCCTGATAATATGTCCAAAGTACATAAAACAAAGTCTTGCCACCTTTCCTGCTAAGGAGCATTCTGGTTGTACGTCTTCTTCAAGGACAAATTTGTTCATTCTTTTGGCAATTCATGTCAGATGTGATATTTTTCACCAATACCATCACTCAAATACAACTAACTTTCTTTCAATCCAGGCTGGAAAGATGAGCAGAAAAGCCAGATTCTTCTAAGGTGTGTTTTTTGGTTCAGAGTTGAGATTAGGATGTGGCTGGCTATTGTTCTGTGAGTTGTTTGGATTTGGCCTCTTATTTAAAAAGGCTTTTGGGCCCAAGGACCTGTGGTCCTCTTGCCTGCTTTTTATGGATTTCCCATATAAAACAGGCTTGGAAGCAGGAGTGGCATCCACTTCCAGAAAAAGCTTGTCTCCAGAAACTCTATGAACTTGGAGGAAAGATGAAAGTTTTGTGTTCAAGACTTTCTTTCATAGGGTCGTTATGGCTCATCTATGACTCTATGGCACATAACAACAACACACCAATTTGTTACTTGACTTTTGTATTTCTGTGATGCAATTGACAATCTATGACAATAATTGCAGCAACAGTTCAAACACACCTGAGTCCTTAAAGTGACATCTTTGCTTCTTAACATTACAAAAAAGTCTTTCACAGTAGATTAGGCCAATGAAATACATTGTTTGATTTCTTTCTTTTTCCCCGCTTCCCCCACCCCCTTGTTGTGTACCATCAAATCAGATCAGACAGGCACAGGAGGAGATCTCCTCCTGCGGTCTTTAGTATTGCAGCACAGCTTCTTGCCACTAGGCCACCAGAGCTCTCTTTAGTATTTGATTACTTGACTGCTGCTTCTACAGATGTCGATAGCAGATCCAAATACAATGATATCCTTGACATCTTTCATCTTTTCTCTGTTTATCATAATTTTGTTTATAGTTATGAGGATTTTAGTTTTCATCATGATAAACTGTAATTTAACCTCATCAGTAAATGTTTCGAATTTTTTTTTTCACACAAGATCATCACATCTGTGTGTCACAGAGTGTTAACAAGCCTTTCATTTGATAACCTTGCTTTGGCACGGGCATATCCAGATCTCTGTTAGTTGATTGGACAGGCAGCTGTTTTCCAAATTACTCAGCATGTTGCTTCCAGTGTTGCATCTGTTTGCTGAAACATCTAAATTCCATCAATTTCTAGAGCCTTGTTTTCACCAATACCTTCACTGAAGTTGCACTTCTTCCTTTCTCCTCGATCCTATGCTACATTCTGAAATATTTAAATGTCTACCAATTATGTTATCCATACCGCAGCCAAAATATTACTAAAGTGTCTGTTCTCTGTTTGAAACACTTCAGTGGCCTCTTAGGCCCTTCAAACAAGTTTCTAGCACATCTTATGTCTTTAGGGAACTCTGTTCACCTAGTCCATAAGGAGCTATGCTGATAATCCAAAGCCACTGACCATCTATCTGGTTGGTGGTTCGAATCCACCCAGTACTCTGAGGAAGAAAGATAGGCAATCTTCTCCCATGTGATTTATACATTCAGAAATCTGCCAGAGGGTCAACTATGGCTGGTTCTGACTTGATAGTAATTTTGCTGTTGTTCTTGTTTACCATCAAGTTTCGGCAAGCTAACCTGAAACAGGTTCACTATTATACAGAATCAATTCAACTGCAGGGAGTTTAAGGGGTTTGTTTTGGTGTTGTTGTGCATTGGCTTTTAAAGGCCACCCAGACATTCTTTGGCTTGAGATAGATAGGAGTCCTGGAGATGATAGAGATCATTTTAAAATGGAAATTAAAGAGTTCTCTTGTATTCTGTACCAGTGTATGGTTGTCTCACCTTCGTGGCACGAACATTACAAATAGGGTCAAGAGTCCCCAGGAAATGCTGTCCCCTAAAATAATGAGGTAGATAAACCTGGTTTGGAAAATAACCTTAGGAAAGAAGCTCACAATGTTTGGTTACGAGCCTGAATTAACTGCACAGTGCATGAATTAAATAAGCTGATCCACTGAGTAATTGTAGAGATTAACCTTCTGGATGAAGAATAACGTCAGCCAAAATAGGGGAATTTAACATTGGTATGTTCTTTCTGTTCAACAGATTCAATTGCCTTTTTCAGAAAAATTTTTCTTTTTCGCATTATGAAATGCATCATGCACAGATATAAGTATAGAATGTATCTGTACAGTTAAAGAGTAACGGTCACATGAACTTTCACGTACCCACCACTCAGGTTAGGAAATAATATATTACCAGGGTCTCACATACCCTCGGCGACTCCTTCCACAATTACATCCTCTCCTCCCTTGCTACCTCTCCAAAGTGCTGAAGAGCAATGACGTCAGTCTAGAGACCAAGGTGCACCTGATCCAGGCCATGGTCTTCGCAATTATTTGAGAGCAGGACAGTGATTAAGGATGACAGAAGAATTGATGCAGCTGTGGTGCTGGAGAACGATATTGAATATGCCATGGACTCTCAAGAAAATAAACAGATCTGTGTTGGAGAGAGTGAAACCAAGTTTCTCCTTGGAGGCAAGGATTTTGAAGCTCCATCTCATATACTTTGGGCATGTGGCCAGGAGGGACCAGTCTTTGGAGAAGGACATCATGCTTGGAAGGATGGGGGGGGACAGTAGAGGAGAGGGACCCAGATGAGATTAATTGACACAGTAACTGAGATAATTGGGTTATGTGTACCAGAGTTAGTGAGACTGGCTCAGGATAGGACTTCAGAGCTATTGTATATAGGGTTGTTATGAGTCACAGGTGACTCAACTGCACGTAACAACAACAGCAACTCCCCTTCCACCGAGGTAAAGTCTACCCTGACATCTTTATTAGTCATTTCCTGGATAACATAGTTAAGTGTTCAACAACAATTCAGAAGATTTACAGTTTGATACTACCCAGAGGCATCTTGGGAGACAAGCACTGCCATCTATTTGCAAAAGGTCACAGACTTGAAAACTTTGGGGAGTAGTTCTACTCTGCACATACAGGTTTACCATGAGTCAGAATTGACCTCACTGGCTCCCTTTTAGATTGTTTGTCTCTCTCTCTCTCTTTTTTAATTGTTTGTCTTTTAAGTAAGTGAAATGAGCAATCCTTGTTTAATAGCTCTGGTTAAGGAGTGGGGTAGATGCTAAGATAATCCAGTGGTAGTAGTCAACAACGAATCTTACAGCGAAAATGAGTTAACTTGTGTTCTGTGCTAACATCTGATTATCTCACTTTTGCTGCAGGAACCCTATGAGCAGAGTCCAGAGTCCTTCGACTAGCCTTTAAGTTGATATCCTAACACTTTTCTTTACAGTCTTCCTATACTCTACATTGCATTGTTTTGGAACCCTCAGCAACATGCCAAAGCTGGCTGGGTTAGGCAAGGGAAGAGTTGCAACTTTAGATAAAGACTTCCATTGGAAGGTAAGAAGACTCTCTTGGTTGATGGTGACCTTAGTTTTTAAAAATTTTAATGAATTTATTTTATGGTTTACAGGAATAAAGTTATAAATGGGAAACAAAAGAAAAAAACAAACAAATCCACAAACCCAATCAGTTGCTATTGGGATGGCTCTAGGTTATGGTAACCCCATGCATGTCATGGCGGAACTGTACTTCATAATATGCTTTGGGAAGCAGACCTCCAGGCCTTTCTTCCTAGGCACTTCTGGGTAGATCTGAAGCGCTAGCATTTGGTTAGCACATTAATTGACTATTTGCAGCACCCAGGCAATTGGAGCACTTAAAATAGAATGGTTCATGGACCAAACTCTATACATTGGACAAAGATAGGATCAGAGAGGCCAAGTTACCCCATAATTTCTACTTCTAAGTTTCCACAGCCCGCTGTCAACTCTCAAGAATGCTACCAAGACCATATTTTGAGAGGGAAAACATTTTTGTGGGAACATAATGACATCTTTGGATAGTCCAGGCAGGCGGCCATGGAAAGGAAAGGAAGAACTTCATCAACACATGGCGAAGGCAAGCCTCTAGGTGACGCTCTGAAATTGAGAACCAGCTGTATGTTTGCCTTTTGAATAGGAGTGCCTGTGGGAATGTAGAGGTAAAAGGCCATCAGGATCTGTGATGATGGTGATGGTAACTGAATGTTTACTCTGTGCCCTGCATGATGCAAACCGCTGGCCGTAGTTTCATTTATGCTCCTAGCAATCTAGGGAAGTAGGTATTAATATCCATTTTCTAAATGAAGAAGTATGCTTCTTGTGAGATTGAGAAACCTGTTTAAATTCCCACAACGGCTAAATTGTCGAGTCTGTCCCCTTTACCGAGTGCTTTCCAGGAAATGAGGCCACGTCACCTCACAGGGAAAGAGGTGAGGAGACAAGCATGTGGGGTGAGGTGATGCAAGTGTTCTTAGACTAGTGGGAATAATAACAAATAAATAATAATAATAATAATAGCATTCATTGAGTGCTTACGAAGTGTCTGGCAGGGTCCTAAGCGTATTTGCATGCATCTTCTTGAGATGGAAGAGAAGCCAAGTACACAAAACTAGTACACGATGAACCAAACTGGAAGCTTTGAGAAAGACTTGGAAGTAATGTCACATCAAGGATGCAAAAGAGTCTCAGTCATATTAGAGTTGCTCCCTATAATCAGGGATGCTCCTTCACTCAAGACTTGTGTAATGGTCATGGTTTGCCTGGCACTGTTGTGGCTAATGAGAATATAAGGAGCAGGACAGCATTTCAGGAGAAGGAATGGCACAGAAAGACAAAATATTCAGGAGCGTCCATGACAAGACGCTGAGCTGCAATCCCAAAGGCATGTGGTACGAGTCCACCAGCTGCTTCGTGGGAGAAGGACAGGCAATCTCTTCCCGTGTGATTTACTGCCTCTGAAAATCCACAGGGGAGTCAGCTATGGGTCAGTTCCAACTCAATGGAACACAATTGCCAGAAAACGGAAAATACAAATACTGTTGAGTTTTGCCACTAAGTACTACAAACCTGTGCCCTTATTTAATTTCATTTCAAAGAGCCTTTATTGGCCAGGACCATATCTGTGGAGATGTGGCCCCAATACAAGATGAGGCTTCTATCCTTGAGGAGTGCAGTGTGGGAGACAGGTAAATGAGTTTTTATTACAGGTGATTCGTGCTATGACTGAGGTGTGAACAGAACTCAGTGAGTGCGGAAGAGTGATTAATTCTACCTGGGGTTGTCAGATAATGTTCAACAGAGGAGGGGAATTTTTAAAAATATTTTAATTTATTTATTTTTCATTTCAATGAATGTCTACAGAGATTTTGGAATTCCATTCATTCATTGTTGCACCCTTCTCCCCGCCCATTCCCCCTCCCCCCTCCCATTTGCTCCTCTCCTTGAAAAGCAAAAAACTCCCTCATTGGTACACAATCCCCCCCGCACCTGCACCAATCCCAACCCCAACCCCAAATATAATCCACTCTGCAACCCTCACTGCGTACTCCTACGATAAACATAATGCCCTAAAATATAATACTTTTAAACTATTCTCTCCCCCATAGACTTCAATGCCATAAACATATTCCATCCAGTTTTTTTCAGCCTTACCCCCACCCCGATGTCAGCCTCATTCTACAATGGTGGCACCATATAGCACTTGTCCCTTTGTGACTGAGATACCTCACTCAGCATAATGTCCCATTATGGGTCACCCATTTTGAATAATATTGCATGAGTTCCTTGTTTTTCAATGCAGCATAGTATTCCATTGTGTGGATAGACCACAGCTTCTCTACCCATTCGTTTGTTGATGGGCATGCAGATTGTTTCCAGCTCCTTGCTATTGTAAACAAAGCCACAATAAACATGGGTGTTCATATATCTACTTGGATGTCATTTATCGTCTCTTTAGGATATATTCCCAGTAGTGGAATTACTGGGTCAAATGGTATCTCTATTTGCAACTTTTTGAGAAAGTGCCACATCGCTTTCCACAGTGGTTGCACCATTTTACACTCCCACCAACAGTGAATAAGGGTTCCAGTCTCTCCACAACGTCGCCAGCATTTGTTGCTTGCTGTTCTGTTAAATTTTGCTAGTCTTACTGGTGTGAGATGATATCTCATGGTTGTCTTGATTTGCATCTCTCTCAGGGCTAGGGATTTTGAACATTTCTTCATGTGCTTGTTGGCCATCTGAATGTCTTCCTTGGTGAAGTGTCTGTTCATATCCTGTGCCCATTTTTCAATTGTATTATTCACCTTTATCTTGTTGTGGTGCTCAAGTATTTTATAAATTTTAGATATAAGTCCCTTATCTGACATGTCATTACCAAACACCTTTTCCCAGTCTGTGGCTTCCCTTTTTACAGGAGAGGAATGTTTAATTGAGTTTGATGGAGACTAGGAGATTGTCAATCAGAGGTGAGGAGGAAAATATATCTGGGGAGAAGGAGTTTGTGGATAGAATGGCCAAATTCCAGCTGCTATGCAGAGTTTGATGTCCGCACTGAACAGGGGCAGCCCAGAAATCTCAGATAATGACAGAGGTTGAGGGTTAATTGATTTATTGAAAAGGAAGATAAAATTTGTGTTGGTTCCAGTTAAAATGACAGGGTGGGTGTCAAACCATCAACAGTTCCTCTCAGAAGAAAGAACCTAACCATCTAGTACATTTTCTCCCCTCTGTGTCAAGGGAAGGGATTCAAAACACTTGCAGCACTGTACGCTCCTTGAGGGAGAATAAATGGATCAGATCTTACGGAGGCCAACTTGATAACATCTGTAAATATAAATGCACATGCCTTCTCACTCACCAATTTCAAATCGAGGACTTTTAACTTCAGATACACTCATTCACATGCAAAAGTGTCCATCACATAGTTTTGTTTTGTTTTTTATGGTGAGAAAAGTTTATATTTAGAATTAGCCCGCTGGACTCAGGTTAGACGATCCCCATTTTGTTGGCAACAACCAAAGCATCATAATCAGGAGCAAGTTGAACATACGCCTTCTTCTCTCCATCAGGCCTAATCAAAGTGTTGACCTTAGCCACATCAATGTCATAGAGCTTCTTTACAGCTTGTTTAATTTGGTGCTTGTTGGCCTTGACATCCACAATGAACACAAGTGTGTTGTGATCTTCTATCTTCTTCATGGCTGACTTGGTGGTCAGGGGAAATTTGATGATGGCATAGTGGTCAAGCTTGTTTCTCCTGGGGGAGCTCTTCTGGGGGTATTTGGGCTGCCTTTGGAATCTCAGTGTCTTAGGTCCCCAGACGGTGGGTGACGTGCAGATCTTCTTTTTTTTTTTTGGCTGTGGACGCCCTTCAGGACGCCTTCTTGGCCTTTAATACCTTTGCTTTGGCTTCAGTTTTGGGAGGGGCAGGGGCTTCCTTCTTCACTTTCGGCGCCATCTTCGAAAAAGCCATCACATAGTTTTGAAGAGCTAAAGACTGGGGGAGAATGAAATGCTTATCAAGAGGGGCAATGATTAAAATTGTCTCTATAACACAATATTATTCAATCTAAAAAGGAAAGGCATGAAGAAAGAGGTGGGTCTTACTGTGCTGTTTGGAAAGATTTCCAAGATACATAGAATGAGAAAAAAAATCATTGGTAGAAACCCTGGTGTAACATCGAGATGGAAAGAATTCAATTTCTCTGAGAAGTATTTGACACAGAGTCCCTGAGTGACTCAAACAGTTAGTGCTCGATTACTAGACAAAAGGTTGGCATTTCAAGTCCACCCAGAGGCATCTCAGAAGATAGGTTTGATGATCTGCTTCAGAAAAAAGGTCAGTGTCTTGACAAATCCTTGTTCCAATCCGATGGAGCAAGTCTACAATGCTTGTGTGGGGTCACAGCGAACAGACTCCGTAGTAGCCAAGCACAACAACAACATCAAGCATCTATCTGCTGAATTAGTGAAGCCGAGGCTGCCCTGTCTCCAAGCTCATTATGGAGTTTGACAAGAAGCACATCGTTTAAGCCAGCTGACAAGGAGTCTTCTGTGACTCGTTAGCAAAAGCAGACAGATATCTAAAGCTAAGGCTTGGGGAGGTCCCTATCTTTGGACCCAGAATAGTGCAGAAGAGAGAGTTAAATCTTTGACTTGCAAAGATTCTCTGGTTGGTTTTTTAAAACCCCATTTTAACTCTAGTGGACATTCTCAGAGGCTTTCCTTGACCAGTATTCTGAGCTCTGGACTACAGCCATCGCTACTATGCAGCTGTGGTGCATCTTGGTGCAGAGGTGCTATCTGGCAGAACTCAACCCTCTGTTTTCTTTGTTTACATCTAAAACCTCAGCAGATCAATAAGATAAAAAGTTTAGCAAAAAGAATTTCAAAATATGAAGCAAGAGGGCAACATACTAGAATCCAGAAGCAGACTTTAAAAATGTAGGATTTTCCCATCAACAAGCGAATGGACAGAGAAGCTGTGGTATTTTCACACAATGGAATACTATGCTGCATTGAAAAACAAGGAACTCATGAAATAGTATACAAAATGGGTGACCCTGGAGGACATTGTGCTGAGTGAAATATCTCAGTCACAAAAGGACAAATACTGCATAGTGTCACTGTCGTAAAATGGGACTGATATCAGGATTGGGGTGAGGCTGAAAAAGATGGGATAAATTATGTTTACTGCATTGAAATAGATGAGGGGGAGAATTGTTTAAAAGGGATACGTGATTAGGTATTATTGCCATGACACAAGTCCAGAACAAAGGCTGCATAGTGGAGTGGACTTAGGGGGAGGGACTGTATAACAGTGAAATAATTTTTTTTTTACTTTTCAAAGAGAAGAGTGAGCTGGGGAGGAGGTGTGGACAGGGAGAAAAGTGCAACAATGGATGAACGGAAAGCCAAAGTTTCTCTAAACTTTCATTAAAATTGATAATAAAAAAAATGTAGAATTTTAATAATCTATTCTTCTCCTATGAGGAGGCCTAGTGGTGCAGTAGATCAAATACTAGATTGCTAACTGAAAGGTTTGCAATTCAAACCCAGTAACTATCTATGGGAGACAGAGGAGACATCTATTCCTGTAAAGCTGTCCACTCAGGAACCCGAGGGGAACTTCTGCTGTGTCCTGAGCGGAAATAAACTCAACAGGAGATGGTTGTTCTTCACCCACAGTTGTCATTTGGATGCCATCAAGTCACGCATGACTCGTAATAACCCAGTAAATAGCAGATCTGAACCCTGACCTATCCTGCACCATCCTTATCATCCCTGACCCAGTTGAGTCTATTGCTACCGACACTGTATTGATCCATCTCATTGAGGGTCTTCATCTCTTTCACGGACCCTCCACCTTTCCAAGCATGATGTCCCTCTCCAAGGAACAGTCTCTCCTAACAACAGCTCAGAGTATATGAGATGAAGCTTTGCCATCCTTGCCTCCAAGGAGCACTCTGCTTGCACTTTCTCCAACCCACACTTGTTTGTTCTTTTGGAAGTTCATGAGATTACCAGCACTCTTCTCCAACACCACAGCTCAAATGCATTGATTCTTTTCCCATCATTCTTATTCACTGTCTAGCTCTGAGATGCACAGTTGGCATTTGGAAAGACTATGGTTTGAATCTGGTGCACCTTAGTCTTTAAACTGGCATCATTACTCTTCAGGACGTTGGAGAAGTCCCTGACAGCAGACTTTCCCAATGATATTTGTCTCCTGATCTCCTGACTGCTGGTATCAATGGTATTGATTGTGGATCCAAGTAAGGTAAAATCCACATTGAAGGATGCAGTTCTTGATCCCCTGCAGCAAGTGCCTCAGGTCCTCTTCACTTTTAGCAAGCAAGGTTGTGTCATCTGCATAACACAGATGGTTGATGATCCTTCCTCCAGTGCTGATGCCAGCCTCTCCTTCATAAAGTCCAGCTTCTGGAATGATTTACTCAGGGTACAGGTTGAACAGATATCCAGAAAGCATACAGTCCTGATGCACACCTTTCCTGATTTTAAACCATGCAGTTCTCCCTCACTCTGGACGACAGCTTCTTGGTCTAGGTCTCGCTTGTGTATAAGCACACTTAAATTCCAATATTGCCCACAGTTTGTTAGGATCCACACAGTCAAATGCCTTTAAATAGTCAGTACAGTGCAAATAGACATTCTTCTGGTGTTTTCGGCTTTCAGTCAAGACCTATATGACATCAGCCATGATATCAATAGTGCCACAGCCTCTTCTAAACCTAGCCTGGGCTTCTAGCAGTTCTCTGACAATGTACCATTCTAGCATTCTTTTTTGGATGAGCTTCAGTAATATTTTTCTTGCACATGATATTAATAACATTGTATCACCTTTCTTGGGAATGCGAACAAATAAAGATCTCTTCGCATCAGCTGATCATCTGTCTTCCCAATTTCCTGGCAAAGACTGGTGAATGTGTCCAGGGCTGAATCTGTTAGTTGGAATGTGTCAGTTGGTAGCTCATCAATTCTGGGGGCCTCTCCCCCACCCCCATGCCTTCATTGCAGCTTGAATTTCTTCCCTCATCACCACTGGCTCTTTATCATATTCTACTTCTACCATCCACAGTAGGGTCTAGATGACTGAGACTTGCTATAGCTAAACTAATTTACTCATTGCTGTCGTCAGAACTGACTTATTGTTGACTCTCCACTGGGTTTTCAGAGGCTGTAAATTGTATGGAAAAAGTGTTCCTCTTTCTTAAGCAGAGCAGCTGGTGGATCCAAACGGCCCACCTTTGGGGTTGGTAGTGAGACTCCTTACCCACCAGGCCCCCAGAGCTGCCCTAGGCTTGCTGTATTGACTGCAAAACTGAGAACTCTCTGACTTAAGTTATGGTGTCTGAGATCTTGTCTACACAGCTGAAGTTTTCCTGGCAGTATCATACAGTGTTTAGTGTTCACTGTGACTCATTTGTCTATTCATCCAAGATAAACAAATATTTGTCTATGAAACTCCATTACACTAGTCTGTTCCAGACTAAAACACACTAGAAAGAAGGCCCCGGGAATCTACTTTAAAAACTGGCCAGGGGAAAGCTTTTGAATAACAGTGAAATATTGTCTGACACAGTGCCAGAAGATGAAGCCTTCAGAATGGAAGGCACTTAAAACCCAACTAGGGAAGGGCTGACTCTTCAAATGGGTCCAACTTAATGATGTGAATGGAGTAAAGCTTTCAGGACCTTCATTTGCTGATGTTGCAACATTCAGAATGAAAAGAAAGGGTTGCAGACATCCATTAATAACCAGAGTGTGGAATGTTTGAAGTATGAATCTAGGAATATTGGAAGTCATAAAAAATGAAGTAGACTGGATAAAGATTGATATCTTATGCATTAGTGAACTGAAATGGGCGAGTATTGACACTTTTAATTGGACAATATGGTCTGTTATACTGGAAATGACAAATTGAAGAGGAATGTATTGTGCGCATCCTTAAAAAGAACATTTCAAGATCTATCCTGAAGTACAATGCTGTCAGTAATAAGATAAAATCTATATGCCTTTAAAAGAGCTGAGTTAATACAACTATTAATCAAACTTACATACCACCCACTAATGCCAAATATGAAGAAATTGAAGGTGTTTTGTTTTATTTCCCCAGCTTCTACAGTTTGAAATGTATCAACTATGCGATGAAAGTCTTTGGGTACTCTTTGGTTGCAGCAGCAAAATCGAGATGAGGAAAGGAACGTCATTGTTTGGAACGTGTCTCAATAAGACGCACACATTGTGCCGCCGCTGGGGCTCCAAGGCCGACCACTTCCAGAAGTCCACCTGTGGCAGGTGCGACACGCAAGAGGAAGTATAACTGGAGTGCCAAGGCTAAAAGGCGAAATACCACTGGTACTGGTCATACGAGGCACCTGAAGATCGTTTACCACACATTCAGCCATGGATTCCGTGAAGGAACAACACCGAAACCCAAGTGGGCAGCTGCAGCAGCATCCAGTTCATCTTAAGAATTCTACTGGTTAGTTCTGCAAGAAATGTTCTGCTATTGTTGTTGTTTGTTATGTGCCGTAGAGTTGCTTGCGACACATAGCAAACCTATGTACAACAGCTCTAAACCCTGCTCTGTCCTGTGCCTATCGCCCTGTCTCTGACACACTCATCCCGATTACCCCAGTCACTGAATCAATCCACCTCATAGAGGGTCTTCCCCTCCTGCGCTGTCCCTCCACCCTCCCAAGCATGATGTCCTTCTCCAAGGACTGGTCTCTCCTCACAACATGTCCAAAGTGTGTTAGATGGAGCCTCAGAATCCTTGCCTCCAAGGAGCCGCCCGGTTTAACCCTTTCCAGGATGAATCTGTTTATTTTCCTAGCAGCCCATGGTACATTCAATACTCTTCTCCAGCACCACAGCTCAAAGGCATCAATTCTCCTTCTATCCTCCTTAGTCATTGTCCAACTCTCTGATGCATAACAAGTGATAGCAAAGACCATGGCCTGCATCAGACGCACCTTAGTCTCCAGAGAGACACCATTGCTCTTCAGTACTTTGAAGGTTCTGGTATTACGATAATTAAAAAAAGTGCTTGGGTGATTACCAGTGATTAGAATGTTAAAGCTGGAAACAAAACAAAGGCTCTTTGTTTAGAAAAATATGGCATGGGTGGCACAGAAACAATGCTAGTGATCAGATGACAGAATTTTACCAGTATTATAACTAATTGATTGCAAATATCTTTTCAGCCAAATAAATGGCCACCACACAAGCGAATCTTGTTGGATGTAACCTATGAGAATCAAGTAACTACATCTGGAAAGAGACAGTGGAGAAACTAAATAACATCA
Source organism: Elephantulus edwardii (assembly GCF_000299155.1). Classification (NCBI taxonomy): domain Eukaryota; kingdom Metazoa; phylum Chordata; class Mammalia; order Macroscelidea; family Macroscelididae; genus Elephantulus; species Elephantulus edwardii. The sequence continues at coordinate 53,440 of NW_006399856.1, read as the reverse complement.
GTCAGGACAAAGCTCAGGCCCAACTGCAGAAATGACCATCAATTGCCCACATACAGGATTAGGTTAAAGAAGAAAAAGAAAATAAGTCCAGAAGAGTAATAATGCAACTCTGATTATATCCTGCCTGAATTTAGAAACCATCTTAGAAACAGACTTGCAAAAATAAAAAAGAAGAAGAAGAAGAAGAAATAGACTTATAGCACTGAACTCTGATGAAGTCAGACAAGATGTGGGATAAAATCAAGGCTATAATACATGAAGAATGTAAAAAGTCATTAAAAAGAAAGAAAAGATGAAAGTGGATGTTAGAAGAAACTTTGACACTTGATCTTGAACATGTAGTATCTAAGAGATGGAAGAAAGGAAGTAAAAGAGCTGAGTGAAAGATTTCCAAGAGCAGATAAAGAAGAGAAAGGAAGGTATGACAAAGAAATGTACAGCAAAAAATGAACAAAGGCAATGAAAGAATTTTTTTTTCTTTTCAAAGAGAAAAACAAACTGGGGGAAGGAGTCAGCAGGGAGGAAAATGTGTAATAATGAATGAATGGGGGGAAAATTAAATGAAAAGGATATGCTATAAAAAATGTAAAAAATATCTGTGGTCATTTTGGTGTAGAAAAGGCCTTTAGTTACACAGGAAAGTTAAGAGCAGCCACAAAAAAACCCAAACACCTATCAGACACAGTAAACAACATGCCTCCGGAATCCCTATGAACGTTGATAAATGTCAACAGTTGTAGAAGGGCTTCAGCCTTCTGTTCATAGGGTCATTATGAGTCATGCTCGACTTGAAGGCAATCAACAACAACAACAGACACATATTAAAGGATTCATCACAGATACAAAAGAAGATTGGTAACATATGTCACAAGTTAATAGATTTTATGTCCAGAAGAACCTAATAAATTGATCAAAATCTAAAAAAAAAAGAAAAAATTAAAAAACAAATGTGGAAAAAAGTGAACTGAAGAGGGAGAAGGGAGGAAGAAGGGGTAAAGTGTGCAACAATGAATGAAGAAAATATAAATTTGCTTAGGGAAGCTCTGGTGGCCTAGTGGCAAGAAGCTTCACTGCAATCCCAGAGGAGCATGGTTTGAATCCACCAGATGCTCTGCCGGGAAAGGAGGGACAATCTCCTCCTGTACCAGTCAGATCTGATTTGACGGTACACGCACACACATAAGTAATAAAATAAAATTTAAAAAAATTTGCTGTAAACTTTCAATAAAATCATGATTTAAAAAAGCATGATAAAAATTTTTTTCAAAGAAACATTTCCTTCTTCAACGAAATAGAAAAGGTAATCTCTAATTTCATTTGGAATAAAAAGAAACCCTGAATAAGCAAAGCACTCCTCAAAAAGAGAAAAAAGGCAGGAGGCATCTCACTCCTTGATTTCAATTCCTACTACACTGCAATGGTGGTCAAGACAGTGTGGTACTGTCGCATAGATCAAGGAAATAGACTTGAGAACTCAGAAATAGACCCATCTACCTACGGTCAACTAATTTTTGACAAGGAGATGAAATCAGTGAAGTGGAGAAACAACAGCCTTTTTAACAAATGGTGTTGGCAAAATTGGGAAACCATCGGCAGAAAACCCAAACAAGACCCACACCTCACACCATATACAAAAACCAACTCAAAGTACATTAAGGACCTAGGACTAAAATAAAGGACTATAAACTTCATTAGAGAAAAATATGGAAGAACCCTAGACGCACTACTTCACAACTTGAATAGTCTTCCAAGCATTCTGAAAAATCTACAACCAGAGAGGATAAAATAGATGATTGGGATCTTCTAAGAATTAAATCCCTATGCACACCCAAAAACTTCTCCAAAAGGGTAAAAAAGGGAAGCCACAGACTGGGAAAAAATATTTGGTAATGACATGTCTGATAAGGGACTTATATGTAGAATTTATCAAATACTCGAGCACTACAACAAGATAAAGGTAAAGAAACCAGTTGCAAAATAGGCACAGGATATGAACAGACACTTCATCAAAGAAGACATTCAGATGTCAAACAAACACATGAATAAATGTTCAAAATCCCTAGCTCTAAGAGAGATGTAAATCAAAACAACTATGAAGTATCATCTCACGCCAGTAGGAATAGCAAAATTCAACAGAACAGCAAACATCAAATGCCCTTATTCACTGTTGGTGGGAGTGTAAAATGGTGCAACCACTGTGGAAGGCAGTATGGTGTTTTCTCAAAAAGTTGCAAATAGAAATACCATTTGACCCAGAAATTCCACTATTGGGAATATACCCTAAAGAAACCAAAACTGCCGCCCAAGCAGATATACACACACTAATGTTTATTGTGGCTTTGTTCATAATAGCAGAGAGTTGGGAACAGCCCAAGTGCCCATCAATAAATGAATGGATAGAGAAACTGTTGTATATTCACACAATGGAATATTATACAGCACTGGAAAACAAATAACTCATGAAATATTATACAAAATTGTTGACATTGGAGGACATTATGCTGAGTGAAACATTTCAGTCACACAAAGAAAAATACTGTATAATACCACTGTTATAGAACAGGACTGATATGGGGGTTGGTGGGAAACTAAGAAAAGGGGGTAAATAATGTACATGACATTGAAACAGATGAAGAAGAAAACTGTATAAAAGGCATATATGATTAGGTATTATTGGCATGATATGAGTACAGAACAAGAGTTGTATAGTAAAGTGGTTGGGGCAGGGAAGGGGCTGTATAACAATGAAATAATTTTTTTTCCTGTAATGGGAAACACAACATCATAGAATTCCAAGATTAAAAAGTTAAAAAAAAAGAAAATAAAGTCAAATTTAAAAAAAGAAGAAATGTGCAAAGACCTGGAGTTAGAAAAAAGGGGGGGAAAAAGGAAGCTCATGCTCACTTTTCTCAAGCTGCAAGAACAGAAGAAAAATTTAAGTTGCAATATAAGACCACTGGAAGAATGAGTTTAAAATTCTTATGGAATTCAGGCTCCCTCAACCCATTGAGACTGGATTTAAAACTGCCAGAAGTTCATATGGGGTTTAGAAGAGGTTATGGCACCAGGGATATCATTGCTAATGTCAGATGGATCTTGAATGAAAGTAGAGAATACCAGAAGAATGTCTACATGTGTTTTATTGACTATAAAAAGGCTTTTGACTGTGTGGATCACAACACATTATGGCTAACATTGAGAAGAATGAGAATCCTAGAGCACTTAATCATGCTCATGCAAAATCTAGACCTAGAACAAGAAGTTGTCTGAATAAAGCAAGGGAACACTGCATGCTTTAAAGTCGAGAAAAGGTGTGCATCAGGGCTATAACCTTTCTCCACTTCTATTCAACCTGTATGCTGAGCAAGTCATTCCAGAAGCTGGGTTTTGTGAAGAGGAGTGTGACATCATGATCAGAGGAAGACTCATCAACAATCTGTGTCATGCAGATGATACAACCTCACTTGCTGAAAGTGAAGAGGACTTGAGGCACTTGCTGTAGAGTATCAAAGACTGCAGCTTTTAATGTAGATTCCATCTCAACATCAAGGAAACAAAAATCCTCACCACTGGACCAATGGGCAACATCATGATAGAGAGAAAGAAGACTGAAATTGTCAATTATTTCATCTTGCTTGGATCCACAGTCAACACCCTTGGTACCAGCAGTTAGGAGATCAGGAGAGGTATAGCATTGGGAAATTCTACTCTCAGTTACCTCTCCAAAGTCCTGAAGAGCATGATGTCAGTCTAAAGACTAAAATGTAATTGATTAAAACCATAGTCATCCCAAACACCGGCTGTGCATCTGAGAGCTGGACAATGAATAAGAATGACAGGGGAAGAATGGATGCCTTTGAGTTGTGGTGTTGGAGAAGAGGGCTGAATGGCCCACAGACTCCCAAAAGAACAAACAGGTATGTCATAGAGAAAGTAAAACGAGAGTACTCCTTGGAGACAACGATGGTGAAGCTTCGTTTCATACTTTGGGCCTGTTGCTACGAGTCTTTTCCTTGGAAAGGGACAACATGCTTGGAAAGGTGGAGGGTCAGAGAATGAGAGGAAGGCCCTCAATGAGATGGATTGCTAAAGTGACTGCAGCAATGGGCACGAGTGTGCCAGAGATGATGAGGCTGGCACAGCAAAGACCAGAGTTCGGATCTGTCGTTCATAGCGTCACTATGAATCATACTCAACTCAACAGCACTTGACAACAGCATTACCTCAAAGTTAGTCTTTACCTTGTGGACAGAAACTATCTCCTGATATCATCTTTAAACCTACCAACCACTTAATTACACTAGTCAAGAATTTTGCCCTGAGCATTGCTTTCTTTTAAAGAATTACATGTTGTTGTTGTTAGGTGTTATCAAATCCAGTTTGACCCATAACGACCCTGTCTGTACAACAAGAAGAAAAGGGTTTCATACAACAAACAAAAGAGTTTCATATAAATAAAACGAAACCCTGCCAGGTTCTGCACCATCCTCACAGCCTCCGATGTTCTTAAACCCCTTGTTGCATCACTGTGTCCACCCACTTCACAAAGGGTCTTCCTTTCTGTCACTGATCCTCTACTTTTCCAAGCATAGTGTCTCTTTTCCAGGAACTGGTCACTCCTGATTACATGCCCAAGGTATGTGAGCAGTCTCACCGTCCTTGCTCTTAGGAGCACGTTGATTGCATGTCTTTCAAGGTAGGTTTGTTTGACTCATGCTCGCTGCTGTCAGAAGTGACTCACAGCTCACCCTCCAGGGAGTTTTCAGAGGTTGTAATTTGCAAGGAAGTCCATTGCTCATCTTTCTCCTGCAGAGCGGCTGGTTGGTTTGACCATCTGCCTTTGCATTGACAGTGCAACTCCGTACCCACTAGATCACCAGAGCTCCCTATATTCAGTATTCTTCATCAATACTACAATTCAAAGCATAAATTCCTCTTCACTCTTCCCTGTTCAAAGTTCACATGCATATGAAATAGCTATGCATTCATATGCATAACAGAGATCTGGGAGCCTAGCGACAAGAAGCTGCGCTGCAATCCCGAAGGCTTGCAGTTCGAGGTCACCAGCTGCTCTGTGGAAGAAGGATGGGCAGTCTCCTCCCATGTGCTTAACTGCCTCTGAAAACTTGCCAGAGGGTCAGCTATGGGTTGGTTCCGACTCTAAGGTACATGACAAAACAACAACAACTTCACATGCATGTAAAGAAAATAGTATGACTTGGGTCTGGTGCATGGCTTGGGTCTCTTAATGTTTAGTCTTAAGTAGAAAGAGAATAAATATACATATTTATATTTGTTGTTATTGTTAAGTCAGAATCCATAGCTGAGCCTCCACCTGCCTTTCTGAGTCAATGTATTGCATGAGATATATTGCCTATCCTTCTCTCATAGTGGATTCGAAGTGCATGCCTTTTGGATTGCAGCACAGTTTCTTACCACTAGGCCACCAGAGCTCCAATATATGTATGCATGTATTGTTGTTGTGGGCCATCAACTCAGAACCAACTCATAGCTGACCCTCAGGCAGATTTTTCAGAGGCAGTAATTAACATGGGAGGAGACTGCCTGTTTTCTTCCCTTGGAGCAGCTGGTAGATGAAAACCACATGCCTCTGGGATTTCAGTGCAGGTTCTTAACACTAGGCCACCAAGCCTCCCTATGTATCATAGCTGCTGTAATAGGGTCGCTATACATCACAGGTGACTCAATGGCACATAGCAACAACAACATACTATATTGGTTGGGTGTTTTTTTTTTAAATTTAAGCCTCAAGTTTAGGATCAACAAGACCTTGGGGAGGGCCTTTGTATTTAAAATCGGTTGTTATTATATTTTGGAGCAACATTCTTCTTAGTGGTACAGCACTCTTCTGTTATTATGCTGTACTGAGGTAACCTGGGGGTGCTGTGATGCTGAGTCTTGTGCCATTGGGGTGTCAAATGCCATAATGGTTACCCATGGTGGACAGTGTTTAGTGGAGCTCCCAGTTTAAGACAAGTTTGGAAGCAGGAGTGGCATCCACTTCCTAAAGAACATGCTCTGGAAACTATGAACGTTGATAAATGTCAATAGTTACAGAAAGGCTTCAAGTCTTTTGTTTGCAGGGTCACTATGAGTCGTGTTCCACTAGATGGCAATCAACAACAGCAATATATATGTATGTATTAACTTTTAAAAAATGTATATACACACACACACAAACACACACGGATATGGGAAGCTAAACATCAAACTTAAAATATTGGTTATTCTGGTGGAGGTACAGGTTTAGGGAGGGAAACAGGGCTTTCAAGAAATACATTGATTCAAAATTATTTGTTATATATTTGTTTAAATTTTTCCCTCTTTTAAGAACTGGGATCTAGAGGGAAGAGAAAAGACCAGAGAATGGCCAAAATTATTGGGGCAGCTATTGCTGGCAGTTTAGGGCCTGTGTCAGGAAAAGGAAGTCTTACTTATAAACAGTGCCACCCAAAGGTTATAAAGGAGGTCAGAATTGCTTCCACTGTGGAAAGCTGGGCCACTTCAGTAGACAGTGTCACAGACGAGAGCCACAGGTAGGCAAGGGAGTAGAGAGGAAGCTCCCACTCACTTGCTTTAAGTGTGGATCTGAAGGACACTTGGCCAAGGGTGGCCCACATCAGGTCCTCATGGCTGACAGGACTGATAGGCCCCACCCAGCTCCCAGCTGGAAACAAAGGAGGATGCTTCAATGATTTAGATCCTCCCAGAAGAGCTGTGGGTGAGCATTAACATTACTGGTAAGTATATTCGTTTTCTCCTGGACACAAGAGCCTAATATTTGGTCCTAAAAGCCTTCTGAGGTCCCAACTCTTCTCACTATTTCTTAGTTGTTGGAATTGATGGAAAAACTCATAAGCAATTCCTTACTTCACCTCTGCCTTGCATGCGGACTTCCAAGTTGTAAAACAACTCAGTGGTAGATGGAATTTACTATAGGACTTAAGAACAATAAATGACATAGTTGAGCCTCTAAAGAAAAAAAAAAAAAGAAATACATTGAGTCTACTCCCTGATGACAATTTGCATTTTGACTCCAGATAAACTGAATCAGAATCTATATTTTAATGAGATCCCCAGGTGATTCTATAAGAATAACCAGTGGATTTATTGAAATATAGGTTCTGATTCCCTAGATATAGATTGAAAAGTGAAATTCTTAGGGCAGTGGGGCAGGGAGAGGGAGACTCAAAGGAAGCAGTTGGAAATCTTGCAAGGAGGTTATTTGGGAAGAGAGAACCTTGGAGATGGAAATGTGGAGTCAATATCTTATTATTTAAGCCAGGTGGTGGGTATACTGCTCTATTTCTTTACCTTATTATATGCCTGAAATATTGAAAAACAATTTAAAAAGATTCTTGGCCCTTCTCAAACAACCTAGAAATGATGTAACCAGACACTGAAGCCCTGTGGAGTTCATCCACATCTCTATGCTGGGTTGCAGATGGAGATTTTTCTCCATTTTTTGTAACATGGTTTAACATGTGGGAGAAGGGAGTCTTTAAGACAGCTGGTGTTGAATTCTTCTCTATCCCAACTGGATAGGTTAGAATCAGATTTCATTTAACTAAATGAAATGGTTTTGAGAAAAATTGTCTTGTATATTCAAATTTATGTTGAGTGGACAAATACATGAGTGCCCAAATACCCACTGAATCACCACTAAGATTGTGTGTTTGGATCACGCAGTAAGATATGAAAATATTGAAGAATAATCCACAAACTACCGGAATGTAAATCACCTTGGAGTTAAAAAACAAAACAAAACAAACAAACAAATGACTCCCCACCCCCCAACAAAGGGGAACATATTGTAGCTAGAACATTTTGGTGTGACTGGAGTCCCATTTATCACCCTGAGACCACTTGCGTCCTGGAGACAAGACATTGGCGCAACTCAAGCTTATCACCTCTCTCACCAGAGATGCTGTGCCACCGGCGATGAGAACAAGGGCTCTGGGGGGCCTCTTACACAGGTTGCAGACAATCCTGGTTCAGGAGAATGGTGGAAGGTAAAGCATCAAATTCTTACCAGAGCAGGAAGTTGATGCTAAAGCAATGTAAATACTAGCAGTGGTCCTGAAAGAAAATCTGACCTTTATGCAGGTTTCAGGGAAATTACTCTACTGCCCCAAGGCTTTTACAAGGGTCTCTAGGACCTGTCAAAGAACTCTCAACGCCAGCTGTGGTTTGGACAAGGAGATTGGAGGAACTAACAGAAAACAGGTTTTATGGCCAGATCCCAGACAATCGGCCAAGACAAGAACTGACAATCAGCTATAAGGGACCATCCTCCTCAGTTACTAAGACTAAACATGTAATTCTTTGAAGTCAGATTTCGGGACAGAATATCACCAGGCAGGAAGTTTTACAAGTGTTAGATTTGTAACTCAAATTACCTTATGATTTGAAAACGAGGACGTTGTCTGGCTTAATGAACTGCATCAGGTCCAGCTGGATCCAGGAACTAAAAGCATGCTGGGAATCTGTCTCTCCATCTGTTGGCTCTTCCTTCCTTGCGTTAGCTCGCATGGCTTCTGCCTGGGTGGAGGCAAGAGACTCAACAGCAACTCAAGGCTTTCATCCACAGTTTCACCGCCCCAGAGGAAGGAAAACATCTCTTTCCCCATTATTATTGTTGTTTGGTGCCTGAACCATTATGATCAGGACAGAGGCTGATCAGACACTTTAACTCTAAAAACCAAAAATTCCACCACCACTGAGTCAATTTCAACTCACAGTGAAAAAGCAGTTATTGTCTAGTCAATGGGTCTCATGGTAACTCCACTGCGTCGGAGTAGAACTGGGCTCCAGAATGGGTTTTCAATGGCTGGATTTTAGGAGAAGATTGCTAGCCTTTTCTCCAGAAGCATCTCAGTATGTCTCCTGATCTCCTGACTTCTGGTACCAAAGGGGAAGATTGTGGATCCAAGTAAGATGAAATAATTATCAATTTCAATCTTTTCTCCATCTATCATTATGTTGCTTATTGATCCAATGGTGAGGACTTTTGTCTTCTTGATGTTGAGATGTAATCCTTATAGAAAGCTTTAGTTTTTTATCTTCCACAGCAAGCATTTCAAGTCCTCCTCACTTTCAGTAAACAAGGTTGTGTCATCTACATAAGTTGTTGATAAATCTCCCTCCAATTCTGATGCCACATTTTTCTTCACAGAGTCCAACTTCTTCAGTGATTTGTTCAATATACTGATTGAATGGATATGGGAAAAGAATATAACTCTGATGCGTATCTTTCCTGATTGTAAACTATGTAGTGTTCCCTTAAACTGTGACACTGGTGTGTCAAATGCGTTAATGGTTGGCTACCCAGTGCGGACAGAGAGTTGGGTGGAGTTCCCTGATTAAAAACAAGCTTGGAAGGAGGAGTGGCATCCACTTCCATAATAGCTTGCCTCCGGAAACCCTATGAACCTGGAGAGAGGATGAGAGACACACAAGTGTTGAGGACTCTTCTTCATAGGGTCACTATGAGTCACCTGTGACTCGACAGCACTTAACAACGACGATAACAACAACAACAACAACAACAACAGCGTTCCCTTGCTCTGTTTGGACAACAGCTTCTTGGTCTAGATATAAATTTTGTATGAGCATAATTAAGTGTTCTTGTATTCCCATATGTCTTAATGCAGAGTAGTTTGTTGTTGTTATGTGCTGTACATGAGTAGTTAGGAACCATGAATCTCCAAATTTTGGTCAGCTATCGAGTGCTTTAACTATTTGCACTATCTAAGTACTCTTTTTTTTTTAACGCTACAGAACATAGATTTATTCTGTCAGAAGTAGGCATCATGAGTCAGAATTAACTCAATAACAGAAAAGCAACATTTTTTTTCTCCATTGGTTTGGATTAACTTTCAAACATTGTGAATTTAGAAATAGAAAAATTAAATTTTTTAGCACACCAACAAAGAACATTCCAGAAGAGGCTTGTAGATGTCATAGCACCTGCTGTTGACTTTGTTTGGTTTTTTCAAAATTCATTGTTGCACATTTTATTCCCCCTTTCTTTCCCCTCCTTCAGCCCACTCTGCAATACACCCCTTGTTCCAGATTGTTCTCATGCATATAATGCATAATCATATATTCCTTTCAAACAATTTTCCTCCTCATCTGTACTAATGCAGTGTTCATTCTCCATCTCTTCCCCCTTTCCTTTCCAACTTCCCTATGTCTGTCTAATTTTATAATAGCAGTGCTTTGCAGTATTTATCCTTTTGTGACTGAGATTTCACTTCTACTGTCTTCAAGGCTTTCCCATGTTGTAGAAGGTTTTACTATTTCATTATTTTTCAGTGCTGCATAGTATTCCATTGTGTGGATGTACCATAGTTTTTTCTATCCATTTGTTTATTGAAAATAAAGATTCTTAGCACTGGGCCAATTGACAGCATCAGTATGGAAGGTGAAGAAACTGAGATAGTTAACAGTTTTAGTTTACTTGGCTCCACAGTCAACACTCTTGGTAATAGCAGCCAGGAAATCAAGAGATGAATTTCACTGGGAAAGTCAGCTGTGAGGGACCTCTCAAGAGTACTGAAGAGCAACAATGTCAGGCTGGAGACTAAGGTTCACCTGATCCAGGCTATAGTCTTTGCAATTATGTGTTATGCAGCAGAGATTTGGACAGTGAATAGGCATGATAGAAAGAGAATTGATGCCTTTGAGCTGTGGTGCTGGAGAAGAGTGTTGAATATACCATGGACTGCTAGGAGAACAAACAGGTTTGTCCTGGAGAGGGTGAAGCCAGAATGCTCCTTGGAGTCAAGGATTCTGAAGCTTCATCTGACATACTTTGGGCATGTTGCAAGGAGGGACTGGTCCTTGGAGAGGGACATCATGTTTGGCAGAGTGGAGGGGCGGTGCCGGAGAGGATGACCTTTGATGAAATGGATCAATTCTGTGACTGGAGTGGTGGGAATAATGAGTGTGTTTGAGATGGCTAGGTTGGCAGAGGATAGAATGGAGTTTAGAGCTCTTGTACATAGGGTCACTATGAGTCGCAAGTGATTCGATGGCACATAACAACAACAACAACATCCATTCGTTTATTGATGGGCACTTGGGTTGTTTCCATCTCTTTGCTATTGTGAATAATGCATCAATAAACATGGGTGTGAATATATCTATTTGAGTTGTGGTTCTGGTTTCTTTAGGGTATATTCCCAGCAGTGGAATTGCTGGGTCAAATGATATTTCTATTTCCAATGTTCTGGGAAAGTGCCGGATCACCTTCCATAGTGGTTGTATCATTTTATATTCCCACCAGCAGTGAATAAGAGTTCCAATCTCTCTCCAAACTCACCATCATTTGCTGTTTGCTGCCCTGTTGAACTTTGCTATTTGCCCTGTTGAACTGTTGCTGCGATAGGACTCTGTTTTTAAAATTGGTGTTGTTGTGTGTCATTGAGTCCGAACCAACTCATAGCTGACTCCCCAAGAAGTTTTTAGAGGTTATAAATTACCCAGGAGTCAATTAACTGTCTTTCTCCCTCAGAGGAACTAGAGCTGGTGGATTCAGACCACGTATCTTTGGTTTGGCAGCACAGCTTCTTATTATTAGGCCATCACAACTCCCTTTTTTATTTAAATAAAAAGAAAAAAAAATTAAGAGTGTGTTTTTAATCAAAAGGGCCCTCTGGTGGTCTTCAGGGAGTTGTGCTGGTAACCCAAATGCAGTACCCCTCCCTTGGTTTGAATCCACCAGTGGGGCTCTTTGGGAGGAAGACAGGCAATCTCCTCCTGTGTGGTTTACAGTCTTCAAAAATCCCACTGGAGTGTCAGCTGTGAGTTCTATTTTACAACAAAAAGTTGGCTCTGTGTGTGTTTTACTCAAAACAAAGAATTGTCTTTCTAATTGAGACCAGAGAGAAGAAAGGTGAATTAGTGAGCTAGTTTCAGAGCACTTCCTGATTTGCTCCAAACCCTGGAAGAACAGGTAAATGGATGCAGCTTCTAGATGACTAGAAGTTGGACAAGTGAGCAGGCCCACCAGGGCTCATAACGAGTTACTCATCAACCCTACTCTTGCTCAGAGGGCAGGAGAGCTCGCTGTTGCTGGGCGGGAGGTTGCTGAAACCTGCTTTGACCTTGAGGAAGGGTCTTTGCACCATCACAACTTGGAACAGGCCAGGGAAGATTATGGCCTAGAGGGCACAGTAAATTAGGGAAAGAATTGAAAGAACTTAAACACTGTTTTTAACTTCCTGCCTAATGGTTGCTTAGCAATGAGAACTTGGGACAGGTCAGAGATGGGCCAGTAGATATGACTTCTTTGATGGTGTTGGGATAGGGGTAGGGGCATGGAAAGGATCATCCAGTCATCCTATTCTACCATCTGTAACTGGTCAGAAGGCACTGATACTTCTATTATTATTTGTGATTCTTGTTTATCTCTCTGCCATCTATGATATGGTCTCTGGTGGCATATTGCATTATGTGTGTGAGGCTGCTAACCAAAAGTCTGGTTGTTCAAATCCACTAGCCACTCCATGGAATAAAGATGAGGCAGCCTACTCCTGTGAAGTTTTAAAGCTTATAAACCTGATAGAGTATTACTGTTCTAATTAGTACAGTTCTTGTCTGTCAGTTTGCTGTACTGAGGTGTCTTACGGATGCTGTGAAAACTGTACCATCAGTGTGTCAAATACCAGAGGGGTTACCTGGTGGACAGGTTTTAGTAGCACTCCTATATTAAGACAGACTAGGAGGAAGGATTGGCCACCCACTTATAAAATAGCAGGCCTCTAAAACCCCTGTAAACAGTAAAGAAACATGGCTAGTTAAAGTATTAGAGGTAGAGCCCAGATTGGAGATTGTGAAGATGGCACAGAATGGGACAGGGTTCAGAACTGTTGTTCGCAGGGCTGCTATGACTTGTACTCAACTCCATGGCATCTAACAACAACAACAACAATGAACTTGAATCAACTCAATGGCAGTGGGGTCACCTATTTTGTGTGTCCTTTAAGACTGGAGCCCTAGCTCACCCACTTTATGCTTTCAGGACCAAGACCCATGCCTTATAAGTGACAGTTTCTCAAGTAGCATGTATCAATATAGAACTTGGAATTTTGCAGAATGTTTCCTTAAAGTCCTGAAAAAGCAGAACTGACCCAACATGGAGTTTCTGGACCTTTGGAAAAAGAAACATCCAGAGTGGCGTGAGTAGCTCCAGCCAGAACGTGGAATCAGATGATGTCTGACACATACATAATGGGCACTCGGGTTGGAAACAAGAACGGAGACTGCAGAAAGGTCAGAAGTTCCTGGACACAGTTCACATTCTTAACTGATAACAGAAAGGTTACTTGCTATGCAACTCAAAGTTGAGAGCAAATAAGACTTAGAGAAGAATGAATGCCTTTGAGTGGTAGTGTTGGGATAGAGTCCTGAATAGCCCATGGATTGCCAAAAAGGACAAACAGGTGCATTTAGGGAAAGGTGCCACCTTGGTGCTCTCTGGAGGCAAGAACAGTGAAACTTCGTCTCATATACTTTGAGCATGCTGTTAGGAGGGGCCAGTCCTTGGCAAAGGTGCTTAGAAAGGCAGAGGGTCAGTAAAGGAGGGGAAGGTCCCTAACGGGATGGATGGACACCGTGACTGTAAAGGAAGGTGGGCTCCAATATGTCAGACATGGTCAGGACGGCACAGGAACGTTCAGGACTCAGATCCATAGTTCATACAGTTGATATAAGTTGACTTGACAGCACTTAACAACAACAGCGTTAGCCATTTTCATTCATCCAGAGGCACATCAGAAGAAAAGCCTGACACTCTATTTCTGAATATTTCTGAAAATCCTATAGGACGCTGTTCTACTCTGACACACATGGTGGTTGCTATGAACTGGAGTAAACTCTGTAATAGGTAATAAATGTTAGTGAGACCAGAAGCAAGGACAATACGATGTTAGGAATCAAATGAACCAACCCCTTAGCAACAGTCTGAATACAACTACAAGCTACCCATCAGCTGGCTACCCACAAGCTGAGATGCAATAACAGCTTTGTGGTTGTGGTTGTTGTTGTTGTTTTTAGGTGCCATCAAGTCAAGTATGACTCATAATGACCCTATGAACAACACTTCTGACCTTGTCCTATCCTGTGCCATCCTCACACTTCCTGACACACTAGAGCACATTACAGCAGTCACTGGGTCAATCCACCTGAATGAGAGTCTTCCTCTTCTTCACCGAACCTCCACCCTTCCCCGACCCTCCACCCTTCCCAGCATCATGACCCTCTCCAAGGAAAAGGCCCTTTTAGCAATATGCCTGAAGTATGTGAGGCAAAGCCTCATAATTCTTGCCTCCAAAGAGCACTCCAGCTGCACCTTTTCTAAGACATATCTGTTTATTCTTTTGGCCATCCACGGGATGTTCAGTGCTCTTTTCCAACACCACAGCTCAAAGGCATCAATTCTTCTTTTTCATCTTTAGTTATTGTCCAGCTCTTAGATATATAGCAAGTGATCAGAAAGACCATGGCTTGAGTCAGATGCACCTAAGTCCCCAAACTGACATCATTAGTCCTCAATAATTTGGAAAGGTCCCTAACTGCAGACTTTCCCAATGCAATTTCATAAATGTAAAACCAAACGAAGAGAAATTATATAACTCTGATCCTTTAACGATGAAAAAAGTGTTAATGGGGCAGGTCAAGCAAGCTTTTCTACTCAGTGAAAGTAAGAATAATGTAATTTGCAACAAGTAACACTCTTTTGAACACCAAGCACCAAATTCATGTATGTTGTTATGTGCCATCGAGTCGTTTGCGACTCATAGCGACCCTATGCACAACAGCCCTAAACCCTGCTCTATCCTGCGCCAACCGCACTGCCTCTGACACACCCATCCCCATTACCCCAGTCACCGAATCAATCCATCTCATAGAGGGTCTTCCCCTCCTGCGCTGTCCCTCCACCCTCCCAAGCATGATGGCCCTCTCCAAGGACCCGTCCCTCCAGGCAACATGTCCAAAGTATGTCAGATGAAAAAATTGTCTTGAGCACTGTCAAAGACCATTTTACAATAATGCTACCATGATTCACTTCCGTAAACCTCAGAGAACTAAGATTCTTACCCTAAATTTTCTGGTTTATAAATGGATCGAGTCTGAACCTAGTCCTGTGTGACTCCAGAGCTCATACAGGAAACCCTTTACTGTCTCTTTTAAGGTGACCTAAATGCTCAGTCACCCTCCCAAGCATGATGTCCCTCTCCAAGGACTGGTCCCTCCTTGCAACATGTCCAAAGTATGTCAGATGAAGCTTCAGAATCAGAAGAGCCTTGATGAGGTGGATTGATTCAGTGACTGACGTAATGGAGATAGGTGTGTTGGAGACAATGAGATTGGCACAGGATAGAGCAGGGTTTAGGGCTATTGTACATAGGTTTGTTATGAGCCATAGGCAACTCAATGGCACACAACAACAACAACAACAACTGCTCAGTGCTATTTGTGAATGGGTCTGACCTCTTCCAGGCTCCTCCGTCTGCTAAAAGGAGTTTGGATCATTGAGACCCTTGTTTGGTCCCAAAGGACTGGGCCCCAGGGCTCTGCTTGTCTTAAGAGATTGCTCTTGGAATTTCAGGGTCCCCTTGGTGATGCCTGTAAATCAAAATAAGAAAGTCCTGGGTTTGGGCGCACACACACACACACACACACACACACACACACATCAGAAAGGCTCTCATGGGTGTGGTGAGAGTCTAGGGACAAAGTACCATCAGACTTTGGAGAAGGTTATGTGTAGATCGAGGGCACATCTGGGCTAGAGTTCTCACAGGCCCTTGCTGTCTCCTGGAATGGGGATGCAGACCTCATGGCGGGTAAGCCAGAGACAGAGGTGGCCTACCCTCTCAGGGTTCTGCATGGGAAGGCAGGACTCACTGATGGGCTGCTCTCATAGACCAAACTTGAGGCACGAGGGGGGGGGGAGGGGAGGACAGGACAGGCGCAAGGGTGTGAAATGAGATGAAGTCCCAGCCATAGCAGTAGTTTCTCTGCAGCCACCTGCCTGGTTGAGATGGAAACACTGATTCCAGCTTCAGCCCCCAGACAGGCTAAGAATATCCCAGAAAAGCAACAGCCACCACCCCCGCCCTTCTTGATCTGCTCCTGCATCTGGAGTGCTATGCTGGGCGCCTGCGGGGGCAGCGAGGAGACGAGTGGGGGTGCTGGCAAAAAGGAGGAGGCACCAAAAAAGAGGGCTCAGTGAAGGCAGGAGCAGGTGAATTGAGAAATAAAGCCATTGGAGGGTGCCTAGAGGACTGAGGAGGGAGAAGAACGGGAAAGTGTAAAGGGAAGTGGAGGCAGGAACCAGGAAGTGGGGCAAGAAGAACCAGGGAGGAGGATGGGATGGAAAGGGCTGGCGTCTGAACTTCAGAGTCTGAGCAACAGAGCTGGTGGGGAACAGGCAGCTAGAAAGGGGGACCACAGCTCTCCCCTCTTTCAGGAAAGACGGAGGCAAAGTTTAGCTCACGGGAAAGGAACGCTCAGCGTAGCCCTCTCTTTAGCCAGTGCCTTCATGCTAGACCCACCACCAGCATCCCAGCACTGGATCTTTTGCTCCCCAGCACCACAGCCCTCATTTGTGCTCCCAATTCTGTTCTCTCTTCTAAAGAACCTGTTTTCACTACTTAGTTAAGTCTTTCTCACATGGCACCTGCTAGCGTGGGAGAGACATGAGACCATGGGCAGCTAGCAGCACTTGGTTCATTTCTCCTTAACTCCCCACCATTAATGTCTCCTCAGGGTCCTACCCTGCATCCCACCCTGGGATAAGGTGGGTCTTATCCCTAAGCTGGAATAAAGACCTTAGGAAATAGAAGGTTGTCCATTCTCTTCCCCTTTGTGCATACCTCAGCAGCTGAGACCCTGGAGAGGGGGCAAGGGATCAACAAGGGAGCTTGGGCAGCAGAACCCCAACATACAGGCATAGGGGTTGGGTCTATATCAGGAACCTGCAATGCCATCAAACTCTTTGCGGGGGACCCTTGGAGACATGGGAAATCAATGCTGTTGGGTTCTGAGACTTCCAATTGTGATGGTAACTGGGGAGCCATGGTCCTTTGTGGACTTGGCCTCCTCTCCTTTATCAGACCTCAGGGCCTCTTGTAAAGCTTGGGGATGGCAGATATACATGCCAAGAACCCTGCTCCCCTTCCCCTTCTGGGTTGAATAGTGGGAGCGTAGGCCCACATGGATGCTCTACACACAGAGCCTGAGCCCAGCAGACAGAAACAGATCAGGGAATCAGACAACAGATCAGGGAGAGGCAGATTCCTAGACAGATGTAATAATAAGTAAGAATCAGAATTGTAAAACTGACAAGGCCTTTGGGAATTGACTTTTAGTCCAATTCCTAAAATGTTACCTTATTCTTTTAGTATTCATATTTTGGAATTTTAAAAAAATCATAAATTGAGAGTCCCTGAATTTTAAACATGAAGGGACAGAGGCCCAGAGAATTTAAATGAATTGAATTTTCCCAGGTTATACAGCTAATAAGCCATGAGCTAGAATTCCTGTCTCCTAGACCAAGGGGTGCCTGATTCAGGCCCTGGTCTTTCTGATCACTTGCGATACAGCTGAGAGCTGGACAATGAATAAGGAGACAGAAGGATCGATGCCTTTGAGTCGTCATGTTGCAGAAGAGTATATCCCCTGGACTGCCAAAAGAATGTATTTGTCCTGGAGAAAGTGTAACCAGAATTCTCCTTGCTGGCAAGGATGGTGAAGCTTTCTCTCACATACTTTGAGGATGTTGTTAGGTGAGGCTAGTCGTTGGCAAGTGACATTATGCTTGTAAAAGTGGAGGGTTAGAGATAGAGAGGAAGACCCTCAACCAGATATATTGACACAGTGGCTGCAGCAATGGGCTCAAGTAGTCGAAGATAATGAGGATAGCACAGGACAGATCAGGAGACAGACCTGTTGTTCATAAGGTCACTATAAGTCATACTCAGATTGAAGCCATCTAACAACAATAAGGCGGCATCCAACAACAACAGCAACGGGGGAAACTCCAAAACTTGCTGCTTGCTGAGTCAGGTCCAATTTCTGGGCACTCTATGTGTTACGGTGTAGAACTACTCCATACATTCTTCTTGGCTGTAAATGATGAGATCTCCAGGCAGCACTTATGGGTGGGTCTCAGCCATCAACCAAAGCCAAAGGATTGATAGGTTGGATTCCTCTAGTGAAACCATAGAAGCAAGCCGTGGCTTCCCTCCTCAGGGCACGGTTCTCCACTGACGCACCTCGAGGCTCCAGGCATCACAATCAATTTTCTATATTCACAAAAGTAGACCATAAGGCCTGTCTTCTTCTGAGCCAACAGGTAGATTTGAACCACCAACCTTGACTTAGTGGTGTTGTTATGTGCCATCATGTCAGAACTGACTCCTAGATGACTCTCTGGTGGATTTTGAGGCTGGAAATGATACAAGAGGAGACTGTATATTCTGAGGAGTAGCTGGTGGATTTGAACTGCATGCCTTTGGATTGGCAGCACAATTCCTTACCCATTAGGCCACCAGATCTGCCTTTTTTTGATAGTTTTTCCTTGTTGTTATACTCTGTCAAGTCTGAAGTGGCCATAGTTAACCTTCCATCAGGTTTTCAGAGGCAGTTAATTGCACAGGAGGAGATTGCCTATCTTTCTCCCACGGAACCACTGGTGGATTTTAAATAGTTTGCGCATGCCCACAAACACCGCCCACCTCCTCACAGAAGACTTCCTAGACTCAGAGGAGAGAGGAACAGTTTGAGCAGTATTGCCTGGAGATGTTTTCTTAAAGATGAACTCATCTTTGCGGGTGAGTCAGTGAAGGTGTCCACCTCTAAGATGAGATTGATAGTGGCTCAAATTATTAAGGCTACGGAAAATAAGACCTTGACTAGGGCCTAGAGTTCTTGGTCTAGGCTTACAGTTCTTACCTTAAGATCCTTCAAGGAGCTCTGATGACCTAGCGGTGCTATGATGCTGTGCTGCAATCCCAAAGGCATGTGGTTCAAATCTACCAGCTGCTCCATGGGAGAAAGATGGGCAATCTCCTCCTGTACAATTAACTGTTTCTGAAAACCCACTGGAGGATTAGCTATCAGTCAGTCCCGACAACAGTATAACAACAGCAACATCAACATAATAATGCAATTAAAATTTTAAAGAAAAAAGATCCTTCAAGAGTAACCACTTATCTACACAAGGCACTGCTCTAACTTACAGAGTGATAGATACAGACGAGCAGATAGAATTGACCTTGGGGTTTTTCTCACTAAGAAGGGCCTAGTACAACTATCACAGTCTCCAAGGAGCATATGACAAGCGGACAGACCAGAAGTAACATGCAGATACTTAATACAGATGAGCTAATCTCATCACGTAGACTGTGAGCAAACAGAGAAGTAAGTGGAAAATGGTGGGGAAGTTGCTGGACACCCCTAGGTAGTCTTTCTTGTGTCACTGTGGCTATGTCTCCTGGCCCTCACCCTGTATAAAACTTAACACCCCTCTGTCTCACTCTCTAAAGCCTCTTGTTTGTATGTAACAGAAATGCAGTCACTCTATAGATTGATGTTGATTATTTTGTTGGGTTAGGGAGCTTAGGCGGACTAGTGGGTACAGAATTTTACTACCAACAGAAACACAGGCGATTCAAATCCATCAGCTGTTCTGAAGAAGAAAGAAAAGCAATCTCCTCCCATGCAATTTACAGTCTCTAAAAACCCGCCAGAGTGTCAGCCACAAGTTGAAACCATGAATTGGTTCCAAAACAATAGCAGTGACTTCCCTTAGTGGCATCTTGGGCTGGAGGCCCAGAGCACAGCGAGCATTCACCAAACTATGCAGCTACAGCTACTGGGCCAAGTCAGAAATAGCCTTAGGTCCCAGTCCTCGGAGATCTGTCCAAAAGGTTTTGTGGAGGAAGTGGGACTTCAAGTCTCACTTGAAATAAAAGTCAGAGTGGTAGTTTGAGGGTAGGTTATGGTCCAAAGGTGAAAGTTTGGAAATTTAAGGGGCAATAACCAGGCCAGTACGGGAGCTCTGGTGGCTTAGAGGTAAGGAGTTGCACAGTTAATCCAAAGGCAGGTAGTTCAAATCCACCAATTGCTCCACTGGGAAAAAATGGGCAACTTCCTCTCATGGGATTGAGTCTCTGTAAACCTGTTGGAGGACCAGCTATGAGTCGGTTCCAACTGGAACAGCACCTAGCAACCACCACCCACCAGGCTAGTAAGGAGGAGAGCACGTGAGGGAGGCAGGATAGTATGAAGGGTGAGAAGGGGAAGTGAGCCTTTGTGTGGTACTGGGCCCCCGAGGAGAGGGAGGTAGTCTTCATTCTGACCAAGAGGAAGTCATCCATAGGCTTGGGGCAGATCACCATGCTGGTGGAATCTGTGAACGTGACCCAGAAGATCTTGCCTTAAATGACACTGCAACAGGCCTTACGTCAATGAGTGACTCCTGGGAACAGAGTTGGGAGGACCCACGTGCCACTCAGTCCACGTGCCTGGTGTTTCTGGCAGCACAACTCAGTCTCCATGGGGCTTGTCCTTAACTACCTGTGAGCCAGCTGTTCTCTGGGTGTCAAATAAAGGCTGACAGAGGAAGCCTCGTAGGAGGAAGTGGGGCAATTACAGAAGCTGAAAGAGGGGAACCTTTTCTGCAACTAGGGGAGAATGAGAGGGCAGGTCAGCTTGGGTTGTGAGGGAATAAAGATCCCTCTGTGAGAGCAAGGGAGACCCTGGTGAGAAAGAGCACAGTAGACGCTGAGTCAGGAAGGGAGCAGGTGTGTATGGTGGTGGTAGGGAGTGGGGTTCAAGACAAAGCCAGACCCTGGGCCTTCAGGGCAGGAAGGTGGGTTGCAAGGCAGCTAGGAAAAGGTATGCCTCTTGTGACTGAAGCTCCAGCCCAAGGTAATTCCAAAACAGCCTATTTAGAGTGAAATACACATATGTATGCACTAACCTCTCAGTGTATGAAGGTTCAGATCTGTTGCTCATAGGGTTGTTATGAGTTGTAATGAGTGGTAGACACCTAACAACAATGCACTGACCCTGGGGGCAGTTTCTTCTTAGAGCTCTGTTGTTGCTCTGAGGCGTGTGGAGGTGACTCCGGTGGCAATTCTCAGGTTTTTGCTGGATCTTTAGGCGTCCTCACCTCTCAAATCCATACCCACCTCCAAAGGTCACTATTAAGAAGACTGGAAGGGTTTGGAGGTGGGGAGCCACAGAGAGCAGGCCCCTAGGAGGGTAGACCTAGTTCCACAGAGCAAACAGAACAGGCCTAATACCGGGGCGGGGGCGGGGGGGGGGGTTGCTGAGAAGCTGCAGCTGTGATGTACGGTGGAGCCCACCCATCGCTGACTGTACATTGGGAGCTGTTGGTAGATTTGAATCCGTAAACTGTGGTGTTGGAGAAGAGTATTGAATATACCATGGACTGCTAAGAAAATGAACAGGTTCAACCTAGAGAGGGTTAAACCAGGCTGCTCCTTGGAGGCAAGGATTCCGAAGCTTCATCTGACATACTTTGGACATGTTGCAAGGAGGGACCAGTCATGCTTGGGAGGGTGGAGGGACAGTGCAAGAGAGAAAGACCCTCTATGACATGTATTGATTCAGTGACTGGGGTAATTGGGGTAGGTGTGTTGGAGACAGTGAGATGAAAATAGGATAGAGCAGGGTTTAGGGCTGTTGTACATAGGGGTCACTATGAGTTGCAGGTGACCGCACATAACAACAAACACCACTTTTGGGTGGGCAGTGCAGTTCCTTAACACTAGGCCATCAGAGTTCCCTGGAGGTAAGACAGTTGTTAGGTGCCCTCCAGTCAAGTACGACTCATGGTGACCCTACGAACAACAGATCTGAACCCTATCCTATCCCGAGCCGTCTTCACAATCTCTGACACACTCAAACCCACTGCAGCAATCACTGTGTCAATCTACCTGTTTGAGGGTCTTCCTTCCTTTAGCTGCCCCTTCACTTTCTGAAGCAGGATATTCCTCTCTAAGGGATGACTAAGGATGACAGAAGAATTGATGCTTTTGAACTGTGGTGTTAAGAGTGCTGAAATATCCCATGAACTGCCAAAGAACAGACAAGTCTTGGAGAAGGTGCAGCCAGAGTGCTCCTTGGAGGCATATGCAATGAAGCTTCATCTCACATACTTTGGACATGTTGCAGGTCAATCCACGGGAATCCAAAACCCAGAGGGAAAGCCTTGCTGTGGAGTGGACAGATAAATCCAGAGGGAGAAGTGGGCAGGGCCTAGCCTAACAGCCTGCAGCTGTGTGAGGTCACCTGTGGCCTGAGCAGCAGGAAGCATTAACATGGTGGAAACCCACCTCAACCTGGACCCAGTGCTGAGCTAAGCCTGTTGGGCTTCCCTCCGACCAGGCCTCCCACTCCACTGTCTGACCCTTGAAAGAGCAACAGATTTCATTCACAGTGTTTCCCTGGGGACCCAGCATGCGTCTCCAAATCAAGTGTGGGATCAGGGTGCAGTTGGGTGGGGGTGGGAACCGGCTCAAGAGGCGCTGCCACGTGCTCAGAGCCCCGCAACTCGCCTGCCAGGCTCAGCTGCAGAAAATCAGGCCAGCAGACCACCGCTTCGGACTCACAGGAGGGTCTTGCTGCTCCAGGAGAAGCGGCTTGTGACCTGCAGATAGGTCCTTGCCCCGCCAGTACCTCCTCTCAGGACTGCACCCTCGTGGGGAAGGGGAGGCCCTGCGCCACGTTGGGAGAGCCAGTGCAGGCGACCCAGCTGGGGCCTGGACTCGGATGAGGGCACTCCATGTGCACACTGCCACACACACACACACACACACACACACACACACACACACACACACACACACAAAAAGGAGAACGTGCTTCCAGGCATCCCAATTGCGGCGCCCCAGGGCATCAAAACAAGCAGACCCAGGGTATGAGGATCGAGTGTGGGGGTAGGGGGAGAGCAGCCGCTCCTCCGCAGCTCAGAACTGAGGGGGCGCCCCTGGAACGATGACCACTGATCGCCCCCACCTCCCCCGCTAGGGTGAAGGAAAAGGACCTGAAAACGAGGGGGGGGGTGTAGGGCGGGACCTGGGATGAGCATGCGCAAATCGATTGGCCAGAGGAGCTGTCGGTCA
>NW_006399856.1:23548-29423 GCF_000299155.1 Elephantulus edwardii | reverse complement strand
GGCGTCCACCGGCGAGCTGCTGCGCTGCCTGGGTGACTTCGTGTGCCGCCGCTGCTACCGCCTCAAGGAGCTGAGCCCCGGCGAGCTGGTGGGCTGGTTCCGCGGCGTGGACCGCTCGCTGCTGCTGCAGGGCTGGCAGGACCAGGCCTTCATTACGCCCGCCAACCTGGTGTTCGTGTACCTGCTGTGCCGCGAGTCGCTGCGCGGGGACGAGCTGGCGTCGGCCGCCGAGCTGCAGGCCGCCTTCCTCACCTGCCTCTACCTCGCCTACTCCTACATGGGCAACGAGATCTCCTACCCGCTCAAGCCCTTCCTCGTGGAGCCTGACAAGGAGCGCTTCTGGCAGCGCTGCCTGCGCCTCATCCAGCGGCTCAGCCCGCAGATGCTGCGGCTCAACGCCGACCCCCACTTCTTCACGCAGGTCTTCCAAGACCTCAAGAACGAGGGCGAGGCCGCCGCCGCCGCCGGGGGCCCCTCGGGCGGCGCCGCCACCTCCTCTGCCGCCAGGGACAGCTGCGCGGCCGGAGCCAAGCACTGGACTATGAACCTGGACCGCTAGGGACGCCCGGGCCCGCGCCCGCCCCCCCCCAACCCCTCGGGACCATCACGCTGCTGCCACCACCGATACAGCTGCTCCAAGCCCGGCTGGGCGCAGAAGGAGCCGCCGTTGACCCGCAGGGGAAGCTGGTGGCCCTGACGCCAGAGGCAGCGCGTCTGGATTTGCTGGGGCGACGGGGTGATGAGCGCGAGAAGGGGACCCCAGCCTCACCTTTCTGTGTGTCAGCGCCCCCTGTCTCCCCATTCTCCCCAGGCCCCCCCTTCCCTGTTGTGCGTGTCTGTGGTCCACCTGTCGTTAGTGTCCGCGCTCCCACCTCCTTCCTGCACCTCCGCCTCCCCTGCCTTTCCGTGTTCTGTCCCTTGGGGATGTTTTTCCATCTTCCTCTGCTCCCTACCTGTCTCCCGTGGCCCTGTCTCTCTCCCTGCACCTGTCTCAGCATTGCCCCCTCTTGTAGTCCTCTCCTGCCATGTGCCACCCTCTCCTGTCTCCCAACCCCACTCTGTCACTGTCACCCTCCATTTCTTCCCCTGACTCAGTCCCCCCTGTACTCATCTGCCTCGAGAGAGAAAAGGGCACGTTGTTGATTTGGATCTGTGGAGGTGCAGCGGGCCCCCACTCACCGGGATGGTCCCTCATCCCACACCCCTCCTCGTTTTTTCCCCCCTACGTGTTGCATGCCGGGAGTTGGGGAACCAGGGGCTGCCGGCTGCAGAAGGTGGAGGTTTTGGGGTGATACCAACCCGGAGGAGCACGGGGGGGGGGGCGGCAGCGGTGCCTCTGTGAAGGGTGGAGAGGAGAAAGAAAACTCTTCTCACTCTGGGGGAGGGGCGCCCCTCTTCCTTACTCTTAGACTTTTGGTTCTTTTCCTTTCCTTTTTAATTTATTTGATTGTTTATGGAGGGAGGGGGGAGGGAGGGTTGGGCTGGGAGCTGTTCGAGGTGCTGAGCCGGGCCGAACTGACAACTGACATCCTCCCGGGAGGGGACCAGGGGCTTGGTTGGGCCTGGGGCCGTGTCCAAGGTGCCAATGATGCGGGCCGACGGCGCGGGCCGCACTGTCTGTCTGTCCGTCCCAGAGAGAACTATAAAGCGCTGGAAGCGCCTGCAGATGGTTTTGCGCCGGCCTTTCTTTGGGCCCCGGGAGGGAGGGGGAGGGAGTGGAATTGTCATGGACAGGGCAGGAGTGCTAGAGAGGGGGCCTAACGAGGAAGGGCAAGTCCTTGAGAGACACGCTACTTGTGACTCCCCACCATAAATTTCCGTTTCACCAGAGCAAAATGAGGTCTAAGGTTGAGGCTTGATGATAAAGCTAAATTGCTCCCCCTCCATCTTGTCTGACCGAGCCACTCACTAATGCCTAACTCAGGGGCTGGATGAGGAAGGAGGGCAGCAGAGGCTGTTCCCTCTCTGTGATGGGGCTCACTGAGGCAGAACTAGTCATCATTAGCCCTTTGCCTTCCCTCCTCTCTCTCCCCCCTCCCCATTATTAATTCCGCCTAGTCCAGACAGGCCTACGTCTGTATTTATCCCTTTCAGGTGCGATCCAATTCCCACACTTAGTCCCACACTCCCTCACTAGGCTTCTTCAGCCACTTGCCCACCCAGGGCAGCCTTTGGAAATCCATCCCTGCTTAAGACTCCTCCTCCAGGAGAAGGAAGGGAGCAAGTCTTCAGGTCCGACTTGCTCAATCACTGTCACCCACTCAGAGCTAACCCTCCAACGGGTCCATCCCCCCCCCCCACTGGAACAGCTGGTGGATACAAACTTCCTCCCTTTCGGTTGGCACCACAACTGTTTGCACGCTGGGCCACTAGTGCTCCCTCCAATCCTTCAGGATTGAGCAAGAGGAGAAATAGGCTATTTAATGAGAGAGCTCTGGTCTTCACTGCCTTCTTAACCACATGCTTAATCGCCCTTTTTCTCTATCATCATTGGCCCTGGGAGATCACGTCTCTGACCCTTCTTACCACCTGGGGCACAAAGATCCAGGAGAGAGCCAGGCAGGGCTGGCCAGTGAGGGCCTAGGTCTCTGTCCATGGTGCTGACAGGCTGCCTTGGCAGGGTGGGGGTTTATGGGGCAGCAGGAGTGGCGAGCAACTACTTCAGCTGGGTCTTTGGGGTAGTTTCGGAATGGGGTGAGATTTGTTCTGGCCCAGTTACAGGAGTGTGGCTGAGAGAGTCCAGGATGTTGGCACCCACCTGCCCTCTTAAGAGGACAGAACTGGATTCTCCCCACCTCGAGGCCCAGCGTCCTCGCACCAGGCCTGGAGCCGGAAATTCCCAGTCCAGATTTGTGAATCGAGTTCCGGAGGGGGGGGGGGAGGGGGAAGGCGGAGCGGGGAGGGGGCGCTGGCGGAAGAGAAGGCGGGAGCATCCGCCCATTGGCTGGAATTTGGCGCAGTCAGCGCGGTGCCGTCATCCCTCTAGCTTCGGGAGGGGGGAGGGAAGCTCTCGGGTCACTCGGCGGCTGTCGCCTTAGTAACCAGGCTGCGCTGAGTGGGCGGGGCCCCTCCGACTCTCTAACCCCTTGGCAGGGGACGCAATCCTAATCTGCTTTACTTGGAGCTAGTTAGCAAGACTAACTACCTGCTTAAAATTTCTGGGTTAGAGGATCTCTAAGGCAGTAGGAAAGGGATCCGAGAACCTGTTAGAGATTCTGGAACATAGTGTCCCTGGAGATCTCTGGATGCTGCTCCTGAGTGCATGGGCACAACAGCCTCTGGCCTCTGTCTCTCACACACACCATCATCATCATCATCATCATCATCCTTCCTTCCTTCCTCTCTCTCTCTCTCTCTCTCTCTCTCTCTCTCTCACACACACACACACACACACACACACACACACACACACACACCACCCCTGGACAGACACTTAGACATGTACAATAAGTAAAGATGTCTCTGTAGGTAGTGTCAAGTTAAATCTCACTTTCTTTGCATGCCCCAAGACATGACCCTGATCCGATTAGAGGTAAAGACGGGTGGAGGATCAGCATGAAAGCTGGAAAAGAATTAGCTCCTGGGTCAAACTTGGTCAGATTCCTGAGTTTGAGGGAAAGCAGGGTGGCAAGGATATCGGAAGAGAGGCCTGGAACTGTCTTCTGAGAAGAAAGGGTGAAGGGACAGATAACGAGGTGCTCAGCAGTGAATCTGGGCAAAGTGAGAATGAGAAGAGGTGGTGCTGTGAGGGGCCCAGAGCTCTTGAGACAATCCTGCAGAGGTGTGAGGTGGCCTACAGAAAGAAGCAGAAACCATAGACAGAAACCCAGCTGGAGCCATGCATGACTCAGCACTTCCCCTGGAAAAGGGCTGGAGCAAATCTCCCAGCACAGGAGCAAGGGAGAGAAGAGGGGAGCAGAAAAGCAGATGGGCGGATAAATGGAGAATATGCTGATGCACGCGTTGACATAAAACCAAATCCACGCATTTTAACCCAAAGACAAGCACATATGCATTTACATTGATAAGGTTCATTTAATCATAACATAATTATACTCCTTCCTCCCCTGTCTTCCTTCCTAGAGAATAGGACATTCTGTCCTGAGAACCCTGTTCGCCTGTCCCTAGAATACCTCAATACCTACTCAGAAAGGAGAAATGAAAATAAATAAAAAAATCTCAGACATTTGGGCCAGGGAGTTGTCATGACAACCGATTTGCCTGCCAGGCAGGGTGCTCGGCAACCAGAGCATCTGGCGGGATCCAGGAGGATGTCCTATGGCCTCTGCCCACGGGGACCCTGCCTCAGGTGTCCAGAGGGCACCTCCAGAAGCGTTCTACAACATACTGCTGAAGCAGCCGCACAGCCGGGTTGCCAGCACCATGGACAGCTGGCAGCCAGAAATGAGGACCTGACTTTCTTCACGTGCTACAGTTTGAATGGTAGCTGCTTAGTGCTTTACATCCTCTGGCTTCTGTAGAGCCTGTAAGTGGGTTTGAACTGTCAACCTCTTGCCTAGCAGCTAAACACTTAGCTACTGCAACATGCAAATCAAGCCCACTACCCTTGAGTCAATTCAGACGCTGGTGACCCTCCATCAGATGCCTGTTTACATCTGCAGTTAACAGCTGCAGTTTACATTATCTTTCTCCTGGGGAGCTAGTGAACCTTTGAGTTGGCAATCTGAAATTTAACCCACTATGTCTTCAGGACTCCCTTTTTTCCCCCTTTTCTGTTCCTTTTTTTTTTTTTACATTTAGCTCAGTTTATTTATATGGCTATCTCCCCTTTTTCATTACATGGCTCCCCCACCTTTGGTTTTACACTTCTGTGCAAATGTCATTTCTCTTGTACCCTCTATATTTTTTTAATTAATTTATTTCTTTTTCATTTCAATGAACGTCTACAGAGATTTTGAAATTCCATTCATTCATTTTTGCACCCTCAGGGCTCATTTTAATGTCTAGAGACAATGTTTTCTGTCAGTTGCAAGACAAAAGGAATGAACACCCTAGAAACCCTTTCCTTTCAACACCTTACCATAAATCCCACAAAGGTCATTTATACTCATGTGGGCTAGATGTGTGGGTATCCACTGCCATTGGGTCAGTCCTTGCTGTCTCATAGCCACTCCCCACTGGTTTTCTGAGACTAAACTGTTAATCTTTACAAGCGGAGACTGCCAGCCTTTCTCCTGAGGAGCAACTGGTAGATTTGGATGGTGACATTTTTTGTGAGCAGCCCAATATGCTACCATTATACCACCAGAGCTAAAAGAAGGGTAGAAAATACGGGTTTGGTTCAGTGTGATGCATAACTAGGCAGATGATACTTTGACTGAAGGGTCTTCTCTGGATGCAAACTCTGACTAGAGTTTAATATACTGATGAGGATTTTTGACACATATTTTTCTGTTGCACTTCTAGATTGGCTGATGTTTCACCCCAGCCCTTTTTTATTAGTATTCAGATTTAATGTAGTTTCTGGTTTCAAATCCCAATCTAGCTTGGGAAGTTTATGGTTATCTGCCCCCAGGCTCTTCCACCTGCCTCTCTCAATGTCTGCTCTCAATTTTGTTCTCTGAAGAAATTGTGCACAGTAGTTACTCCTCTTTCTTAAGACTGTTTTCCTTTTCTTTTTACTCCCCCATGAAGGCTATAATAATAAAATTAATCTCTCAGTGAGCATTTTTATATATGTTAATCTGAATTGAATGAAGGTTAATAATTAACAATATAGCGAAAATCTAAATAGAGAGATTTCATTACATTACAGTCTTTGTAGATATTACTTCATTTAGCATAATTACTTCATAACATTACAGAAAAACAGGATACTAAAAAACCAGTATTGATGGTTTACCATGCCTAATTG
>NW_006399856.1:21295-22912 GCF_000299155.1 Elephantulus edwardii | reverse complement strand
GCACCACAGCTCAAAGGCATCAGTTCTCCTTCTATCCTCCTTGGTCATTGTCCAACTCTCTGATGCATAACAGGTGATTGCGAAGACCATGGCCAGGACTAGACATCACCAAACACAAATAGATAATCCAAAGCAAAACTCTTGCCATACATGGGATTTAGTATGTGATAAAGGCATTACCTCAAATCTACTAGGAAATTATTATTGTTATGTACTATCAAGTCACCTGTGACTCAGAGCGACTCTGTGAAAAATAGCTCTGAACATTGCCCTATACCAAGCCAGTCTCACTGACTCTGACACACCTACTCCCTTTATACCAGTTACTGTGCCAATTCATCTCATACGGGTCTTCCTCTCTCATGCTATTCTTCCACCCTTCCAAGTATGATGTCCTTCTCCAAGGGCTGGTCTCTTCTGTCCATGTGCCCAATATATGTGAGATGGAGCTTCAAAGTCCTTGCCTCCAAGGAGAAGCTTGGTTTCATTCTCTTTAAGACAGATCTGTTTGTTCTGTTGGCAGTCCCTGGTATGTTCAATACTCTTCTCCAGCACCATAACTCAAAGGTATCAATTCTACTTATTTCATCCTTAGTCATTGTCCAGCTCTCTGATGCATAGCAAGTAATTGCAAAGACAGTGGCCTGGATCAGGCACATGTTAGTCTCTAGGCTGATATCGTTACTCTTCATCCCTTTAGAGAGGTTCCTGAAAACAGACTTTCCCCAATGCAATTAATCCTTTGATTTCCTGACTGCTGTGCTAAGAATGTTGATTGTGGACATGAGCAAGCTGAAATTGTTAAAAACCTCAATCTATCCATTTATCATGATGCTGCCAATTGGTCCAGTGGTGAGAATCTTTGTTTTCTCAATGTTGAGCTTCACTCCATATTGAAGACTGCAGTCTTTGACCTCCTGCAGCAAATGCCTCAGGTCTTCTCAGTTTCAGCAAGCAAGGTTGTGTCATCTGCATACGCAGGTTGTTGATGAGTTTTCCTCCAATCCTGATGCCACATTCCTCCTCATAAAGTCCAGCCTCCCAAGTGATCTGTTCAACATACAGATTGAAAAGGTATGGAGACAGAACGCATCCCTGATACACTCCTTTCCTAATTTTTAACCATGCACTGTTTCCTTGCTCTGTTCTGACAACTGCTTCCTGGTCCAAGTATAGGGTTCACATGAGCACAATCAAGTGTTCCGGGATTTCCATTCTTCTCAACGTTAGCCACAATTTGTTGTTATTTACACAGTCAAATGTCTTTTTACATAGTCAATGAAACACAGACAGACATTTAAAAGACTTCTCCAAAAACATAAAAAGATAACCTATAGGTTAGGAAAACTATCTCCTCCCATGTGATTTATTGCCTGTGAAAATTCACAGAAAGATCAGCTATATGATCAGTTCAGATTCGACAACACACAACAACAATATATTTCATTAAGATTCCAGTCTTATCCATGTATGGTCCAAAAATACGCAAATTTTTTTTATTTAATTTTTTTTTATTGGGAAAAACATTGGGGGTACAAGGAGGTGAGGGTTGGGGGCAGAAGGGTGAGGATGGGCCAGGATGCAGTTGCAGAGCTGCACAGTTTGGTCGGTGGGGGG
>NW_006399856.1:15726-20970 GCF_000299155.1 Elephantulus edwardii | reverse complement strand
CCGGGGCAGAGGGCCGTGGCAGCTGAAGTAGTCCCCCTGGTTTCTGGTGTATTAACAGGAGGAGATTCGCTATGATGACTGTAGGAAGAGGGTGGAATCTTGGTCTAAAATGAGCATGTAATGAGTGATGCGGGAGAAGGTGGGCATCCAGAAGGGGATCATCTTCAACACTCTGGGTAAGATCCAAGGAACGTCCTCCGTTCGGCCAGCCACTGCCATTTCCACACGTCCGAGGCCGAAGCCAAAAATACGCAAATAGTAAACTAAATACAATCAGCTGTCTTCAAACTTCATAGCCAAGAAGCCACACTTATGTATAATTTCACCAATAAGAAAAGACAACTACACCTCAGTGTACCCCAAATGATTCAGCAGAGCTTACTTAACTGTGAGCAGTTTGAAGGACCAATCTGAATACTATTGGCTATTTTTTCCAGACTCTGAATAGTCTTAGGGTTTGATCTCAGCAGAATTTGAAAGAGCCAATTCGACCTTGGCCTACTGCCAAAATGTGACCAATTCAGACTTCAAGAAAGTCACAGCAGCATTTACCACCACTGGAACATTCTCTACCAGATTACAGATAAATTGGGCCATGGTTCTAGAGTGGCAAGCCTGATGTCCCTAAAAAAAAAAAAAATTGACGACAGCAATTTTTTTACAAGAGTTCAAATCTCTAAAATGTATAGAAAATTCTGACTCCTTAACTTCAAGAAGATGAATAACCCCATTAAAATATGGGCAGAGAGCATGAAAAGATCTCACAAAAAAAGAGTTTCATATGTATAACAAATACACCAAGAAAAGCTCAAGATCGTCAGCTATTGTTGTTAGGTACCTCAAGTCAAGTACTACTGAGGTGTCAGTAAATGACTTTTAAAACCTGGTAATTTAAAAATGACTTTTAAAATACTCATTCTGTACAGATTGAAATTAAACCTCTGAAGTATGTAACACAAAACAAACAAACAAACGAAAACAAAACAAAAAAAAACCCTGGCTTTTTTTATGCATTGCATTAGCCCTCACTGGTGAAATGTTCTCCAGCTTCCTTAGGTGTGGACATATGGTCTTCTACATCATCAATAGTTGTGAGACCAATATAAGAACTTTCCTCACTGTGAGGTTGTGTGAAAACACCAACACAGAAGTGGCAGAGTTCTTGTTGATTTAGTCCAAACCTGTGGACTAAGAATCCAGCTGCATTCAGCCTGGTTCATTGCTTCTCAGTTTCTAAAAAACTGGCTTGTATACCTAAAGTCATGTGAGTCATTCCCCTGATGAATCTGAATCTCTGGAGGACCTTTCAGTGAACCATCAAACCCAAAGGATATAGAGGAGGTGGATCCAAGGAAGAGACGTTGATATTAGAGATCATCAGAATGGTCTTATACAGCAGGTTAAGCATTTGGGACTATGCTGATTTGTGACTTCTTATAACTAGTCTGCTACTGAGCTTAGCAGAATAAATAATAAAAATAATTGGTGTCAGAGTGGGATTTGTCACAAAGGTTACACTCTGTAACATTTGTCTTTGGAGAAAAAAAGGGTTAACAAAATAATAAGAGACTTTTGGACTCTGGGTGGGTTAAGTACGACTCATAGCGAACCTATGAACAATAGATCTGAACTCTTTCCTACCCTGTGCAAACTTCACAATCTCTAACACACTGGATCTCATTGCTGCAGACACTGCATCAATTCACTTTGTTGAGGGTCTTTCTCTCCTTCACCATCTTAGCTATTATTGTTGTTATTATGTGCCATTGAGTCACCTTTGACTCATAGCAACTGTAGGCACAACAGTTCTGAATCCTGTTCTATTCTGAGCCAATCTCACTGACTCTGACACACCTATCTCCATTACCCCAGTCATTGAGTCAATCCATCTCATTCAAAGTCTTCCCTTTGTCCTTCCCAGTATGATGTCACTCTCCAAGAATGGTCCATCCTGTCCACGTGCCCAAAGTATGTCAGATGAAGCTTCAAAATCCTTGCCTTCAAGGAAAAGCCTGCTTTTACCCTCTCCAGGACAGACCTGTTTGCTCTTTTAGTGGTCCATGGTATAATCAATACTCTTCTCTAGCATCACAACTCAAAGGCATCAATTCTTCTTTATCATCCTTAGTCACTGTCCAGCTCTCTGATGCATACCATGTAATTGTGAAGACCTTGGCCTGAATCAGGCTCACCTTAGTCTCTAGACTGACATCCTTGCTCTTCAATACTTTGGAGAGGTCCCTGACAGCAGATTTTTCCCAATGCAATTCTTCTTTTCATTTATAGGCTACTGGTACCAAGAGTGTAGACTGTGGAACCAAGCAAGCTGAAGCTGTTAACAATCTCTCCTCTGTCTATCATGATGCTACCAATTGGCCCAGGGGTGAGAATATTTGTCTTCTTAGTGTTGAGCTTCAATACATAGTGAAGGCTGTAGTCCTTGACCTTCTGCAGCAAGCGCTTCAGGTCCTTCTCAGTTTCAGCAAGCAGGGTTGTATCATCTGCATGTAGATTGTTGATGAATCTTTTCCAATCCTGATTCACAAAGTCCAGCCTCCCGGATGATCGCTTCTGCATATAGATTGATATTAGAGATATTAGCTGTTAGTTGTTGTTTGTTGTTGCCAAAGCAATGATGAACTATCATTTCACCTTAATAACAACAGCCAAGTTCAATAAGACAGAAAACAATAAATACTGAGGAGGTTGTGGAGATATTGGGGCTCTCGTACACTTATGGTGGGACTGTAAAACGGTACAACCATTATTGAAAAGATTTTAGCATTTCCTTTAAAAGTTGGGGAAAAGTATAATTTACACTAACAAATAAATTATATAATCAAATATATTAATTATATAATTTATAACCAAACTTGTAATTATATAAATTACAATTGTAAATATAACTAAATATATTAGGTGTGTTGTTGTTTACCATTGAGTTGGAACCAACCCATAGTTAACCCTCCAGTGGGTTTTCAGAGGCAGTTTAATTGTACAGAGGGTGATTGCTCATCCTTCTCCCCTGGAGCAGCTAGTGGCCTCGAACTCGTGCCTTTGGGATTGCTGAACAGCTTCTTGCCCCTGTTGTTGTTGCTGTGTGTCATGGAGTCCCTTACTGAATAAAGGCAGTTGGACACCTCTCTAGTCTGGCCAGCATGTGTGTGAACATATAGGCATGGATGCTTACCTCTACTGTAACTCTCTTGGAAGATCGGTGTCCCTTATTAAAATAGTTCAGCCAAAGGATACTTCTTTGTTCAAATTAACTTGTCTATATCCTTTTTTAAAATGAGGAGAACTAATTGAAGGCCTAGCACATAGTAGGTTCTCAATAAGTTCAAAGAAATGAACTTTAAAAATGGCATTCTGTATGCTTGTCTTTGTTTGCTAGTAAGTGTACAACTAAATATAATTGAGAGCTCTGGTGGCCTAGTGGTAAGGAGATGCGCTGCCAACTCAAAGACACACAGTTCAAATCCCCCAGCTGCTTTGTGGGATGAGGATGGGCAATCTCTTCCCATGTGATTTACTGTTCCTGAAAACCTGCTGGAGGGTCAGCTATGAGTTGGTTGCAACTTGATGGTACACACAACAACAAATGCATAGCTTTAATATGCAACAGTGGAAACTAACTCCTATACGTTCTTGTTTAATGCAGGATTTAGGGGTTTGGCTGCTTGTTTGTTGCAATTTTTGCAAACATTTAAAAAGTTATATTGGTGTTTTAATTTCCTTTAGTCTGTTTTTAAATGGATTTTTATGTATGATAAGAAATAAAACTTTAACTAATGATTTATCCAATGAATAAAATGTCCCAATTTTAAGCTGCTTGAATTTCCTCCAGTGAATGCCATTTTTATATTTTATGAAATTGATAGATGGTGAAGATTGAGATTGTTAACGGCTTTGATTTGCTCAGTTCCACAATCAACACTCTTGGTACTAGCAGCCAGGAAATCAAAAGAAGAATTGTATTGACAAAGTCTGCTGTAAGAGACCTCTTCAAATTACTAAAGAGCAACAATGTCAGTCAGGCTGATCCAGGCTATGTTCTTTGCAATTACTTGTTATGCATCAGAGATCTGGACAATGATAGAAGTAGAATTTATGTCTTTGAGCTGTGGTGCTAGAGAAGAGTATTGATTATACCATGGACTGCTAGGAGAACAAACAGGTTCATCCTAGAGAGGGTGAGACCAGGCTGCTCCCTGGAGGCAAGGATTCTGAAGCTTCATCTGACATACTTTGGTCATGTTGAAAGGTGAGACCAGTCCTTGTAGAGGGACGTCATGCTTGGGAGAGTGGAGGAACAGCTCAAGAGAAGAAGACCCTTGATAAGATGGACTGATTCAGTGACTGGGGTAATGGGGGTAGGTGTGTCAGAGACAATAAGATTGGCACAGGATAGAGAAAGATTTAGGGCCATTGTACACAGGGTCGCTATGAGTTGCAGATGACTTGATGGCACATAGCAACAACAAATGTACACACACACACACACACACACATTCTTATAATCTTTAATAACTGTAGCTTTGCCATATCCTCATTATGTTTTTACAGTGTTCTTTCGAAAATTATCTTCATTAGTCTTAAATCTAGCCCAGAAGAACTTAGGGATTTGCATTGAGACTATCAATTTTATACATCAATTTTGAGAAGGTGAACAATTTTTCAGTATTTACTTTTCTGCCCCGGAACATGCCAGGTCTCTTAATTTATGTAAGCCTTTCTTTTTGTTTCATATTGAAGATTTATGGTTTTATTCACTTCATAGTTCTCTTATGTTTCATTTTCTTTTTCCAAAAGCATATTTTTAAAAATTTTATTTTATTAGTTTTAATGAACATTTATAGAGATTTTGGATTTCCATTCATTCATTGTTGCTCTATTTTCTCTACCCCACCCAGTTTGTTCCTCTCTTTTTTCCCCTTGAAAGTCTGTTTTAATTGTCCAATTGCCACAGTGCTTGTCAAAACCAGTTCTGATTAATCTTGCCATTCCCTTTCACTCCTCCTTGACAGAGATTTCACCCTGATTCATAAGGAAATTGCAAATACCTTATTCCTAATTGTTGTTGTTGTTGTTATGTGCCGTCGAGTCATTTGCGACTCATAGCAGCCCTATGTACAACAGCCCTAAACCCTGCTCTATCCTGTGCCAATCCCATTGCCTCTGACACACCCATCCCAAGTACCCCAGTCACTGAATCAATCCACCTCATAGAGGGTCTTCCCCTCC
>NW_006399856.1:4663-15031 GCF_000299155.1 Elephantulus edwardii | reverse complement strand
CCGCATCTCAGATAATCTGCTCTGCATACAGGTTGAAAAGGTATGGAGACAGGACACATCCCTGACGTACTTTTCTTATTATTATACTGTTATAGAAAAGCCAAACAGCCTGTGTATTGGAAACAGTTAAGTGTTTGACTGTTATCTGAAAGATTAGTAGTGAAATCTTACTCAGTGGCTCCAGGGGAGAAAGACCTGGCAACTGGAAAATTAGAGCCAAAGTCGAGAAAACTACAGGGAATTCTCTATAGTGACTTCTCTGTCCCATGGAGTCAGTATGAGTCAGAACTGATTCCACAACCCTTAACAAAAATAGTAACACTAATGGAAAACCACAGCTTTTTATTGTGATCTGAGTGAAAGTTTATAGGTCAAAAAAATGTTTTCCATTCAACCATTCATACATATTTTGTTGTTTCATGCCACTAATTACAATATCCACAATCTAACTTCACACTTTTGCTTCCTTCAGTGAGTCTTGCTTCCATTCCTTCTTCTATCTTATACCTTCTTGCTTTCTGAATTTTGTTGTTGTTGTTGTGTACCATTGAGTCAAAACTGACCCATAGTTGACCCTCAGGAGGGTTTTCAGGGGCTGTTAATTACAGGAGAGGATTGCCTATCCTCTCTGTGCCCTTTTAATCTCGTATCTTGTATGGTTGATTATTCTAAGGAGTGAGTACTTTCCTGACCTTATTGTTTACCTTGTGTTGTTGTTGTTGTTATGTGCCACTGAGTTGACTATAACTCATACCAACCCTATGAACAAGAGTTCTGAACTGCACCCTATGCTGAGCCAGCCTCACTATCTGCAGCACACTTGGTAAGACTAAGCTTGGCTGCATGCTGAGTGATAGGGGTGAGGAAAGCCACAGATTTTTGTGTGTTGATAGTGAATCTTCCCTGAGTTGCATTGTTGTTTGTTGTTGTTATGTGCCGTTGAGTCGCTTGCGACTCATAGCGACCCTAAACTCTGCTCTGTCCTGTGCCAATCTCATTGTGTCCAACACACTCATTCCTATTACCCCAGTCACCAAATCAATCCACCTCATAGAGGGCCTTCCCCTCCTGCGCTGTCCCTCCACCCTCCCAAGCATGATGTCCTTCTCTGAGGATTGGTCTCTCCTTACAACATGACCAAAGTATGTCAGATGAAGCCTCAGAATCCTTGCCTCCAAGGAGCCGCCTGGTTTAACCCTCTCCAGGATGAATCTGTTTGTTTTCCTAGCAGTCCATGGTACTCTCAATACTCTTCTCCAGCACCCCAGCTCAAAGACATCAATTCTCCTTCTATCCTCCTTGGTCATTGTCCAACTCTCTGATGCATAACAAGTGGTAGCAAAGACCATGGCCTGTATCAGACGCACCTTAGTCTCCACAGAGACACCCTTGCTCTTTGGTACTTTGGAGAGGTCCCTAACAGCAGAATTTCCCTTCACAATACATCTTTTAATTTCCTGGATACTGGTGCCAAGAGTGTTGACTATGGAGCCAAGCAAACTAAAGCTGTGAGCAATCTCAATCTCTTCACCATCCATCCTGATGCTGCCAATTGGTCCAGTGGTGAGAATCTTTGTCTTCTTGACATTGAGCCTCAATCCATATTGTAGGCTGCAGTCCTTGACACTCTGCAGCAGGTGCTTCAGGTCCTTCTCAGTTTCAGCAAGCAGGGTTGTGGCATCTGCATAACACAGATTGTTGATAGATCTTCCACCAATCTTGACCCCATATTTAGTTCTAATTATTGTCCATTTCAGTTCCTTGAATATTCTAAGCAGGCAGTCATGTTGTCAGAGAACAATAGTATTTTAATATTTTCCTTGCAATATTTATACACACAATGTATTTCTTTTTCTTATCTTAGTGCATCAGACTTCTAGCATAATATTCAATGGTAATGTAGTGTCAGACACCTTGAAAATGAACTTTTCTATTCATTATGTTAGCCTCCATTGAGGGCATGGTATCCAGATACTTTAACTGTGGACACATGGTCTTGAAAATCACCAACAGCTGTGGGACCAATATAAGAGAGTGCTTTCGACGCTATGGGAAATGGTAATGTAGGGAGGGCAAAGACACTGTGGCACACCTGTGAAGAAACTGTGGCAAGGTGTAACCAGAGGAATCTCGGAGGTGGAACCACAGCTGAAAGTTTTGCTGGATGCCTTGTAACTGTTCTGAGATAAATTTTGCAGCATGATTAAGGAAACCAGAGCCACTTTGCATTTGTGCTGCTGGACCAAACCTGGACTTTCACTAATTGAGGAACTGTGCTTGGTTAATCTGGCTTTGGACTGCTGGACTAAGCCTAGATTCATTGTGTGATATTCTTTGCCTCTTCCACTCTCCAACCTATTTCCCTAAACCCCTACAACTATGAGTTAAGTCTGTGAGTCAGTTTGTAATTAACATTGATTCCAATGATTGGTAGAAATAGGTGCAGGAGCACGTGGGGCGGCATGTCTGACCATGTAGCTATTTGTATAGTACTATGGCAAAGATTCTGAACCTTTGTCTGACACACTTTGGACATGTTGAAAGGAGAGACCAAGTCCTTGGAGAGGGACATCATGCTTGGGAGGGTAGAGGGACAGCACAAGAGAGGAAGACCCTCGATGAGATGGATGATTCAGTGACTGAGGCAATGGAGGTAGGTGTGTCAGAGAAAATGAGATTGGCACCGGATAGAGCAGGGTTTAGGGCTATTGTACATAGGGTCGCTATGAGTTGCAGGCAACTCGACAGCATATAACAACAGCATGGATATTATTGTTGGGGACAGTTCCCCTTTATAAAGAGGGTCGAAGGCAGACTCAGCCACTCCCCTATTGCGTCTGATCCTTAAACAAGTAACAGAGATGAAGGGACAGAGTAGCAGTTATGACAAGGTTTGGAGGGGTGAAAAAACCCTCATCCATGCCTAGTCTCAAGCTTATGAAAAGGTTAATATGTTTTGTTTGTTTCATTATTAATTTTAATGAAAGGAGAATTTTCATATTGTACCAACTTCTTTTTGATCTGTCCTGAAAGAAAATATTCTGGTTTATGCATATTAACATGTATTAAGTCATCTTGGAATTTGGGAAACTGATAAAACTTTATTTGGAATGTTAGTACAAACCACCTGTCCTGTGTTGAGAAACTGATAAAACTTTATTTGGAATGTTTGTACAAACCACCTGTCCTGTGTTGAGTAATAATAGCTTAGCCTCATTGAATTCCATGGTCCTGGGCATGTGCAATTTGGAAGTGGTTGACTGTTCCCATAGGATCCATTGTCCTCATTTGACATTTAAAGGAGTATTATATAATGTGCAGAACAACGGACTAGCAGTCAGAGGTTTGAGGCCTACTCCCTACTCTGTTACCTATTAGCTGTTGATCCAAGGCAACCTCTCGGAATTCCCATTTTCAGATGGGAATAGCAATCTCTGAATTTCTGTGTCTTTATAAAAGCTGTAATAGAAATTGGTAGCTCTGGTGGCCTAGGGGTAAGGAGTTGCACTGCCAACACAAAGGCACATAGCTCAAAGCCACCAGCTGCTCTGTAGGAGAAAGATGTGATTTACAGCTCATGTGATTTACAGCTGCTAACGAGTCAGTTACGAGTCAGTCCTCACTCAATAGTACATAACAACATAATAGGAATGACAGTAATATTATGGTTGAGATCACAACTGTTGCTGTGATAACCAACATTATTAATAAATACTGTTAGAGTGATCAAGAAACAGTGTTTGGAATGGTATCCTGGACCTCTCTGGCCAGCTTTCCTGGCCCCTGAGTCAGTAGGGAACCCTTGAGGCCTGGCTTCCCATGGGCTGTTGTTCTGTGACTTGGGTGACACGTGTTTACTCCTTGCTGCCAAGCCTTGGCCCCAACGAGGCCCACGTGTCTCTCTCTGGAATGCCAGCCAGGGGACTTGCTTCAACTGCTGGTGTGTAGATGCTTGTGCCAGCCTGGCCCCAGCAGAGTAGCGTTTTGGGCCTATATCTGTCTGTAGCTGACGCCTCCTCTAGATTATCCCACTCTAAGGTCCTCACCAGCCAGCAGAGAAAAAGATCTGCAGTCAACCTCCACATCATGTACTTTGTGGCCACGGCTTGGGAGAAGTTAATCTTCAGCATCTTGAAACATTGGGTCCTAAGAACCCTCAAACCCTGTTTGTAAGGAGATGAGCTAGCATCCTCACGTGTATGTGCCCATGCCAGTAACACCCACATACAGGGGTGATGGACATAGCCCAAGATTTGCAGCAGATCTGAACTTTCTAGCAAATTGTAGCAAATGCTATCTCCTCATTCTGGGACCTTAGGAATTTTCCCTCTTCTCATCTGTCACACAAGAACAATAATAAACATGCTAAATTCAGAGGTAACTGTACTCAGGGAACTGTATCTATAGATGTGTTTGGAAAGATGTAATATACAAGGTGGTCCTGAATCTGACCCTTCTAAATGTGGTCTCAGAGGTGACCATTACACAGGAATGTCTGCAAGGTGGACATTTCTTTCTGCCTCTGTGTGTGAAAGGTAGAATCCGGCAAGGGGACAGGTCTAGGAGCTTGAGAAGGAAAGAAAGAGAAGGGGTTACCCCTTGCCACTTTCTACTCATTTCCTTAGCTAGCACCAGCCCTGGCCTCTATGATTCAGGATACAAAGAGGCAGCACTTTCGGGAGCCTCCCTGACAACCTGACAAGTTGCTAAGCAACTTGAACTCCTCTTCCAGAAAAAAGGAGCCTGATGCCCAAGGCCTGGCCTTCCAATCTCTTTGGGGTACTCCCAACCTTTAGCCGAGCCTCACTTCTCAAGAAAGAAGAGAGACAGCCAGCCAGCAGAGAATTAGGGTGTGGAATTGAAGAGACGCTGGGACTGGTGGGAAATGGTATCAGGGAAAGGCTCTGATTTTATACTCATCAGTGCTGGGGATTCTGATACTTTACAGAGCAGCCCTAGGCTGGTCTTCACATGCATGTCAGTTCTCACAACAAACCAAGGAGGTGGGTGTAATCAATCAGTGTCTCTAGCTTACAAAATGAGGTCACTGAAGCTCAGACAGAGTAGCCTTCTCAGTCCCGTGGGGAGCAGGCAGAAGTGAAATATGAACCATGTCCCTCTGAGCTCCTTCTATTCTGTCATGTTATTTGAGAGAACACAAGGCCAACAGGTGTCTAAAATGTTTTTTCCATTCTGGTTTGGAGTTGAAGTGAATTTTGGAATATTTCTTTCTCTGGGACCCCAGAGTGAGTGCTAGAGCTGAGAATTTGTCTTCTTGTTATTGTTCTGTTCCACTGAGTTGGAATAGACTTATAGCTGACCCTCCAGAAGGTTTTCAGAGGATCATCTTTCTCCTGCAGAGCAGCTGGTGGGTTCGAACAGCTTGCCTTTGGGATTGCAGCACAGCCCCTTGCTACTAGGCCACCGGAGCTCCCTTTGGATATATCGTCCTGCCAATTTCTGTGCTTCTCAGAATGTCAACATCTGTTCCACAAGAGATGATCAAGGAAAGAAGGGTAGGAGAAGGAGAGAAAGCAGGGTTGCCAGAGTTTGAATGACATTTCTACGACTTAGCAGCTCTGTAACCCTCGGCAAGTAATACAACATTTTTATAACTCGGTTTTGTTCTTGTATAGAATAAAGGTAATATAAGAACCAGGGAGCTCTGGTGGCCTAGTGGCGAAAAGCTGCACTGCAATCCCAGAGGCTTGCTGTTCAAATCCACCAGCTGCTCTGCTGGAGAAGGAGGGACAATCTCCTCCTGTACCAGTCAGATCTGATTTGATGGTACACACATACAAAATAATAAAATAAAACATTAAAAAAATGGTAATACAAGAACCAACGTTAGAGAAGTGGATTAAGCAAATGTAAAGATTTTTTAAAATAATGCTATCATGTGAATGTTTAATTAATTTTAGCCCTTCCTATTATCTAGGAGATTTGTGTGTACAAAGCTTTTTTCACACTCTTGCTGGTTAAGATGACTCACTGTCTCTGAAACCAGACTATCTGAGTTCAGACCCTGCTCTGGTGTGACTGTGTCACTGTATGACTTTAAACTAGTTACTTAACCTTTCTGTCCTCATCTCTAGTGATGGTCAGTTACTATGACAAAAAAAATGTTCAGTTTCACGTATTAGCCAGATGCATATTGATGAGCAATGGCTTAATTACCTTCTATAACAGAAACATCTAGGTGATTGGCTTAAACAAACAGAAATTTATGAAGTCTGAATCCAGGGCATCAAGTCTAGTGGAAACTTTCCTCTGTGCTGGCTCTGTGGGGAGGGTCCGGTCTCTTTCCTGGACAACCAAGAGCCTGAGCATCTGTCTTCCTCTGGGTGTAGAAAGTTTAAAGTGCAAAAACCCTGAGTCAAAAGGCTTATACTGTTCCCAGATTTTCCTTTTTGTGGTAGCTAGATCCCTACAATGGTCATCTCTCTCTCCTTTTATCACTCTTTTTCTTTCTCTGTTCAATGTAAATGTTTTTGTTGTGATTTGAATGAAAATCTGCAAAGAAAATAGATTTTCCATTCCCATGTTCATATAATTTGTTTTCTTGATGTTTAGACACAATTCATATTGAAGTGTGCAGTCTTTGACCTTTTGCAGCAAATCCTTTTAAGTCTTTAGTGTCAGCGAGCAAGGTTGTGTTATCTGCATAACGCAGGCTGTTGATGAGTCTTCCTCCAATTCTGATGCCCAATTCTTCATAAAGTCCAGCCTCCTGAGTGATCTGTTCCGTACATATATTGAAAAGGTATGGAGAAAGGATACATCCTTGATTCACTCTTTTCTTGATTTTGAACCATACAGTGTTGCTCTGTTCAGGGAATAGATTCCTAGTCTAGGTATAAATTTCACATGAGCACAATCAAGTGTTCTAGGATTCCCGTAGCCACATGCTTATGCATAGTCGGTAAAACAGGGGCATCTGTCTTATACTCTACTTTTAGCCAAGATCCATCTGACATTGACAATGACATGATCCTAGTGCCATGGCCTCTTCTAAACCTGGCTTATATTTCTCTATTGATGTACTATGGTAGTCGCTTTTAGATAATCTTCAGCAAGATTTTGCTTGCATGTTGATTTTGCTCAATAATTTCCACATTTTGTTGGATCACCTTTTTTTTGGGAATGGGAATAAATATGGAGCTCTTCCAATCTGTTGGCCAGATAACTCTCCTCCAGGTTATTTGGCACAACCTGGTGAGCAAATCCAGGGCTATCAGTTTCTGGGGATTCCCCCCCCCCCATTCCTTCAGAGCAACTTGAACTTCCTCCTTTATTACCATTGTTTCTGGATCATATACTACTTCCTAAAATGGTTCTGTGCCAGTCAAATCTGTTTGGTACAGTGATTCTGTGTATTCCTTCTATATTCTTTTGATGTCTCCTGGATCATTCAATATTTTACCCATAGCATCTTTAAGTATTGCAACTTGAGGCTTGACGTTGTCCATCAGTTCCTTCAGCTTGAGAAATGCCAAATGAATCCTCTGCTTTTGATTTTCGGACTCCAGCTCTTTGCATATTTCACTATAACACTGTACTTTGTATTTTAGAGCTGCCCTTGGAAATCTTCTGTTTGACTCTTTAGCTTCCTGATTTCTTCCCTGATTATGAAGCTTACTTATTTTGCCCCATGCTGGCTCTGCTATATGTTGTTTGTTGTTATGTGCCATTGAGTTACTTGTGACTCATAGTGACCCTGTGTACAAGAGCCCTAAATGCTGTTCTGTCCTGTGCCAACCTCGCAGTTTCAAACACATTCATTCCCACCACTCCACTCACAGAATCTATCCATCTCATCGAGGGTCACGGATATATTTACAATATATACTCTATTTGAGCTTTGGTGTTGGAGAAGAGCCCTGAACATCCCGTGGACAGCCTAAAGAACAAATATATCTTGAAGACAGTGCAGTCAGAGTAGTCTTTGGAGGCAAGGATAATAAGGCTTCATTTCACATACTTTGGGCATGTTGCTAAGAGGGGCTATTCCTTGGAGAGGGACAGGATGCTTGGAAGGTTGGCGGGTTGGTGAAGGAGAGGAAGACCATCGAGCAGGTGGATTGACATGGTGACTGCCGCAATGGGCTCTTGTGTGTCAGGAAGTGTGATGATGGCTCAGGATAAAACAGGGTTCAGATCTTTTATTCAGAGGGTCACTATGAGTAATACTAGCCTCAATGGCACCTAATAGCAACAACAAATATATGTCTATAGAAACACTACCTGCCAAAATTGTGCATGGTCTAGGTATCATCCTCTAAACCTGCTCATATTTGTTTTGCTTGCCTCTCTACCTTTACATATGCTTTTATAT
The DNA here is from genome assembly GCF_000299155.1 of Elephantulus edwardii. Classification (NCBI taxonomy): domain Eukaryota; kingdom Metazoa; phylum Chordata; class Mammalia; order Macroscelidea; family Macroscelididae; genus Elephantulus; species Elephantulus edwardii. The sequence continues at coordinate 6,696 of NW_006399856.1, read as the reverse complement.
AAACCTTGATTATTACTGATATTGCAGAATTGTGTATATAATAGTGTTTACTTTTGTTGATTATATTTGTGTAATTCCCTTTCTATATCTTTACTTTCCCCCTTTTCATAGCCTTACTTTTGCTGACTATGTCTGAGTCTTCCCTGTCTTCAGTGATATTATGTCAATCACCCCCTTACTGAATATTACCTTCCCCTTCATCCATTTTGTTATGTGTTTATTATCCATTTACTCATTTTTACTGTTCTTTCTTCCTATCCCCAGAAAGAATCCAAGTTTGTAAACCTTTCTTTTGTTGTTGTTGTTGTTGTTGTTGTTATCTGCTGTTGAGTCACCTGTGACTCACAGCAACACTATGTATAACAGCTCTGAAGCCTGCCCTGTCTTGAGCCAGTCTCACTGTCTCTGACACACCTACTCCCATTGCCTTAGTTACTGTATCAATTCATTTCACCCGGGGTCTTCCTCTCATGTGCTGTCCCTCCACCCTTCTGAGCATGACGTCCTTCTCCAAGGATCAGTCCCTCCTGGCCACATGCCTGAAGTCTGTGACATGGAGCTTCAAAATCCTAGCTACAAGGAGAAACTTGGTTTAACCCTCTCCAAGACAGAAAGAACAATTTGCTCTCTTGGCAGGCCATGGTATATTCAATACTCTTCTCCATCACCACAACTCAAAGGCACCAATTCTTCTTCTGTCATCCTTAGGCCTTATCCAGCTCTCTGATGCATAGCAAATAATTGAGAAGGCTATGGCCTGGATCAGGTGCACTTTAGTCTCTAGACTGACATTGTTGCTTCTCGGTACTCTGGAAAGGTCCCTGACAGCAGCTTTTTCTAATAGTAGACTCATACAATATTTATCCTTTTGTGACTGACTCATTTCACTCCGCATAATATTTTCTAGATTAATCCATGTTATGCAGTGTTCCGAGAATTACTCTTTAATCTTTAGTGTTGCATAGTATTCCATTATGTCTATGTATCATAGTTTCTTCTTTCTTTCTTCCTTTCTTCCTTGTCTCATCAAATCAGATCTGACTGGTACAGGAGGACATTGTCCCTCCTTCTCCAGCAGAGCATTTGGTGAATTTGAACTGCACACCTCTGGGATTGCAGTGCAGCTTCTTGCCACTAGGCCACCAGAGCTCACATGTATCATAGTTTCTTTATCCATTATTCCTTGATGAACACTTGAGTTTCTTCTACATCTTTGTTATTGTAAATAATTCTTTCATGTGTATATATCTGTCCGTGTTGCAGTTTTCATCGCTTTAGAATATATACTTAGTGGCAGGATTGCTGGATCAAGTGGTATATCTTTTCCCAACTTTTTAAGGAAAAGCTAGCCTGTTTTCCATATGGTTGCATCCTTATGCAGTTACACCAGCAGTGTGTGAGAGTTCTAATCTTTCCACATCCATATCTGAGTTTGTTGTTTATTGTTTTTTTAACTTTGCTATCCTTCATGGGATAAAAAGGTAGAGTACCAGAGGAATGTCTATCTGTGCTTCATTGATTATGCAAAGGCTTTTGACTGTGTGGATCACAACAAACTATGGCTGACTCTGAGAAGAAGGGGAATCCCAGAACATTTGATTATGCTTATGCAAAACCTATACTTGGACCAAGAGGCATTCGTCAGAACAGAGCAAGGAGACACTACGTGGTTCAAAATCAAGAAGGGGGTCTGCCAGGGATGTATTCTGTCCCCATACCTTTTCAATCTGTATGCAGAACAGATCATCCGAGATGCTGAGCTGTATGAGGAGGAATGTGGCATCAGGATTGGTGGAAGAGTCATGAAAAACCTGAGTTATGCAGGTGACACAACCCTGCTTGCTGAAACTGAGGAGAACCTGAAGCACTTGCTGTGGAAGGTCAAGGACTACAGCCTTCAATACAGATTGAAGGTCAACAACAAGAAAACAAAGATTCTCACTACTGGGCCAATTGGCAGCATCAGTATGGATGGTGAAGAGATTGAGATAGTTAACAGTTTTAGTTTGCTTGGCTCCACAATCAACATTCTT
>NW_006399856.1:3005-4353 GCF_000299155.1 Elephantulus edwardii | reverse complement strand
AGGGACTGTTCCTTGGAGAGGGACATCATGTTTGGGAGAGTGGAGGGACGGCGCAGGAGAGGAAGATCCTCAATGAAATGGAGCAATTTTGTGATTGGGATGGTGGGAGTGAGTGTGTCAGAGACAGTGAGATTGGCACAGGATAGAGTAGGGTTTAGGGCTGTTGGACATAGGGTCACTATGAGTCGCAAGCTACTCAATGGCACATAACAACAACAACAACAACAACTGTTGTTTAGATTTGCATCTCTCCAACAGACCATAATCTTGAGCATTTCTTCATGTGTTTGTGGTATCTGAAGGTATTCTTTCAATAAAGTGTTTTGTTATGCCTCTTAACATTTTTTTAATTGCATTGTTTGTATTTTTCTTGTTGGGGTACTGGACTTTTCTATAAATTTTAGAGATTAATCCCTTGCCAAATACATCCTTGTCTTTTTATTTTAACCTATCCAGAGGTTCTCTTTTTGCTTTTTGGAGCTTTTTTGTTTTGGAGCAGTCCTTTGATCTGCCCAAGGATTTACTTTCTAGAGGGTCTTAATTATTTAGTTTATTTTCTTCCGATTGTGTGTTTTTGTTTATGTTTTTATGTATTTAGGTCATAGATTAGGGTCTCTAAGTTTGCCCCTATTTTTTTCTTTGATGATCTTTATAGCTTTTGGGTTTTGATCCATCTTGACCTAATTTTTTATCTATTTTGAGCTATTTTATTACATAGACTGTGAAGTGTAGATATTGTTTCCATTTTCTGCAAGTAGTCACCTCTGCCAGCACAATTTGTTAAAAAGATTGGGGTGGGGTTTTTTCCCTCCATTTAATAGATTAAATCTCTGGGAAAAATCAGCTGTCCATGTTGTTGCTGCTGTTGTTAGGTGCTGTTGAGTCATGTATAACTCTATGAACAGTAGATCTGAACCTTGGCCTATCCTGTACCATCCTCACAATCTCTGACACACTCAAGTCCATTGCCACAGTCACCATGGAAACTCACCTGGTTGAGGGTTTCCTCTGTTTTGCTCCTCTCCACCTTCCCAAGCATGATGTCCCTCTCCAAGGAATAACCTCTCTTTACAATATGCTCAAAGTATGTGATTTGAACCCTCATCGTCTTTGTCTCCAAGGATCACTCTGGCTGTAACTTCTGTTTTGTTTTTTTTTTTTACTGGGAAAAACATGTTAGGGGTACAAGGAGGTGAGGGTTGGGGGCAGAAGGGTGAGGATGGGCCAGGATGCAGTTGCAGAGCTGCACAGATTGGTCGGTGGGGGGAGCAGGTGAAGGAAATGATGAGGGTCCAGTGGGGACCAGATGCTGCAGAGGAATGACAAGCATTTTCCAATAGTAATTAAA
>NW_006399856.1:0-549 GCF_000299155.1 Elephantulus edwardii | reverse complement strand
AGTGTTCCCTTGCTCTGTTTGCACAAGAGCCTCTTGGTCTAGGTATAGGTTTTGTGCCAGCATGATTAAGTGTTCTGGAATTCTCATTTTTCTCAATGTTAGCCATAATATGTTATAATTTACGCAGTCAAATGTCTTTGCACAGTCTTCAGGATTCTCAAATCTATGCCATCTGTCGATGTATCTCTTACTGTGCTACTACTACCCTGTTTAGATTCTCATGATGTGTAATTGTTGTTGCTGTTAAATTATGTCGAGTCAAAGGTGACTCGTAACAACCCTATGAACAAAAGAACTGAATACTTAGATACCACTCCTGCTTCCAAACTTGTTTTAATAGAGGAGCTCCACCAAACACTGTCCACTATGGGTGACCAGTATCGCATTTGGCACATCAGGGTCACAGTGTTCAGCATAACAGCAACCCCAAGTTACCTCTGTACAGCAAATCAACAGACCAGTGCTATACCACCTAGAAGAATGTTTGACCAAAAACAATTAAAACCAGACCAGAGGGCCATTGGCCTGAGGGCCCTACAGTTTTAAAAA
>NW_006399855.1:12675892-12676763 GCF_000299155.1 Elephantulus edwardii | reverse complement strand
GCCTTTGGGATTGCAGTGCAGCTTCTTACCACTAAGCCACCAGAGCTCCCTCATACAAAGTCTAAGTACTACAAAAATGTTGTTTCAAATATAAAGCTAGTCAGTCTAGAAATGAAATTGGCTTTTCCTCAAAAGTCATGTCTGCATTAAAGGGAAAAAATAAAAATATTCGTTTAAGCAGGATCTATGTGCCTGGTCTATGAGCCATTCCATTATTCATCCCTTTACTGCTGCCGATCTACCTGGGAGGGAGAATGGGGAGAGGGAACATCCCTGGTGCTTTCATAGGAAGCACCACAATTAGTGAGGGTTCTCCCAGAACCTTTCAACAACCTAGTGCCTCAACCCATAGTTTAAGTGGAGGGTTCTCCCAGAACCTTTTAACCACCTAGTGCCTCAACCCATAGTTTAAGTGGAAAAACTAACTTCAACTCAAGTATCATCTTACAATATCAACACTGTTGTCAGAAAAGAACTGGGGAAGGAAACCAAAAAAGCAACAAATTTATCCATCTCTCCATTTGCCCAATACCATAAATTACAATTTTTATATCACTAATTTTAAAAAGAGCAGCATAGTTTTTGCATTTGGCAAGATGCAGATAATGGCTGAAAAGTGAACTATACCGATAAATCCTTTAACACCATGTACAAGCTCACCTGGTTGTTTAGCGGCTTGACTCTCAAATCAGGCTTATTCAACAGTCTCTCGAGCTGTTTGTGGTTGAAGTTTGACACACCAATATGCTTCACCAGTCCCTCAATTACCAGGTCCTCCATAGCCTGAAGGAAAAGAATTCTTTCTGGAGTATAGGCTCTGCATTCCATGATTCTCAATCTCTCACCTCTTCTGCATAGAATTTTTAAATGG
>NW_006399855.1:12673603-12675167 GCF_000299155.1 Elephantulus edwardii | reverse complement strand
TAAATAAAGGGAAAATTTACCTACCACTAAAGGGCAAGTACACACTATTTGTAAGTCAGATTTTCATAGCGGGCGGACTGCCTGTATGTCCACTTCGACTTTATTTGCATGCCTTTCTAACTAGATTAGATTCCTCTTAAATATATGAACATTATCTTCATTCTCCCATTTAATATGGTAAGAACTTGGTGGTGGAGACACAGAAAAGCTTTGGGCTGGCCAATGAGCAGGAAGTCAGCCCACCTTCAGCTTCAGAGAGAACATGGCCTTCACATCAATGTAAACAGCCAGCAGGATGTCCTGTGTGGCCATCAGGTTAAGAGCAATTGGATTAATGTGCACCATTCATTACTTCAATTCTACAATAACCAGATTCTCTTACCGTCTCTATCTCATCAATAGCCAATGTTAGAGGTTATCTCATTAATAACCAAGATCTTAACTCAAATCTTTCAGATGTGATATAGTGTGACAAACTTTGTGGGACACCTTAACACTAATCCTACTATCTCAAACGATGTGGCTAAACTCTGCTGTTTCACAAAATCTTATGTTCTTTTTAAAAAGGGAGATCATACTGTCTAGCTGAAATATTCCTTTTTTCATCTAATGTTTTCTATTCTTACTCTCCATTCTCTATTCTCCTTCTACCTGGATCACCTTAGATATTCCTATCAATTTTCAAATCGCTTCTCCTGAATCCTACGGCCTAAACTGAGAAAGCTCAAATGTGAACTCATTTTCCTATGAACACTTCCTCCTCCTCTAAGACTGCAGGCAGCAAGCTGGAAGTAGTGTCACCAAGAAATCTTTCTGCCCTTCACCCCACGCCAACCTGTCAAATCTGTTACTGCCTCTAGACTCCCGTGGTCACAATCTTACTTCCAGTCCTCACAGACTTCTAACTTGCCAACTCTATTCTCCATCCTTTACCACTTCTTTAACTCAAACATAATGATACTGGCCAAATTGCTGTTCTAAAATGTTTTAAAAGGAATTTTAAAACACTAATAGAGGTTACCACTAGGTGACGGGTAAATAGCATATCTTGATTTCCTCTCTTATGCCCTTGGATATTTTCTGTAATGAACATGTATTATTTTCAATAAAGATAGATAAATAAACATATGAAGGGTTAAAAGGGCATGTCTGGATTGTTGTTGCTGTGTGTCCTCGAGTAGACTACAACTCATAGCGACCCTGTGCACAGTAGCTCTGCACCTTGCTATATCCTAGTCAATCTCACTGCCTCTGACACACCCGCCCTCATAACCCCAGTTACTGTGTCAATCCATGTCATCTACGGTCTTCTCCTGTGTTGTCCCTCCATTTTTCCAAGCATGATATCCTTCTCCAAGGACTGGTTTCTCCCAAATTATGTGCAACAGAGCTTCAAAATCCCTGCCTCCAAGCAGCAGCTTGGTTTCGCCCCCTCCAGGACAGACCTGGTTTATTCTCTTGGCAGTCTATGGCACATTCAATACTCTTCTCCAGCACCACAACTCAAAGGCACCAATTCTTCTATCATCTTTGGTTATTGTCTAGCTCTGTGTTGCTTAACAAG
>NW_006399855.1:12670863-12671993 GCF_000299155.1 Elephantulus edwardii | reverse complement strand
GAGGGTCTTCCTCTCCTGTGCTGTCCCTTCACCCTCCCAAACATAATGTCCCTCTCCAAGGACTGGTCCTTCCTTCTTTGCTTATTGGTTGGTATGGTTTATCAAAAAAATGTAGTCAATATAAATATATAGCCAGAAAGCAAGATGAAGAGATACAGATAGAACTACACCCTTCCTTGTTTTTGTTAAATGCCCTTGAGTATGACTTACAGCACAGCGACCTGATGAACAATAGATCTGAACTCTGTCCTGTACTTTGCCATCCTTATCATCCTCAACACATATGAGCCCACTACAGATCACATCAATCTATCTCAGAGTCTTCCTCTCCATTACTGACCTTCTACCTTTCCAAGTACGATGTCTATTCCAAGGAATAGCCTCTCCCCTAGCAACATGTCCAAAATATGTGAGATAAAGCTTCACCATCTTTGCCTCCAAGGAACACTGCAGTTGCACTTTCTCCAAGACATATATGTTTGTTCTTTTGGTAGTCCATGGGATATTCAGCACTCTTCTCCAATACCACAGCTTAAGGCATCAATTCTTTTAGATGACATCCACTGACATTCACTGTCCAGATCTCAGATGCACAGCAGGTGACTAGAAAGGCTGTGAATTGAATCAAGTGCATCTTAGTCTTCAAACTGACATCACTGTTCTTCAGAACTTTGGAGAGGTCCCTGACAGCAGACTTTCCCAGTGCTAAATGTCTCCTGATCTCCTGACTGCTGGTACCAAGGATGTTGACTGTGAGACAAGTAAGATAAAATCATTGACAATTTCAATCTTTTCTCCATCTACCATAACATTGTCTATTGGTCCAGAGGTAAGAAGTTTTGCTTTCTTGATGGTGATATGTAATCCATATTGAAAGTTGCATTCCCTGACCCTCTGTTACAAGTGCTTCAAGTTCTCCTCACTTTAACAAGCAAGGTTGTGTCATCTACATAACACAAGTTGTTAATGAGTCTTTTTCCAATCATGATGTCATACTCTTCTTCTTAAAGTCTAGCCTCTCTAATGATTTGCTCAGTATACAGACTGAATAGCTATGGAGAGAAGAAAACAACACTAACACACACACATTTCCAGATTTTAAAACATGCAGTGTTCTCTTACTCTGTTTG
>NW_006399855.1:12667477-12668788 GCF_000299155.1 Elephantulus edwardii | reverse complement strand
GGAGTAATGATGTCAGTTTGTTTGAGGACGAAGATGCATCTGATTCAAGTCATGGTCTTTCTTATTACTTGCTGTGAATCTGTGAGCTTGATAATGAATAAGGATGACAGAAAAAGGATTGATGCCTTTGAGCTGTGGTGCTGGAGAAGAGCACTGAACATCCCACGGACGGCCAAGAGAATGAACAGATAGGTCTTGGAGAAGGTGCAGCCAGAGTGCTCTCTGGTGGTAGGAATGATGAAACTTCACCTCACATACTTTGGGCATATGATGCTGTGAAGGGTAGAGGGTCGGGGAAGGTGGATTGACACCATGATTGCTGCAGTGGGCTCTGTTTTTCAGGAAGTGTGAGGATGACACAGGATAATACAGGATTCAGATCTTTTGTCCACAGGGTCACTATGAGTTGTACTTAATTTGACAGCACCGAACAACAACCTGCACGACTAAGTCCTTGGCCAGCTAAGTTCCTGTTTTGTTCTGGGGCAGATATGAAGGGGTATCCTGGCCAACATCAACCTAAGACTGAGGCAGCTATATCCATCCATGCGGATGTAACCAACTAACCAAGGGGAAATGAGGCACATGAAAGTTCAGGAATATTTAAAGGGAAAGTAGAGATATGAAATGCAACATAGACAACCTCCTTCTGAGTGATTTACAGCCTCAGAGACCTAAGGAGAGTCAAGGATAAGTTAGTTTCAACTCAACAGCAGTGAGTTGAAAGTTAAAGTAAAATGAGAGAAAACTACTGGAAAAATAATTTCCCACCATAACCAACTAAACCTGTATTCAGGTGAACAATCAAATATCCCCATGTTGCAAAACACTCACTTCTCAAAGAGAATGGTATTTAGCAAGCAGAAGAGAAGACCCAGGTTGGCTGGAAACTCACATATATAATAAGCAGTAGCTTTGGAAACCAGTGTATCCTTTAACATCTGCTTCAACCTAAAAGCCTTATGGAGGTGGGGAGGGGACTTGTTTTCTCTGGACTTGGACAAAACAATGACTGGTTTAGAAGAAAGACTTCTAGAAGGTTAGAACTGTGGGGACCTCAACTTCCTCATTGCTCTCAAGTCAGTACCGACCCATAGCTGATCCTCCAGTGGATTTTCAGAGACTATAAAATCACAAGGAAGAAGACTGTCCAGTTTTCTCCCTCAGAGCAGTTATTGGATTCAAACCACCTGCTTTTGGGTTGGCAGCACAACTTATCTTCTGATCTAAGCCACTCTTTTTTTTTTTTTCTAAGCCACTCTTGTGTTAAGACAGAAGTATTAAGTGGCTTGCCCAAACTAAACAATGTAC
>NW_006399855.1:12666278-12667377 GCF_000299155.1 Elephantulus edwardii | reverse complement strand
AAAAAGAATTGATGCCTTTGAGCTGTGGTGCTGGAGAAGAGCACTGAACATCCCACGGACGGCCAAGAGAATGAACAGATAGGTCTTGGAGAAGGTGCAGCCAGAGTGCTCTTTGGTGGTAGGAATGATGAAACTTCACCTCACATACTTTGGGCATATACTAGGAGGAGTTATTCCTTAGAAAAGGACATGATGCTGTGAAGGGTGGAGGGTCGGGGAAGGTGGATTGACACCATGATTGCTGCAGTGGGCTCTTGTTTTTCAGAAAGTGTGAGGATGGCACAGGATAATACAGGATTCAGATCTTTTGTTCACAGGGTCACTATGAGTTGTACTTGATTTGACAGCACCGAACAACAACCTGCATGACTAAGTCCTTGGCCAGCTAAGTTCCTATTTTGTTCTGGGGCAGATATGAAGGGGTATCCTGGCCAACATCAACCTAAGACTGAGGCAGCCAAATCCATCCACAGGGATGTACCCAACTAACCAAGGGGAAATGAGGCACATGAAAGTTCAGGAATATTTAAAGGTAAAGTAGAGATATGAAATGCAATATAGACAATCTCCTTCTGAGTGATTTACAGCATCAGAGACCTAAGGAGAGTCAAGGATAAGTTAGTTTCAACTCAACACCAGTGAGTTGAGAGTTAAAGTAAAAAGAGAGAAAACTATTGGAAAAATAATTTCCCACCATAACCAACTAAACCTATGTTCAGGTGAACAATCAAATATCCCCATGTTGCAAAACACTCACTTCTCAAAGAGAATGGTATTTAGCAAGCAGAAGACAAGACCCAGGTTGGCTGGAAACTCACATATATAATAAGCAGTAGCTTTGGGAACCAGTGCATCCTTTAACATCTGCTTCAAACTAAAAGCCTTATGGAGGTGGGGAGGGGACTTGCTGTTCTCTGGACCTGGACAAAACAATGACTGGTTTAGAAGAAAGACTTCTAGAAGGTTAGAACTGTGGGGACCTCAACTTCGTCATTGCTCTCAAGTCAGTACCGACCCATAGCTGATCCTCCAGTGGATTTTCAGAGACTATAAAATCACTTTGAATTCATACCACCTGAATTTAAGAATCATCTCAGGA
>NW_006399855.1:12661645-12662363 GCF_000299155.1 Elephantulus edwardii | reverse complement strand
TTATACACAGGGTAACTATGAGGGTCACTCAACAAGCCCGAACAACAACCTGAGAGAATCTGAGAAAGTTCTGAGAGAACTCACTACATTATCCTGAGGAAAATTCTAGTACTGCCTTGTGGAAGCAATCTCCAAAGGTGGGTTCCTTCACCCTTGTTCCTACTGAATGAGAAGTTCAAAACACCATGAGCCATTAAATGGGAGGGAGAGCTAACTGGTTAGTTAGGTCCACTAGGGAACTCTGGTGGCCAAATGGCAAGAAGCTGTACTGTAATCCTGAAGACATGTGGTTCGAGTCCACCAGCTGCTCCATGGGAAGCTGGGGGTCAGTTATGGGTTGGTTCTGACTCAATGGTACATAACAACAACAACAAGGACCAAAAAGGGGAGCTCTAGGGGGTCAGGAGTTGTGTGCTCAACACAAAGGCAGGCAGTCTGAGTCCAAGAGCGTTTCCCATAGGAATTACAGCTTCGAAAACCCACTGACTCATCAGCTATGAGTCAGTTCTGACTTGACAGAAATCAGTCATTGTTAAGGACCAAAAATGTCTGCAGGCACAAGAAATATAAAGAAAAACCAGAAGAATTTCTATATTGTACTTTCCACTTAACTGCATCCTATGTTAAAAGTCATCTATTACTAAGACATCATATTTACAAAGGCTAACCTAGGTAAATACATTAATGAATATACAGTATCTTAAATTTCAATCCTCTT
>NW_006399855.1:12656137-12659010 GCF_000299155.1 Elephantulus edwardii | reverse complement strand
GAGAAATAAAATACCATAGAATGAATGATAACTGAGATACAGGTAAGGATAGGACCTATTTTCCATACTCAAAGACCATGCAATCCAGTTGTAAAGGTGTATATTATGTGTTGTTATGTACTATCAAGTGGGAGCTGACTCATAACTGACCCTCCAGTGGGTTTTCAGATGCTGTAAATCACATAGGATATTGCTCATCTTTGTCCCATTAGAAAGCCTAGTGGATTCGAATCACCTGCTTTTGGGTTGAGAGTGTAACTCCTTACAACTTGGTTGTCCATGGTATGTTCAAGACTCTTCTCCAACACCACAACACAAAGGCATCAATTCTTCTGTGATTATTATTGTCCAGCTCTCTGATGCATAGCAAGTAACTGTGAAGACCATGACGTGCATCAGGTACACCTTAGTCTTTACACTGACACTGTTGCTTCTCAGTACTCTGGAGAGGTCCCTGGCAGCAGATTTTCCCAGTGTAATTCGTCTTTTGATTTCCTGACTGCTGGTGCCAAGAGTGTTGATTTTTGAGACGAGCAAGCTGTAATTGTTAGCAATCTCAATCTCTTCTCATCACAGTGCTGCCAGTTAGCCCAGTGGTGAGAACCTTTTGTCTTCTCGTTGTTGAGCTTCAATCTATATTGAAGACTACAGCCCTTGTTTAATATTTGTATAAGCAATGATTAAGCATTCTAATTTTAACACAACCAATTAATTACCATGTCAATTCTTTAAGTAAGTATGATTTTATCATGGACTGAACTCAGAGGAGAGCTCTGGTGGCAGAATTCCTAGGGAGTTGCATTGCTAATCCAAAGCTCCCTCCTCTTTGGCAGTTTGAATCCACCAGTGGCTCCTTGAGAAAAAAGATGAGCTATCTCCTCTCATGCGATTCACTGTCTTGGAAACCCACTGCAGGGATACCTATAAGTCAGTTCAAACTCCACAATGAGTTTGAGAGTTAAATTTGAAAGGATTTTGTGGCTAACATTGTCTCAAATCACTGACAAGAATCAGAGTTCAAAGCAAAGTTCCAAAGTGCTTACACTATTTTCAGGGTGTACTGTTTGCACTCAGAGAAATAAGATGAAGCTCGAAAGTTTCTATATTTTTTTAAAAAGTAGACAATATCAACATTTCCTTAAATGTTTTTGATATAGGTAATATTTTCCCATCTTCCAATCAGACTGCTGTCTGATGTAGTTAGGTGCTTGTCAATTTTTTCTCCCCTTACTCAAGAATCACAACTTTTTCTTCTGGGCAAGTTTACAGTAAGATTATAGCTGAATAATTATGACTTAGCCTCGATATGAAATATCACTATGAAATAACAACTTTAGAATCTTTGATGTCTAAAAATTGGCTAAAGACTGGCGTATTTTGCATACAAAATTATTCTGCTTTACAAACGAATGACTTCCAACAATTTTGGTGCTGGAAGGAATTTTATATCATGAAATCTTATCTCTTCCAGGATCCTCATTTTGTAACAAGGCAAGTGAAGCCTGAGTGGCTGAAAGACCTGCCAAGAGTCACGTTCCTATTCCCCACAGCACCGTCCCTCCCCCCCCACGGCTTCACGTTCCTGTTCCCCACATCACACACACAACACCCATACATCCGAACTCTGCAAACCGCCAAAGGGCGCACAATTGATAAATGGATCTTCGGGGGGGGGGAGAAAAAAAAAAAACCCCAAAACTGGAACCCAGGGCGCGGAATCCCCAGGCTCTAGTTACCAGAAGTCGTTGTAGCTCGGAAGGAAGGTAAAGACCTTTGCCCAAAAAATTCTTCCTACGCTCTGCAAGTCAGAGAACAGGTGTCAGAAAAAGGGGGGGGGGGGTGCCAAAGTATAGAAGTGGGGAGCGCCTCTAACAAGAGGAATTCTCCCGGTCATGCAGGAACCACTGGAGACCTCGTTAAGTAGAGAGCATGTCACCAAAACAATGAAATAAAAGTTGCTTGCATATACCCGACCTCGCTGCAGCTTTACCTTCCAGGTACCCAGCCCCACAACCGGTATCTTCTCCATTGTTCCCAGGCGTAGTCTTGACAACCGACGGAGCAAGACTACGTGCTAAGCGGCAGGCAAACGGCCCTGATTGGCTGGCGGCGCGGGCGTGAGCGAGACACGCCCACATGCCTGGGTGCCACGCAGCCCTAGTGGCTGGAAGCAAAGATTAGAACAGTGCTGATTGCCTGGGTGTAGACGTACCTGTTCAGTGGCTGCTAATAAAATCTATAGAAGGTCACTTCAAGGATCAAGAGAAGGATCTGATGAAAGAAGTTATTTGCATGTACCAAAATTACATAACATAACTGTAATATTCTAAATAGTATTGAACTGTGAGTTTTAGAAGCGTGTACTTAATGATATGTAAATTACAGATAACACTCTCATGGCTCAATGATTGTGTAAATTACCACCTAACATGGGAGGGACTGGGAGCATTATGGTAAGTGAACTAACTCAGTTTCGTAAGGACATATACTGTATAAGACCATCATTGTAGAACGAGTATGAGGATCCAAGGGGTGGCAGGGCTGGTGATGATGAGATTGAGACTTTCTCAAGATTTTGTAATTCATGGCAGTACAGAAACTTTTAGTGTACAGTATGGGTAATTTCCTTATTACTTTATCTTTAATATGTTAAAAAAAGTACCATGCAAGAATATATCTTTAAAAAGGAAAAGAATATATTGTGAAACATTCAAACAATACAGAAATGCATAAAGTCCCCTTACCCTTATAGCTAATCATCACTAAATAACTCTATTTTTAATAAAAAATTGACTTTTTTATTGTGATTTTAATGAAAGTTTACAGAAAAGTTGGATTTTCATTAATTCATTGTTGCACATTTTCCTCCCTAC
>NW_006399855.1:12627811-12655807 GCF_000299155.1 Elephantulus edwardii | reverse complement strand
AAAATCATTGCTCCTGTGTGCTGCATATTATTCCATCATGTGAATATACCACAATGCCTCAATCCATTCAATTGTGGTTGGACATTTGGACTGTTTCCATGTTTTGCAATGGTGAATAACGCTGCTATGAACATTGCTGTACAAATCTCCCTTTGTGCCTCAGTTCTCATTTTCTCCATGTATATTCAAAACAGGAGAATATATGGGTCATATGATATTTCCCCCCCTTCTTCACATACTTCACTCATACTCCAGGTTGTTTCTTTTCCCCCTTTCAGGGTTGGAAATTTATCAACAACCTGTGTTATGCAGATGAAACAAGCTTACAGAAAATGAAGATTTGGAGCATTTGCTGAGGAAGCTCAAAGACTACAGTGCTTGCTCAGTATAGATTATATTTCAACATAAAGAGCATGAAAATCCTCACAAATGGATCAATAAATAATGTCATTATAAATTAAGAAAAAGCAAAATATTTCATTCACTCTTATTCACAAATCAGCATCTACAGAAGTAGGTTAAGACAGCTAATGGCATAATCCAATGGATAATTGCACTGTTAGGGACCTCTAATGAGGAGGGATATCATTTTAAACACTAAAGTGCACCTGATCCAGGTAATGATATTTTCAATTGTTTCATATACATGTGCGAGCTGGACACTGAATACAGAAGGCTGAAGAAGAACTTATTATGTCTTTGATCTGTGGGTTTGTTGAAGAGTATTGAATATACCATGCGCTGTCAAAAGAGCAAACAAATCTGCCTTGGAAGAAGTGAAGCTCCTTAGAAACAGGGATGGTAAGACTTCAATTCATATACTTTGGACATGTTATCAGGAGGGGTCAATTCCTGGAGAAAGACATCATTCTTGGTAAAATAGAGCCAGCAAAAGAGAGGCAAACCCTCGATGAGACAGTTAGACAATAATCATTACAACAACGAGCATAAACACAGCAAACTGTGATGAGGACGGTGCGTAAGGTTTATTCTCTTGTACAGAGGGTTGCTATGAGTCAGAACCATCCCTACAGTATCTAACCATAACATGCACTTTGTTATTGTTGTTAAGTGCCATGGAGTTGCAGGCGACTTATAGTGACCCTATGAACTTAAGTCCTGGACACTTCCTGTATAACGTTCATCCTTTCTCCAGGCTCATAGATAGGGTTTCCCAAGGCAAGCTGTTGTGGAAGTGGATGCCACTCCTGCTTCCAAGCTTGTTTTAATCAGGGAGTGTCACCAAACACTGTCCACCATGGGTAACCATTCTCACATTTGACTCATCAGTGTCACAGTGTTCGGCTTCACAGCAACCAGGAGTTACCTCTGTATAGCAAGTGGACATACCAGGGTTACATGACCCTTACTTCAAGGGTCAGGGCCGCCCAACCGCTTTTGAAGGCCAAAAAGGACAGTAACACACAACGCAAAAGACCCCAGAAACTTCCCTTGTCTGACTGCCACCAAGAGGAACTAACATGGACTTACAAAAAAAAATTAAATAATTTCATGAAACATCTTTATTGATAAAATATTTTTATTTATTCTTTATAGCCTATATAATTATCATAGGAATGAATTATCTTATATATAACGCCTTTGAACTCTAGTGGGGAAACATCCCCTCAAACTTGCATCTATATTCAAAATGCACAGAAACTTTTTTTCAAATTTCATGAGTTTATATCATTTCAGTTAGGTTTCTAATGAAAACGAAAAAATAGTTGTCATTGTCATGTCCTATTGAGTTGGATCCAACCCATGGCTGACCTCCTGTGGCTTTTCAGAGGCAGTTAATCCCATGGGAGGAGATTGCTCATCCATCTCCTGAAGAGCAGCTGGTGGCTTTGAACCACATGCCTTTGGGACTGCAGTGCAGGTTCTTGCCACTAGGCCACCAGACCATCTTATAGAACAATTATCATCCATTATTATTACCTTTGTGGCTTAATAGGCCAAACAGAATAAGGGAGCTCTGGTGATCTAGTGGCAAGAAGCTGCATTGCAATCTCAAAGGTACACAGTTCGAGGCCAACAACTGCTCTGTGAGAGAAGGATGGGCAATTTCCTTCTGTGCAATTAACTGCGTCTGAAAACCTGATGGAGGGTCAGCTATGTTTGGTACACAACAACAACAACAACAGGCTACGCAGAATAAGTAGTTTCTATTTCCTAAAAGTTAAGAAATGTAGAAAATAGCTGAAAACAATAAGAGGATAAAGAAGAGTAGAAAATTTTAGAGACAATATACAAAGACTCAACTTGTATATAAATTATATAAATTTGATTTAGAAAAAATAATACTTCTACTGAAAATAGTCTTTAATCCATGTACAAATATTGATATGGGGGAAATAACAATAATCATCATGCACTGTTTTCTACCTCAGCTAAAGGATAAATTGTTATGTGCCATCGAGTCACCTGCAACTCATAGCAACCCTATGTAAACAGCTCGAAAGCCTGCCCTATCCTAAGCCAGACACACCAACTCCCATTGTCCCAGTCACTGTATTAATCCACCTCATCCAGGGTTGTCCTCTCCTGTGCTGTCCCATCCACCCTTCCAAGCATGATGTCCTTCTCCAAGGACTGGTCCCTCCTGGCCATGTGCCCAAAGTACATGAGATGGAGCTTCAAAAAATCCTAGCCTCCAAGGAGATATTTGGTTTCACTCTCTCCAAGACAAACCTATTTGTTTTCTTGGTGGTCCATGGTATGTGCAAGACTCTTTTCCAGCACCACAACTCAAAGACATCAATTCTTATTCTGTTATTCTTAGTCATTGTCCAGCTCTCTGATGCATAGCAAGTAATTGCGAAGACCATAGCCTGGATCAGGCACACCTTAGTCTCTAGACTGACATCACTGTTTCTCAGTACTCTGAAGAGATCCCTGACAGCAGATTTTCCAAAATTCTTTTTTTAGGTGTATGTGTTTTGTCAGAATAAAAATTTGACTTTATTATGTGTTTTTTTAAACAGAGAGACTATAAAACACTAAAATTTAAGCTTTTCTTATCCTTTAAAAGTAATTAAAGGATAAGAAAAACAAAAACATCCCAAGAAACACCCAGCCACCAAAAAAAAAAAAAACCAAAAATAAAACCAAAAGCAAACAACAGATAAGAAAAGCTTAAATTTTAGGATTTCTTATCTTTCTGTTTTAAAAAGCACATAATAAAGTCAAATTTATATTCTGACAAAACACACGCACCTAAAAAAGACTCCAAAAATTACAAAGTCCATAGGTAACTTTGTTGAGTTACCCTAATTGACAAGGAACAATGTGCTTACTATTAATATTGACTAGTTTGACTTAGTGTGAAACTTAGAGTCTTGTCTGATTTTATTCCATTTTTTTCCCTGTTAAATAAAGCAAACTCTATTTATTTGGTGTTTATTGAAAATATAAAGTATTTCAACTTCACATTTGTTTCTATCAGTCACACTTGCATCAAAAACTTTGCCCTGCTTCCTCATAATCCTTCTCCAGGGCTGCCAAATCTTCCCTGGCCTCAGAGAACTCTGCTTCTTCCATGCCTTCTTTAATATACCAATGCAGAAATGCCCGCTTGGCATACATGAGGTCAAACTTGTGGTCCAGACGGGCCCAGGCCTCTGCAATCGCTGTGGTGTTGCTCAGCATGCAGACAGCACGCTGGACATGGGCCAGGTCTCCTCCTGGGATCATGGTGGGTGGCTGATGGTTGATGCCCACCTTGAAGCCAGTTGGACACCAATCTACAAACTGAACAGAGTTCCTTGACTTCATGGCAACAATGGCATTATTTACATCCGTAGGGACCACATCTCCTCTGTAAAGAAGGCAGCAAGCCATATACTTCCCAAGCCGAGGGTCACACTTGACTAGCTGGTTGGAGAACTCAAAGCAAGCAGCAGTGATATCTGCCACAGAGAAACGTTCATGATAAGCTTTGTCAGCAGAGACAACAGGAGCATATGTTGCCACGGGGAAATGTATTCTTGGATATGGTACTAGATTGGTCTGGAATTCAATTAGGTCCACATTCAAAGACCCTTTAAACCGGAGGGAAGCAGTAATAGAAGACACTACCTGACTTACCAGCCTATTAATATTAGCATAAGAAGGGCGTTCAACACCAAGTTTACTATGGCACATGTCATAGATGGCTTCGTTGTCCACCATGAAGACACAGTCTGAGTACTCTATGGTGGAATGGGTAGTGAGGATGGAGTTGTAAGGCTCCACCACAGTGCTGGAAACCCTGGGGGCAGGGTAAACTGAGAACTCCAGCTTAGTCTTCTTGCTGTATTCTACTGAAAGTTGTTCTATTAAGAGAGATGTAAATCCTGATCCGGTGCCTCCTCCAAAGCTTCGGAAAATTAAAAATCCTTGAAGTCCACTGCACTGTTCCACCTGGTTGGGGTAAATGGGATGTGAGAACCCAGTCAGAAAAATTCAGAAAGAATTATAATGAAAGGATACAATAAGTCCTTCTACCCTAATCCTTAACCCCCCTCCCAAACAACAACAATAAAATAGAAAAAAAAAATCCTTTTTTTTGAGAAAAGATTAGTAACTAGGATAACTAACTGCACAGCAAACAGATCTACTTTGAAATGTGGTGCTTCTGGAGTAGAAGTGCCTCGAAGTTTCACTATGAACAAAGCATGTATACTTTTAATGCCTTCCATGAATTTATCTGTGTTTGCTCTAAAGCAAGGTCCTTTATTCAAAACAAAGAAAATAATATGGCTAGCAAAATACTGAAGCCAAATCTTTCCTCCTTCACAGTAGTTGAAGTGTTTATCACATCTATACTCAATCTTCTGTGCTGGCATGAAAGGCGTTGTATTTACCTAGTTACACCAAGTCTCCAATAGGAAAAAGATTCACCTGACTCCAGGTCCTTACAGGAGTAGAGGTCAGTAAGTAGCTGGGAAAAAGGCGTACAGATCCTACCCCTCAGCCAGTTTTCACCTCATAATAGAGCAGAACTACACTACAGGATTTTCCAAGCTATAATCTTTACGGAAGTAAATCACCCTTTCTCTTCCCACAGAGCTGCTGGCTGCGTTTCAAGTTTAGCTGCTGAACAGCCATTGTATCACCAGCGTTCCTCTTGGTATTAAATAATGCTGCTGATACTTGGGAGGAGTCCCACTACAGGATCGGAAGCACCCCAACACGGCCCTATCTAAAGGAGAGGATCACTTACCAGCTTTCGAATTCTCTCTAGAACGAGGTCCAGGATCTCTGGCCCCACAGAGTAGTGGCCTCGGGCGTAGTTGTTCGCAGCGTCTTCCTTTCCACTAACGAGCTGCTCTGGGTGGAAGAGTGAGCAGTATTTGCCTGTACGAGTCTTATCTGCAGGAAGTGAAAGTAAATCAATGCATTCTGCTCAATTCAACTCTAATCCAACCACCATTCTTTCCCAAAAATAGCTTTTCTTAGGTTGGAAAATGGAAGCATGGAGCCACCAGGAGTTAAACTTTCAGCTTCTAGGCAAAAGGCAATTCAAATCCATACTGTAACTGTTAGGGAGAAAGACCTAGCAATCTATTTCCCCAATAATTATAGCCTAGAAAACCCCATTAATTTGTTTTACTGCCGTACAGTCTCCACAAGTGGGAATCAACTTGATGGCACCCAAGAATAAGTTTAGAAAAGAATGCAATTCTTTGCACACAAACTGAAAGTATATTTTTCTTACTATACTTGTTGTTGTTGTTGTTGTTGTTATCCACCATCGAGTAACTTGCGACTCATAGTGACCCTATGTACAAAAGCCCTAAACTCTGCTCTGTCCTGTGCCAATCGCACTGTCTCTGACACTCCCATCCCGATTATCCCAGTCACTGAATCAATCCATCCACCTCATAGAAGGGCCTTCCCCTCCTGCTCTGTACCTCCACCCTTTCAAGCATGATGTCCTCTCCAAGGATCAGTCCCTCCTTACAACATGTCCAAGGTATGTCAGACAAAGCCTCAGAATCCTTGCCTCCAAGGAGCAGCCTGGTTTAACCCTCTTGGTACCCTCAATATTCTTCTCCAACACCACAACTCAAAGGCAACAATTCTCCTTCTATCCTCCCTAGTCATTTTTCAACTCTGTGACACATAACAAGTGATTGCAAAGACCATGGCCTCTATCAGATGCACCTTAGTCTCCAGGGAGACACCATTGCTCTTCAGCACTTTGGAGAGGTCCCTAATAGCAGACTTTTCCATCGCAATACGTCTTTTAATTTCCTGGCTGCTGTTGCCAAGAGTGTTGACTGTGGATCCAAGCAAACTAAAGCTGTGAACAATCTCAATCTCTTCACCATCCATCCTGATGTTGCTAATTGGTCCAGTTGTGAGAATCTTTGTCTTCTTGACATTGAGCATACTTAGGGCATTTTTATATTTTATGACAAATATTTCTATCCACAAAATAACAAATAAAGTGTTCTTTGGGAAAGTGTAGAAACCTAAATTGTTATTGATGTTCTAAATGAGGCTATTAAGAAAGTATGACAAATTTTAATGCCCTCATGATTCAAATGCGATTAACAGTACACTCATGCCATCCTTTCTAACATCCTGGACACTTATCTGCCCTTCTCAGAGTTCAGTACTTGACTTAACTAACTTTCCTTAGGTAAAACCCTTACCTAACATTCAGAGAGTTCAATAACTTTCAACTCTTTTCATCTGATAGTCTAGAACTTTCTTAGCTCCATTACCATTTAGCACTTCTTCACTTGAATCAACATTACTCAGAATTGTTCTATTGCCAAAGTCTTAAACTTGCAAAATTCTTTCTCTGATTATAACTTTCTTACTTTCCCTTGACTATGCTCCTGGGTTGGCTCTACCTCTGAAGATCTTCCCAACCTCATCTTTCATTGTTCTCCTTCTCAGACTGTAAGTTCTAGCTACACTAAGCTGGTTCAATTTGTTACATACCTTCAGGCTTCTGTGAATTTAAAAATACTATTCCCTATAAGGAGATGTTGCATAATGTCAATGTTATCTTTCTTCTTCTGTAGCACAACCTCAGCAGAAAAAGAAAAATTGGCAGTTCTTCACAAAGTTAAACATAGAACCACCAATGACTTCACAATTCCATTCTTAGGGTATGAATACAGGAGACTTCAGTATATATTATCATAGACCAATATTCCTGACAGCATTGCTCATAATGAAATGCCCTTAGACAAAGGGTAGAAATAACCCAAGTGTCCACCAAAAGCTGAATGGATAAGCAAAATGTGGCATACCACATATAATGGAACATTATTCAACCATTAAAGAGGAATTAAATTCTGATACCTCCTATGACAGAGCTGAAACTTTAAAACATTATGCTAATTTAAATAAACCAGGCACAAAAGGGGAGGTTTTTTATTCCATTTACCTAAAATATGTAGAAGAGATGAATTTATAAGACAAAAAGCATGGTAGAGTTTATCAGAATTTGGGTGGAGAGAAATTATGCTTAATGGGTACATACATATAAGACTTTCTGTTTGAAATGACAAACGGATTTTGATAGTAGACAGTTTTAGTAATTGCACAATACAGTGAGATGAAAATTTTATAATATGCAAATTTACCACACTTTAAACAAGAAAGAAATAGCAAAATTGCAACCAAAACCCATTGTTTCTTGATTAGAAAATCACCTTAGGTTAAATGTGACTATATATTTTCATAGTTTTTTATGTACCAGTTCTGTTTTCAACTGGGACCAATCAGCTGACACTTTAAATGCATTATGTTCAAAACCAAACTTCACTTACACAAGTCTTCCTTCGGAATTTCTATTTCTTTAACAATTACATTACTGAATCAGTAAAAAATTTCTTTCAGAAAGTATGTTATTATGATTTAAGTAAAAATTTACAAAGTGAGTTGGTTTTATTTTTTGAAATTTATACACAGGTTGTCCTGTGATATTGGTTGCAACTACCAAAATGTGTCAGCACTCTATCCTTTTCCACCTCAAGTTCCCCATTTTGGTTCACTTTGTTTTACTGCCCCTTCCCGTCTTTTTAACTTTGCTCTTAGCTAAACATTTGACTGTGTTCTCACATAATTAAATGCTCTTAAGAGTATGTTCCTTTCAGTAAGGAACAGAGTATTTATTGCTCACTTGTAAGATTATCTTTTATCCATCTGAAAAATTAGTTCAAGAGTGGCTTAGTGCTCCTTTCAGCAGCACATACTAAAATTGGAATGATCTAGAGAAGATTAGCTTGACCCCTGTGCAAGGATGAGAGATGCAAATTTGTGAAGCATTCTATATTTTTAAAAAAATGGCTTTAGTTCTAAGTTATAAAGTTTTCTAAGAGTCATAGTCTCAGAGATTCCAGCCAGTATATCTGGACTTTCTTATTAATTTTAATTTTTATTCTTTTTCTCCCACTCCATCCAATACATTCTATTGAGATCTCAGTCAGAATGGTTAGTAGATAGCTGGGTACCATTTAATTCTTGTCTCATGTTAGTGGAAACTGTGATTTAAGAGATCAATCAGTCCTTTGGAATTCTTGTATCCTGGAATGTGGTTTCTTCCTTCTCTTAGCTCCAATGGAAAGAGATCAATAGTTGTCATGAAATGGCCACTCACAAGCTTTTAAGATGCCTATTACTCCTTATCAAGCAAAATGTAAAACATTGTCTTTATGAATTGTGTTTATATCAGTTGAACTAGATGTCCCTCAAGACTATGGTTCCCTCCCCCCCAAAAAAGGATATGGTCCCTGGCTCTCAGTGTCAGGAGTTATCTGGTTATGACTAATTGGTTATCAATATGGATTACATTTCAACATTAAGAAAGCAAGAATTTTCACCACTAGATTCAATAGGCAACACCATGATAGATGGAGAAAAGTTTGATATTGTCAGTGATTTCATCTCACTTTGATCCACAGTCAACACCCTTGGTACCAGCAGCAAGGAGATCAGGAGATGCACTGCATTGGGAAAATCTGCAGTCAGGGACCTCCCAAATTAATGAAGAGCAATGATGTCAGTTTGAAGACTAAGGTGCACCCAATTCAGGCAATGGTCTTTTCATTCACTTACTATTCATCTGAGAGCTGGACAATGAATAAGAATGGCAGAAGAAGAAATAATGTCTCTGAGCTGTGGTGTTAAGAGAAGGGTACTGAATACTCCATGGACTACCAAAAGAAGAGATATGTATGTATTGGAGAAATTTCAGCCAGAGTGCTCTTTGGAGACAAAGATATCAAAGCTTCATCTCATATACTTTGGGTGTGTTGCTAGGAAAGGTTATTCCTTGGAAAGAGACGCCATGCTTAGAAAGATGAAGGATAGTCAGAGAAAGACCTTCAATGAGATGGATTGACACAGTGACTGCAGCAGTGGGTGCAGTATGCCAGAAATTACGAGAATGGCAATAGGACGACAGGGTACAGATCTGTTGTTCATAGGGTCGCTCTGAGTCTTGACTGCACTTAACAACAACAATTGTTCAATTGGTTTTCATGACTGTGCCCCTTACACATTATATTGTATTGTATATGTAGGTGTATTTGCAACCTGTACAAACTATGCTGGAGTATCTGTCAACCATATATGTGACTGTGGATGTACTCTCAACTTCCACCATATTCCTGTCAACCTCTTAGCTTACATAACTGCTTATTTATCCACTTAAATACTGTTTTTATTGTGTATTTATCATTTCCTTTCCCTCATTTGTATATTTCCGTATCTTTTTTTGATTTTGTTATGTATGCCTGGATCCATTCATATTGCATATTGTCATTCCTTCAACAAAGTTAGCATATAATTTTCCCGACCAAGCCTACCATTCCTAGTAACCATAAAACAATGTTTCTTTCTGTGTATAAGTCTTCTCTTGAGTTTTTATAATTGTGACCCTGGACAGTACCTGTCTTCTTGTAATTGGCTTATTTCACTCAACAGAATGTCTTCCAGAGTCATCCATGTTGTGAAATGTTTCTCATATTCATCATTGTTCTTTAACTGTGCATAGATTCCATTGTATGTATCAGCTACAGTTTGTTTATTAATTTTGCTACTGATGGACACTTAAGTAGTTTCTATCTTTTTGCTGTTGTGAACAAAAAATGCAGTGAACACTGGTGTGCATATGTTTGTGTCATAGCTCTTAGTTCTCTGTTATGTATACCTAAGAACTAGATTGCTAAATCATTATTTTTATGTCAAGCTTTTGGTTGAAATGCCATATCATTTTCTACAGTGATTTTACCATTGAAGTTACCTCTCAATTCTGTCTTGGACATTCATTTGATTTTTTTTTAATTACTCTGCTCTGTTTTAACATAATCGCTCAAATAGTTTCTGTTCTACATTCTCGGCATCACAACTCCACATGAAGTCTGCACACTACAACATACTCATAACTGAATATACTAATTATTCCTGTTGTTGTTGTGTGCTGCCAAGTCAGAACCAACCGATAGTTGACCCTCTACCAGGTTTTCAGAGAAAGTTAATCACACAAAAGCTTGCCCAACCTTCTCCCATAGAGCAGCTGGTAGATTCAAATGGCAAGCCTTTGGGATTGCAGTGCAGTTTCTTACCATGATAGATGGAGAAAAGTTTGATATTGTCAGTGATTTCATCTCGCTTTGATCCACAGTCAACACCCTTGGTACCAGCAGCAAGGAGGCGCCTCCCCCTCCCAAAACTGAAGCCAAAGCAAAGGCATTAAAGGCCAAGAAGGCAGTCCTGAAGGACAGCCACAGCCAAAAGAAAAAGAAGATCTGCACGTCACCCACCTTCCGGCAGCCCAAGACGCTGAGATTCCACAGGCACCTAAATACCCCGGGAGGAGCGTCCTCAGGAGAAACAAGCTTGATCACTATGCCATCATCAAATTTCCCCTGACCACTGAGTCAGCCATGAAGAAGATAGAAGATAACAACACACTTGTGTTCATTGTGGATGTCAAGGCCAACAAGCTTTAGTTTGCTTGGCTCCAAAGTCAATACTCTTGGCACCACCAGCCAGGGAATTAAAAGATACATTGTGATGAGAAAGTCTGCTGTTAGGGACCTCTCCAAAGTACTGAAGAGCAATGGTGTCACTCTAGAGACCAAGTTGTGCCTGATACAGGCCATGGTCTTTGTAATCACTTGTTATGGGTCAGAGAGCTAGACAATAACTAGGGATTATAGGAGAATTGATGCCTTTGAGCTCTGGTATTGGAGAAGAGTATTGAATATACCATGGACTGCTAAGAAAACAAGCAGGTTCATCCTGGAGAGGGTTAAACCAGGCTGCTCCTGGAAGCAAGGATTCGGAAGCTTCGTCTGACATACTTTGGACATGTTGAAAGGAGAGAGCAGTCCTTGGAGACAAATGTCATGCTTGGGAGGGTAGAGGGACAGCACAGGAGAGGAAGATCCTCTATAAGGTGGATTGATTCAGTGACTGGGGTAATCAGAGAGGGTGTGTCAGAGACAACAAGGTTGGCACAGGATAGAGCAGGGTTGTACATAGGACTATTGTACATAGGGTCACTATGAGTCGCAGGTGACTCGACAGCACATAATAACAACAAAAACAACCCACAATTAGAAGATTTCTTTGACTCCCAACTTTAGCATTATTTTAAAAAATATTTTACTCTGTATGAGTAATAATAACAAACGTTCACATTCTTTGCTAGTAGTTTCTAGCAACTAGCTCTGAAATCAGGAAAAGATTTAGTGTTCTGTTATAACATATATGTATGTATGAAGAAATAAATACAAATTTAGTTCATTTAATCTCCTGTCAAACATTCTTCTAGGTGGTATAGCACTGGTCTGTGCATTGCTGTACAGAGGCAACTCATGGTTGCTGTGATGCTGAAGACTGTGACAGTGATGTGCCAATCATGGTAATGGGTACCCATGGTGGACAGTGTTGGCTGGAGCTTCCCGACTAAATCAAGCCTGGAAGCAGGAGCGGCATCCACTTCCGAAATGGCTTTGCCTCCAGAAACTCTATGTACCAACAGTGCTCAGGCTGTTCGTTCATAGGGTCGCTATGAGTCGTCTACAACTCGACGGCATCAAACGACAACAACAATCATAGAGAAAAATAAGGTTAATTTTTCCTTTGGATGTGTTTGCCATCTTATGATGCTACATGGCCATTGACCAATTCTCTAAACTTGGGCAAAATCCAAATGACCCGATGCAGATAGAGATAGAGACAGAGATAGAGATAGAGATAGAGATAGAGATAGAGATGATAGAGATAGAGAGATAGAGATAGAGATGATAGAGATATAATTTGATACTTTCAACCATTGATACTTGATTGCTTTCATTGTGGGTCTGACTGAGTACATAGACTGCAAAGCTTCACTTTACCAATAACAGTTGGTTCCAGGTCCATGAAGAGAGCTCGTGGCACATACTTTCCAGTTCTTGTCTCACAGAAGAATGTATCGAAATATGGAGAATTCATCGTTTCCATTTGAGTATTTCCCAGTTGATCTATTTTACTGTCAAGAACAACACCATCTGGCTGTATCCCATGTTCCAGGCAATAGAGCTCCCAAAGAGCATCCCCAATCTGGACACCAGCTTGGCCAACGTGAATAGAAAGGCACTCCCTCTGCAGTAAATCAGAATGGGACAGACCTTCTTAAGTAAGAACTTCTGGTTACAAATCATGGAAAAAAGAAGTCATGTTCTCTTAAACCAGGAAGAAAAATAATTTTATCAGGATAATTAAAGTATATCATGTAAACCAAAAACCGAAGTATTCATAGCCTTCAGAAATAATGGAAAACAAATACCAACTTCCACTAAAAGTTTTCCTTTAACAACACAGGTTAAGTACCTACTGATTATTGGTCTGATATCTAGGTTAAAACCATGTATACACCAGACCTATTTGCCCAGAATAAATTTGCCTAGTTATCTGTGGAAAAAGAATCAACATATACCTTTGTCTCATAATAAAATTCATGGCAAATAGATTCAATTTATTATATTTTCATGTCATGACATTTTATAGTTAACTTTTTATCTAGTGTCTAAATAAGAAAGGACATCCTAAGTTTAAAAATTACAAAAGATAAAAGGAATAGACTCAATTTTCCAAAAATGTAAAAGCCTCTTTATCGTAAGATTCAAAAATCCAGGTAAAGATTTGCTAAAGCATAGTGAAGAGCTATACATAAAAAATTTTAGTATAAATCAATGTAAAAAAATGAAACATGAGATATCTGTTGTAAATTACAAACAATATCAATAAATTATGAAAGAATCTAAAATGCAAAGATATAGGCACAATGGAATTCACCAAATAGTCACTTCTTGGAGTACAAAAGCATGGAAAATGCTTACGATAAAATATTAAGCAGAAGCATTTAAAATATAATTGCAGATAGAGCGTAATATCACTCATATTTGAAAGACAGCATAGACATTCTGTTATTGGTGGTGAAAAAACCTAGAAACAGTGATGATGGTTACATAACTTGATGAATATGTTATGTTGTTGAATCACATGCATAAAAAGCAGTTGAAATAGAAACATTTTGTTTCTATTTCACTACAGCAAAATTTGATTTTAAAACAGATACAGGAAAATCTAAAAGAAAATGCATCAAAATATTAACTCTAGATGTATCTCTACCCTAAGTGATTTTTCTGTTTGTTTGCCTAATTTTTTTTACCACATAATGCCCCCCATCCTACCTCATGAAAAACCTAAGAATATAGCTTTCTCCTTAAGATTACTGCCCAATTTTTATCACCATAGATGGATTATGAATGAATTTCATTCCTAAACCTGTTTTTAATTTGTACATAGGTAGGAACAGTTACGTATAGTTCACATTTAGCATCAGTTAGTCAAATACTTTTCTTGGTATATAGTATATAGTGTGCTTTTCTAGGAATTAAAAAAAAAGTAAAGAAACACTCTAGACACACTAGAGTATATTTATTATTACAATATAGTGATAAAAACAATGTTTTTATACACGTCACTAATTTGCAAGCAGTACTCATTTGTTATTATAAACTATTACATGCACCTCATATTTTTAATATAATGGATTTTATAAGGGCTTGTTGTGACAAGTGAGTTGTCTGTCAGCTCAAAATTAGTAAATCAGGAACAAATATCTACTCTGAGGAGAAATGAAAAATTAAACCTGAAAAATATTTTAAAATAGCAGCAGTTGCTGACATTAAGATTGTTGAGTTTTGACAGTCAGGGTCTATTGTCCCAAGTTCACTCTGAGAACTCTACAGAGGCAGGATCCTGTTTTCTGCATCATCAGACTGTTCAGATCTTTTGACTTGATAAACTGATAGGCACACCTGTATTCACCTGGGGTTGCACTTTGCCGAGAACTAAGACTCATCTGCAATATAATCTCAGGCCAAGGCCAATCACTTGTCTGCGGCTGCACATGCCACTAGTCTAAGAATAAGACAGAGAGCATTCTTGCCAGTCACACCTCTGCAATCTAACTTGGACTCTGTTCATCTTCAGCTGCATTAAAATCTTTGACCTTTGTATCTTCAATTTGCAAGACATAACACAGGTTTCTTTGCTTACAAGAAATTAAAATTCATTCTTGGGTAGAGCTTCCTCTTATTTCATCTCTGGGTAAATATCGTTCTTGGAACAAAAACAGTCTTGTTGCAAATTTATAACTTAAAAAGCATCTTGCTTAATAATCAATAGCCAATAGTCTTACCAATCAATAGCCAAACCTCTATTTGGCGTTTAAAACTAGCTGTTAAAATATTAATCACACTGTTGATGTTGTGTGCCGTAGAGTTGGAACTGACCAAGAGCTGACCCACTGGTGGAGTTTTCAGAGACAGTTAATCACACGGGAGGAGACTGTCCATCCTTCTGCAGAGCAGCGAGTGGCCTCAAACCCCGTGCCTTCAGGACTGGACCGCAACTTGTTGCCACTGGGCCACAGAGCTCCCTATTAGTCATACTACAAATATTTTGTTGTTATATGGATGGCAAAGAGATTGAGAGTGTTCACACCTTCAGTTTGCTCGGCTCCACGGTCAACACTCTTGGCACCAGTAGCCAGGAAATCAAAAAACATATTGCAATGGGAAAGTCTGTGGTTAGGGACCTCTCTAAAGTACTCAAGAGCAACGGTGTCTCTCTGGAGACTAAGGTGCACCTGATACAGGCCATGGTTTTTCCAATCCCTTGTTATGCATCAGAGAGTTGGACAATGACTAGGGAGGATAGAAGGAGAATTGACGCCTTTGAGCTGTGGTGCTGGAGAAGAGTATTGAATGTCCCATGGACTGCCAAGAAAACAAACAGATTCATCGTAGAGAGGGTTAAACCAGGCTGCTCCTTGGAGGCAAGGATTCTGGGGCTTCGCCTGACATACTTTGGACATGTTGTAAGGAGAGACAGGTCTTTAGAGAGGCACATCATGCTGGGTAGAGTAGAGGGACAGCGCAGGAGGGGAAGACCCTCTATGAGGTGGATTGATTCAGTGACTGGCGTAATCGGGATGGGTGTGTCAGAGGCAATGAGATTGGCACAGGATAGAGCAGGGTTTAGGGCTGTTGTACATAGGGTCGGTATGAGTCGCAAACGACTTGATGGCACATAACAACAACAACAACATTGTTGAGTATTACTGAGTAACTTCCAATTCATAGCAACCTTGTGTACCACAGAAATAAGCACCACCTAGAACAAGAAAACACTGAATGGTTCAAAATTAGGAAGGTTGTATGCCAGGGATGTGTCCTATCTCCATACCTATTCAATCTATATGCAGAATAGATTATCTGGGAGGCTGGGTTGTATGAGGAGAAATGTGGCATCAGGATTAGAGGAAGATTCATCAACAATCTGTGTTATGCAGATGACACAGCCCTGCTTGCTGAAACTGAGGAGGATCTGAAGCGCTTGATGCAGAGAGTCAAGGACTGCAGCCTTCAATACAGATTGGGGTTCAATATCAAGAAAACAAAGATTCTCATCACTGGGCCAATTGGCAGCAACATGATAGATAGTGAAGAGGTTGAGATTATTCACAGCTTCAGTTTGCTTGGCTCCAAAGTCAACACTCTTGGCACCAGCAGCCAGGAAATTAAAAGACTGATTGCTATGGGAAAGTCTGATGTTAGAGACCTCTCCAAAGTACTGAAGAGCAATTATGTCACTCTGGAGACTAAGGTGCGCCTGATAAAAGCCATGGTCTTTGCAGTCACTTGCTATGTGTCAGAGAGCTGGACAATGATGAGGGAGGATAGAAAAAGAATTGTTGCCTTTGAGATGTGGTGCTGGAGAAGAGTATTGAGAATACCATAAACTGCTAAAAAACAGACAGGTTCTTCCTAGAAAGGGTTAAACCTGGCTGCTCCTTGGAGGCAAGGATTCTGAAGCTTTGTTTAGCATAATTTGGACATGTTTCAAGGCAGGACCAGTCCTTGGAGAGGAATGTGATGCTTGGGACAGTGGAGGGACAGCACAGGAGAGGAAGACCTTCTATGAGGTGGATTGATTCAGTGACTGGGGTAATGGGAGTAAGTGTGTCAGAGACAGTGTGAATGGCACAAGATAGAGCAGGGTTTAGGGCTGTTGTACATAGGGTTGCTATGAGTCACAGGGGACTCAATGGCACATAACAGCAACAATGCTGGGCCTGATTGTTAATGCAGAACAGATCATTCAGGAAGCTGGTCTTGATGAGGAGGAATGTGGCGTCAGGATTGGAGGAAGACTCATCAACAACCTAAGTTATGCCAATGACACAACCTTGCTTGCTGAAAACAGAGGAGGACCTTAGATATTTGCTGAGAAGGTCAAGGACTGCAGACTTCAATATGGGTTGAAGGTAAACATCAAGAAGACAAAGATTCCCACCACTGGGCCAATTGGCAGCACCATGATTGACAGAGAAGAGATAGAGGTCGTTAACATTTACAGCCTGCTTGGCTCCACAATCAACACTCTTGGGACCAGCAGACTGGAAATCAAAAGACAAATTGCACTGGGAAAATCTGCTATCAGACACTTCTCCTGAGTACTGAAAAGCAATGATGTCAGTCTAAAGACTAAGATGTGCCTTAACCCAGGCCATGGTCTTCACCATTACTTGCTATGCATCAGAGAGCTGGACAAAGACAAAGGATGACAGAAGAATTAATACCTTTGAGCTGCGGTGCTGAAGAAGAGTCTTGAACATACCATGGACTGCCACGGAAACAAATAGGTTTGTTTGGATAGGGGGAAACCAAGTTTCTCCTTGGAGGCTAGGATTATGAAGCTCCGTCTCACATACTTTGGGCACATGGCGAAGAGGGACCAATTCTTGGAGAAGGATATCATGCTCAGAAGTATAGAGTGACAGTGCAGGAGAGGAAAGCCCCGGATGAGGTGGATTGATACAGTAACTAGTTCAATAGGGGTTGGTATGTCAGAATCAGTGAGACTGGCTCAGGACAGGGCAGGCTTCAGAGCTGTTGTACATAGGGTCACTATGTGTCGCAGGTGACTCCACAGCACATAACAGTGCTGGGCCATCCTCACAATCATTGCTTCTACTTTATCAGGCATAACATCCTTCTCTAAGAAGCGGCCCTTCCTGATAACTTTCCCAAAGTAAGTAAAATGATGTCTTGCCATCCTTGCACCAAATCATTCTTCTAGTTGTATTTCTTTTAAGATTTGTTTATTCTTCTGGTAGCCCATAGTGTATTCAGCACTTTTACCAAAGACATCACATCTTCTTTGGTCCTCCTTATTCATTGTCCAACTTTCACATGCTTAGGAGAAGATTGAAAAATATCATTGTTTAAAAAAAATACCATGGTTTGCATATTATCTGATATCTGTAATACTGTTGGCCTACTATCCATTATACCATCTCAGCAATATCCAAGCCAAAACAATATGGCAAACCAACAGATGAGGATGGACAAAATAATTAAAAATCAACTACCAAATACAAATATCAACATTGATAAATTATGGTGCATTAGTTAATATTGCCCAAAGCTCATCTGACTTACTATACCCACTGCCACTGAATTAATTTCAACTTGCGGTGACCTTCCATCTGGTTTCTGAGACTATAAATCTTAACGTGAGGAAACTGCCCCTCTTTTTCTCACACAGCAGCTGGTGGACTCAAAACCCTGATCTTTTGCATAGCAAGCCAATACTTAATTGCTACATCAGCAGAACTCCTTCTGTGAATTATTATGAAGAAATGTTTTTAATTATACTTTTTTAGATAATTAGAGTCTCATGCAGTTAAAAGAAATCTTGTGAACTTTTTACCCACTTTTCCCCAGTGCTAACATCCTAGAAGACTAAAGTATGATACCAGAATATTGACATTAACGAAGTCAAGATACACAGCATTTTCATCACCACAG
This sequence comes from Elephantulus edwardii, assembly GCF_000299155.1. Taxonomy (NCBI): domain Eukaryota; kingdom Metazoa; phylum Chordata; class Mammalia; order Macroscelidea; family Macroscelididae; genus Elephantulus; species Elephantulus edwardii. The sequence continues at coordinate 12,637,424 of NW_006399855.1, read as the reverse complement.
AATCCTTCACGTTGGACACAAAAATTTTTAGGAAAATGAAAAGAATAAAAAAAGATACTTACCATTTGAAAAGAAAATTCAGTGGAATGAGATGATCCAAGCTGAAAATTACTTTGAAAACTGCTTCCATTCAAGAATTTTAAAATATTAGGACATGAAAAATTACAGTGACTCACACATAAGAAACTAAAGTTGAATGGTATTCAAACAGAAGGTAATTATTTTCATTATCACTGTCTAACATTTAAACTCAAGAAAGGGTGGGGGGGACCCGAGAGAGACCTTTGCACTTTACCCTGCCATACATTTATGAGCATAGTAATAGTACACTTGGTTTCAAGTTCCCAGAAAATTAAAAAAAAAAAAAAACTTAATAGTAAAGCAACTGGTTTCTATACAAAACTCAGTATATCAAATCTAAAACACACATAAAAACGAAAGGAAGGAGGTGTTGTGGGGTTTTTTTATAGGGTTTCAGTTAAAGGCAGCGAGTGACTAAAAAATCAGCTTAAAAAGAATCAAAACTACAGCAATATATTAGAGTTTATCCAAATCATTTTCACACTGTTTGGAAATAAACAAAATGTCTCTTTAAAAAATTACTCTCTCCTACTAAGAATTTAAGAATTATTTAGTGAGAGAAGGTTGGATATTAGGAGCAAAATTTCCTGCATCCACAAAGCAACATTGTCAAGTATTTACAAATATTGTAGTCACTTACCATGCTGATCTGATCAAGTCCTCACTGCCCTATGGTAATGGTTGAAGAGCACTCCCAGGGAAATTTTATCATAGGATCAGGAAATGACTTCACCTGACCATTGAAAAGACTTCTTTACTTAAAGCAGTATAATCTCTTTTTAGTTTATAAATTCTCGAGTCTCAAGAGAAGGTGAGCTCTGGTGACCTAGTGGTAAGAAGTTGCACTGCCATCGTAAAGGCATCCTAAAGGTTCTAATTCACCAGCTGTTCCATAGGAGAAACAATGTCTTCCCATGTAATTTAGAGCCTTTAAAAGCCCCCTGGAGGGTCAGCTATGAGTTGGTTAAAACTTGATGACATATAACAAGTCTCAAGAAAATGAAAAGTAAAAAGCTAGGGAAAGGTTTGCACATGGATGGAATAAATCTTGGAAGGTCAACAGAGATGACAGGGAGCAAAAAATTAGTAAACAGATAAATTATATGATGATAGCAGCAATATACAGTAAAATCAGATATTATAATTAATTATATTAATCCATTGTAATTAGGGACCTCTTATGACATAGTGCATACTGAGTGTGGCCACCCAAAGCCCATACTTATCTGGCTTTTTAAATCCATCAGCTGCTCCAATGAATAAAGATGGGCAATCTCTTTGCTTGTGCTTTACAGCCTCAGAAACCAGGTGCCAAGTGGAAGGTCAGCACTGAGTGACTAAATTGGCAATTAATACTATAAAACAAAATATGTATGAATGTTCAACTGAAAAACCAATGGGATTTATAAACTTTCACTCAAATGTAAAAAAAAAATACAAAAATAAAGAAAATATTTTAAAAAGCAATTTTTTTTAAAAAACCACCATAAAACACCTCCCTAGTATGTAAGTATATTGAGTATTTATTTGTGGGGGGAAAGGAGAGCATTAATAAATTTCCTGCACTAGCAATCATCTTTTCTTATTGCATATCTTCTCCTTAGGTTCAAATAATTCTTACTGCACTACTCCGATTGTATTTTCTTATGGACACTGGAGTGATTGCTTGGCTTGTTTGGGGTTTTTAGTTGAGACTTTTTTGTTTTATCTGAAAATTTCAAAATCAAGAAAACAAAAACCCTTGCCACTGAGCCAACAGATGGCACCATGATAGATGGAGATGAGATAGAATTTGTTAAGTATTTCATCTTGCTTGGATTCACAAACACCACCCTTAGAAATCAAAAGACTTATTGCATCGGGAGAGCTGTCAGGACCTCTCCAAATTGCTGAAGAACAACAATGCCAGTTTGAAGAGGAAGGCTCACCTGATTCAAAACATAATCTTTTCAATTAACGTGCTATACAGCTGAATTGAACAATGAATAATGATGACAGAAGAATCATTCTGTGGTGTTGGTGAAGAGTGCTGAATATCCCATGGGCTTAAAAGTAGACAAATATGTCTTGGCAGAGGTGCAGACCGAGTGTTCCTTCGCATACTTTGCCCATGTTAGGAGGGGTTAGTACTTGGGAAAGGACATCATGCTTGGAAAGGTAGAGGGTCAGCAAAAAGGGGAAAACCTTCAGTGTGATGGACTGACAGAAGTGACAGAGTGCTCGACTATGTCTGCGATGGTCAGAACAGAACAGGGCAGGGCAGGGCAGAGGTTCACATCCATTGTTCATGGGGCCACTGAATGAATGTCAAGATTCAGAACCATTTTTCATAGAATCAACTCGCTGGCACTTGACAACAACAACAATCTGTCCTTAAATCCTATTAAGTAGAAATTGAGAATTTTAATTTTCTTCCTGGTTCCTTCTTTGCCTTTCTCTTTTCTTGGTTCTTTGCTGTGTGTTTTAGAAAATTCCTCAGCAGCAAATAATTTCCTTTTCCATTGTCTTAGTTCTGCTATAGAACCTGTATTTTTCTTTTTATCTTTTTAAAAATTCTCAAAATGTCGATTTACCATTTCATTTGTACATTGTCATCACACTTTCCCCTTTCAAATCTTCTATTTCTTTATTTACTCTTTCCTTGTGTGATTGTTCTTCCCATATGAGTTTGACAATTCTCTCCTTCTGGAGGATTTCCTTAAGTCTTTTTTCAGTTGTTGTGATCTTGCCTTGTTTTTCTAATTTATCCTAGACCTCATTTCCTGTCTCTCCCTTTTTCAACCATCAGTATTGCCTATCAGTGGAGAGGTGCATTGCTAACCCAAAGATGGACACCTCATTGCTGATTTGAATCCACCAGCAACTCCACAGAAGAAAGATGAGCAAGTTACAACCGCTGAAACACACCAAGGGGGCCAGCTGTGAGTGAATTCTGACTCTATGGCAATGAGTTTGAGGTTGTGCTAGTTTATCTAATGATAAAAGGAAGCGATTACTACCACCAGTCAAAATGGACACACCATGTGTTCAAATGTGTCAGACTGGTGAGCATGGCTGTTGGTCATAGGGTCATGATGAGTCATGCTCAACTTGAGGGCACGTAACAACTCCTTCCTAGGGTCCTCAGCTAGGTGAGGCACTGACTTGTTATAACTCCTAGGTCTCTACTCTAGGAGTTCTGACATGGTGGTGGTGGTGGTGGTGGTGGTGGTGTATGCCTTTGAATCAGAACCAATTCAGAGTTGACTCTCCAGGCTGTAAATTGCACAAGAGTAAACTGCCCCATCTTTCTCCAGTGGAGAAGCTTGTGGATTTGAACCACATGATTTTCTATGAGAAGCATAGCTCCTTGCCACTAAGCCACCAATCTCCCTATTTGTGGCTCCAACCTACGGGCAAATGCTACTACACAAGCAAGATGAGGAAGAAAAAGCTAATTGGCTTACTAATATGTCACCAAATTTAATCATGCCAGCAATTGCCCCTAAAGTTGATCTGAATTTTGTATCTATTCATTCTACATGGAATGAGCCCTTAGTCACGGTGGTCTCTAGCAATTTTCATGTACACTTCCAAGTTCTAATTGTCTTCATAAAAAAAAAAAATCAATCTTGTCTTCTCCCTTGCCTGTAATTCCCCAACCTTATTGGGTCTTCTTAGTTATACATAACGGGGGGGGGGGAAATCGGCTTTATTTTATAATATAAAAATATAATTTGATTGTTTTATGGATATTGTCCGTTTGAAGCAGGATGAGGGAAAATCAGATCTGAGTATCTCATTCAGGTCCCCTGACACTATTTCTCATTGTTTCAAAATTCTCAACTTCACTTAGATTTGCAAAGAGACCAGACAAAAATTAGAAAAATCTCTTCTTAAATATAATTTAAGAAATGAAACTAACTTCTCTTGTATGTATCCAGACAAGGCTATTCCTTGGAAATGGACATTGCACTTGGTAAGACAGATGGTCAACAAAGAAGAAGACGACCTCCAATGGGATGTATTGCCATGATGACTTCAGCAAAGGGCTCTAGTGTCTCAGAGAAGATGAGGATGGCATGGGAGAGGGCAGGGTTCAAGTTGGCTGTTCATAGGGTCACTGTGAGTCGGTCATACTCGATTGTACCTAACAATAACAAAGGAAAAAATTTTCTCAAATAATAATATTTTAATTTCAAGTATGAAGAAATCTCCTGGTGACAATCCTAGAATCCTGAAAGAGTGAAAAAACTTGCAAATTATAAAGTGTCATATTTACAGCTATGTTTCCCCTTATATCCAAAGTTTCTTCAAGTGCTCTTTTACTATCAGCCAGTCAATTCACTGGCAAAAAAAGGGAAACAACTTTTAAGCAAGTATTTTTTTTATTTTAAAAATACTTCTTTCATTTTAAACAAATAAATAAATAAATGATTTTGACTGATATTCTGAAAAATCTCATTTAGTGCTTTTATGGTGGCAGTCCCAGATGCCACGGTCACAATCACTTGTCTTTTATCATTTTCACTCCCGCTCCACCCACGTCTGCCCTCTCCCCTCCTCATGCCTTCTCCCCTATTACTCACATAATTCAGCATTTTAAGCTTTCAATGGTCTCGTAGTCAAATAGTCTACACATAAAAGAAATTAGTCTCAGTCTACTTCTCCTGATTAATAGGCCCTCTTTGTGTCTATACTTTTTTCTTTTCTTTTCAAGTTTCCGTCTCCTCCAAACCTGATAGCTAACTTTGCAGTGTTAGATTTTCCTATTTTCCTCACTGGGATATCTGAGAGCAAATCAAAATCATAGAAGAAGAAAAAAAGGCAAAACCAAACATGCATAATGAGAGATTGTAAGTGGCAAAACAGATTTCAAATATTTTGTACCATTGTTGAAAGTGGAAGAATAAAAATTGTACAGATCTGAGCAAGCATGTGGATATCAGGGAGATGAATTGCATTGGGAAATTCATCTGTGAGGGACCTCTCAAGAGTACTAAAGAGTAACGATGTCAGGCTGGAGACTAAGGTGCGACTGATCCAGGCTATAGTCTTTATAATTACGTGCTATGTATCAGAGAGTTGTACAGTGAATAGGGATGATAGAAAGATAATTGATGCCTTTGACCTGTGGTGCTGGAGAAGAGTGTTGAATATACCATGGACTACTAGGAGAACAAACAGGTTTGTCCTGGAGAGGGTGAAGCTGGAGTGCTCTTTGGAGTCAAGGATTCTGAAGCTTCATCTGACATACTTTGGACATGTTGCAAGAAGGGACTGGTCCTTGGAGAGGGACATCATATTTGGGAGAGTGGAGGGACGGCATAGGAGAGGAAGACCCTCGATAAGATGGATCAATTCAGTGATTGGAGTGGTGGAAATGAGTGTGTTTGAGATGGCGAGGTTGGCACAGGATAGAATGGCGTTTAGGGCGCTTGTACATAGGGTTGTTATGAGTCGCAAGCGACTCGATGGCACGTAACAACAACAACAAACCAAATTACATCAAAATGACTAAGAAGGATAAAAGAAAAATTGATGCCTTTGAGTTGTGGTGCTGGAGGAAAGTATTTAACATATCATGGATTGCTAAGATAACAAATGTGTCTGTACTGGAGAGCATAAAGCTAAGCTTTTCCTTGGAGGCAAGGATTTTGAAACTCCATCTCACATATTTTCTGTATGTTGCCAGTAGGGACCAATCCTTGGAAAAGGACGTCATGCTTGGAAGGGTGGAGGGACACACCAAGAGAGAAAGACCCTGGACGTGATGAATTGACACAGTAGCAGGGTAATGGGGGTAGGTGTGTTGGAAACAATTAAATTGGCTTGGGATAGAGCAGGGTCCAGAGCTGTTGTACATAAGGTCACTATGAGTCACAAGAGACTTGACAGCACATAATAATAACAACAGTATATACTAGTATGACTTTGTTGTTATGTACTGCTGAGCTGATAATAACTCCCAGTGCCTCTATACAGGACAAAGTAGAACAGTCCTAGTACAATCTTAAAGCATTTCTTAGGCCTTCCAGAAGCCAACTAGCAGGTCTTTTCTCCCAGGTAGCTGCTAATAGGCTCTAATTCTCAGTCTTTCTCTTAGCAGTCAACGTTTAACTGCTGCCTTGCCAGAGTTCTGTTGAGTCAAGGGAAAAGCTATGTAAAATAAGGAATGACTAGCATAACATTACTAATAAAAAGGAAGCCACAAGAAGTGTACAAGAGTTATAGATAACACTAAACAATTTTATAAGCAATCCTACATTATCAGTATACCGTGACTTGTATCAGCTATGGGATTTTCAATTGCTTCCTATGCATTTGAAAATTTGATACTGTCTATGGAAGATCAAAGTAGAATTGATGTCTTTAAATTGTGGTATTGGCAAGGTATAGTGAATATCCCAAGAACTCCCAAAAGAACAATCAAATCTATTTTGGAGAAAGTACAACCAAGGTGCTCCTTTGAGGCATGGATGGTAAAACTCATCATTCATATTTTAATCATTTAATCAAGAGATGTCAATCTGTGGAAAATAACATCATGCTGGGAATGGTTTTGTTATGTGCCATCAAGTCTTGTACAACTGGAAGCTGTCCTGTGAACAGATCTGATCTCTGTCCTACCCTGGGCCAACATACAATCACTGTGTTAATCCATCTCATTGAGGGTTTTCCTCTTCAACTGACCCTCCTCCACATTCCTAAGCACGATGTCCCTTTCCATGGATGTAGCCTTTCCTAACAACATGCCCAAAGTATGTGAGATGAAGCTTCCTCATCCTTGCTTCTAGGCACACTCTGTCTGTACTTTTTCCAAGATATATCTGTTTTGGGGGAGCAGTTAATAAGATATTCAGTACTATTCTCCAATACACAACTCAAAGTCATTAATTCTTCTGCCATCCTTATTCATTGTCCAGCTTTCAGATGCATAGCAGGTGATTGGCAAGATCATGGCTTATTTTAGGCACACCTTAAACTGATATCATTGCTGTTTGGGACTTTGGAGAAGTAGCAGCTTTCCCAGTGCTATACATCTCTTGATCTCCTGACTGCTTAAGTATCAAAGGTGTTAATTATAGGTCCGAGTAATATGAAATCATTGACAATTTCAGTCTCTTCTCCTTTTATCATGTTGTTGGAAAGGTGGAGGGTCAATAAAAGAGAGGAACAGCCTCAACAAAATGGAACAACATAATGACTGTAACAAGGGACTCAAATATATCAGTCATGACAAGGTTGGCACGAGGTTCAAATCTGCTGTTCATAGTGTTGCTAAGATTCATAGACAACTAGATGGCACCTAACACCACCACTACAATTTTGTCAGTAATAACAAACATTAATCTAAAAGTGGATACATAGACAGGTAAGAACAGGTATGGGTAAGTGAAAGGAACTGCACCAATGATCATTTGGGGGGGGAAATTGAAGTATCAATAACAGTAATAACCTCCACCTTTCATAACCCCATGACCATCCTTGCTCCAGGTCTCTCTCACTTTGCCCCAGCCCCACCTGGGACCTCTCCTTTCTTATCCCCACAAGTCATCAACCAAGAAAAGTCTCTCAGAACCTGCTCCTGCTCTGAGAGGGCCGGTGTCTGTCCCAGTTAGCACCCCAAGTATTTTGCTCTACTCTATGGAATCCAACCATTCCCTGATTGACATTTTTTTCCTATTTATTGTTTCCTGGGAATTTAGCATAGCATTCCACGGTAGGAATTCAATGTCTTCTTGTTAATAAATGAACAAGTCCTCAATCTCTGATCACTGGAAAGGGATACCTTGCATAACACAACAGAATACTGAAAGAGGAACCAGTGAAGTCACATTGGCATTCTGGATAATTGACCATCTGGGGAGTTGGGTATTCCCAAAAATTTAACAACTTGCTTTTGAGAGGTTTTGTGTTTTGGGGTTGTTTTTTTTGTTTTTTTTGTTTCTTGGTGGTTTGGTTGTTGTTGTTGTTTACTTAAGGTTTACAAATCATACTGACTTTTTAAAAATTAATTTTAGAGAAAGTTTACAGAGAATTAGGGTTTCCAGTCATTCATTGTTGCACTTTTCTCCCTGCCCACCCCTTTGCCCTCAATTCACAGTTCTTGAAAAGTAAAAGAAAAATGCTTTCACTGTTATACAATCCCTCCCCCAAGTCCAGTCCACTATGCAGCCTTCATTCTGAAATTCTGTAATGACAATAATCCCCAATCCCATATCCCTTTTAAACAGTTCTCTCCCTCATCTATTTCAATGCAGTATACATCATTCCTCCCCTCCTTTTCTGTCTTCCTTCAACCCCAATGGCAGTCCCATAGGGCAGTGGCCCTATGCAATATTTGTTCTTTTGTGACTGAGATATTTCACTCAGCATAATGTCCTCCAGGGTCATCCATTTTTAATAATATTTCATGAGTTCTTTGTTTTTCAATGTAGCATAGTATTCCATTGTGTGAATATACCACAGCTTCTCTATCCATTCATTTGTTGATGGGCGCTTGGGTTGTTTCCAGCTCTTTGCTATTGTGAACAAAGCCGCGATAAACATGGGTGTGCATATATCTGCTTGGGTCGCAGTTATGGTCTTTAGGGTAAATTCCCAGTAGTGGAATTGCTGGGTCAAATGCTATTTCTGTTTGCAACTTTTTGAGATAGAGCCAATACTGCCTTCCATAGTGGTTGCACCATTTTACACTCCCACCAACAGTGAATAAGGGATCCAGTTTCTCCACAACCTCATCAGCATTTGATATTTGCTGTTCTGTTAAATTTTGCTATTCTTACTGGGGTGAGATGATATCTCATAATTGTCTTAATTTGAATTTCTCTTAGAGTTAAGGATTTTAAACATTTCTTCATGTGTTTGTCATCTGAACATCTTTGGTGAAGTGTCTGTTCATATCCTGTGCCCCTGTTTCAATTGTGTTATTTATCCTTATCTTATTGTGGTGCATACTGACTTTTATTACAATAATTCATAGACATTTTGGCTTTTAACATTAACAATCTTTTATTGGATACTTATAGATTATATTAATCAATGATAACACAATATAATCCTTTATTGTACATTACCTTTCCTTCACCAAATTTATATGTTCCACTTTCCTTCTCTTCTCATCCAAAATCAATATTATCTGTGTGTAAACCATTCTTTAGCTATTTACAATAGTGGATAACTGACCATCAAAACAAATTTGAAAGCCTATAGCACTGACTATACATTCACTTGCGAGGACCTTGTCAAAGTATTATCTTGCAAGTGTAAAATGACTGTTTCTTGAAAAAGGTCAAATACCAGCAATTGCATATAACTGAATCTAAATGTATGCATTCTGTAATGCTCTGTATGGGAGAAAACCAACTCCCTAGCCTACTTTTCTATATTCTTTTACTCTAGCTGCTATAACATAATGCTTTCTTTATTATGGAGGAGGGGTAGGGTGAAATGGAATAGGGCAGTTCTTTTTTTTTCCCCTCTTGGCTTGTGCATTTATGAAATTCAGTGTAATTATCAATAGGTATATTTTTCCTTTTTTTTTTTTTTT
>NW_006399855.1:12621813-12627491 GCF_000299155.1 Elephantulus edwardii | reverse complement strand
CATTTGTCCCTTTGTGACTGAGATATTTCACTCAGCATCATGTCCTCCAGGGTCACCCATTTTGAATAATATTGCATGAGTTCCTTGTTTTTCAATGCAACGTAGTATTCCATTGTGTAAATGTACAACAGCTTCTCTACCCATTTGTTTGTTGATGGGCACTTAGGTTGTTTCCAAATCCTTGCTATTGTGAACAAAGCCACGATAAACAAGGGTGTGCATATGTTTGCTTGGGTGGCAATTCTGGTCTCTTTAGGGTATATTCCCAGTAGTGGAATTGCTGGGTCAAATAGTGTCTCTATTTACAACTTTTTGAGAAAACGCCACACCGCTTTCCACAGTGATTGCACCATTTTACACTTCCACCAACAGTGAATAAGGGTTCCAGTCTCTCCACAACCTCACCAGCATTCATTGCTTGCTGTTCTATTAAATTTTGCTAGTCTTACTGGGGTGAGATGATATCTCATAGTTGTCTTGATTTGCATCTTTCTCAGAGCTAGAGATTTTGAACATTTCTTCATGTGCTTGTTGGCCATCTGAATGTCTTCTTTGGTGAAGTGTCTGTTCATATCCTGTGGGAAGAGGGCAGTTCTTAATCAAGAACATCTTACTTTCTAACACTGAGAAGAATGAGAATCCCAGAACACTTAGCTGAGCCAATGTGAAACCTATACCTAGACAGGAGGCTGGTTTACAAACAGAGCAAGGGAACACTCTGTTGTTTGCTGTTGTTAGGTGTCATCGAGTCGAGAACGACTTATACCTACCCTATGAACAAAAGATCTGAACCCAGTCCTGTCCTGCACCATCCTCACACTTCCTGACACACAAGAGCCCATTCCAGCAGTCACCTTGTCAGTTCACCTGGTTAAGGGTTTTCCTCTCCTTCGCCAACCCTCCACCCTTCCCAACATCATGTCCATCTCCAAATAATAGCACCTCCTAGTAATATGTCCAACATATTTGAGGCAAAGCCTCATCATTCTTACCTCCAAGGAGCATTCTGGCTGCACCCTCTCCAAGACATATCTTAATTCTCTTGGCCACTCATGGGATGTTCAGTGCTCTTCTCCAACACCACAGCTCAAAGGCAACAATTCTTTTCCTATCATCCTTTTTCATTGTCCAGGTCTCGGATGCATAGCTAGTAATTGGAAAGACTATGGCCTGAATCAGATGCACCTTAGTCCTCAAAGTGACATCCCTACTCCTCAATAATTTGGAAAGGTCCTTAACTGCAGATTTTCCCAGTGCATTGTGTTTCTTTATTTCCTTACTGCTGGTACCAAGGGTGTTAATTGTGGATCCAAGTAAGATGAAGCTATTGACAGTTTCAATCTGCTCTCCATCCATCATGACACTGCCTATTGGTCCAGTGGTAAGAATCTTTCTTTTCTTGATATTGAGACACAAACCATACCGAAGGATGCATTCCTTAATCTTCTGCAACAAGTGCTTCAAGTCCTCCTTACTTTGAACAAGTAAGGTTTTGTCATTTGCATAACACAGGTTATTGATGAGTCTCTCTCCAATCCTGATGCCACATTCCTCTTCTTAGAGTCCAGCTTTTCGGATAATTAGCCCAGCATATAGATTGAGCAGGTATGGAGATAGAATACAATCCTGACATACTCTCTTCCCAATTCAGAACCATGCAGTGATCCCCTGCTCTGTTCGCACAAAAGCCTCCTGATCCAGGTATAGGTTCCACATGGGCACAATAAAGTGCTCTGGGATTTCCATTTTTCTCAATGTCAGCCACAACTAGTCATGGTCCACACAGTCAAACGCCTTTGCATAGTTAATAAAGCACAAATAGACATTCTTCTGGTACTCCTTACTTTCAGCCAGGATCCATCTGACATCAGCAATGATATTCCTAGTGCCACAGCCTCTTCTAAATCGCCCTTGAACTTGTGGCAATTCCCTATCTATGTACTGTTCCAGTAATTTTTTTAATGATCTTCAGCAGTAGTTTGCTTGCATGTGATATAAATGATATTGGTTGATAATTTCCACATTCAGTTGGATTACCATTCTTGGGAATAGGAACAAATATTAATATCTTCCAATCCATTAACCAGACAGCTGTTCTCCAAAATCCCTGACATAGCCTGGTGAGTGCATTCAAGGCTTCATCTCTTATTTGAAACAAATCAGTTGATATCCCATCAATTCCTGGGGCCTTTTTTTTTTGCCAATGTCTTCAATGCAACTTCCACTTCCTCTTCCCTTACCATTGGCTCCTATTCATATGGTACTTCTTGAAATTTTTCAGTGTCAATCAATTCTCTCTGATACAGTGACTCTGCATATCCTCTCCATCTTCTTTTGATGTTGCCTGGGTCACTCAATATATTGTCCATGGCATCTTTCAACATTGTGACATGAGGTTTAAGTTTGTTTTTTAGTTCTTTCAGCTTGAGAAACGCAGAGTGAGTTCTTCCTTTTTTATTCCCCAATTCCAGCTCTCTGCACATTCCACTGTAATACTTTGCTTTGTCCTCCTGAGCTGTCCTTTGAAACCATCTGTTCAGCTATTTCACTTTGACATGTTTTCCTTTAGATTTGGCTTCTTGATGTTCCAGTGCAATCTTTAGTTTCTTCTGACATCCATTTTGCTTTTCTTCTTTCTCCTCTGTTTTTGTAATAACCTTTTGCTTTCTTCATGGATGATATCCTTAATATCATCCCACAACTCATCTGATCTTCTATCCATGGTCTTTTGAATCATTGACTATGCATATGACAGCTGGCCAATGAATAAGGATGATAGAAGAATTGATGTCTTTGAGTTGTGGTGTTGAAGAAGAGTACTAAATATCCCATGGACTGCTAAAAGAATAAACAGATCTATCTTGGAGACGGTACAGCCAGAGAGCTTCTTGGAGGCAAAGACGAAAAAGCTTCATCTCACATACTTTGAACATGTTGCTAGGAGAAGCTATTAGTTGCAGAGGTCAGCAAAAGATAAGAAGACCCTCAATGAGATGGATTGGCACAGTAATTCAGTATCTTATTAAATATTTCTAAAAATTATGAAATAGAATTTTTTTAAGAATGGTGGCTAGAATCTTATTTTTATTTCATTATTTTCCACAGTGGTAACATTTTTATCCATTGGCTTCTCTTTCATCTATTTTATCTGAGTGAAAGTTTCTGAATTGTAATTGTTTTGATTCCATCATTCACAGACATTTTTTTTACACCATTATTACAATTGATTGGTATAATTAATTAATAATAATGTCTCATTGGAAGAAAGACGAACAATCCTTTACTGAGCAATTTGCAACCTCTAAAATCCTGCTGGAGGGTCAGCTATGAGTAACTTCCAACTTTGTGAGTGTTTAGAATGTAATCAAACATTTATTATGTATTGCCTTTATCTTCACTCAACTTACTAGTTTATGCTCCCTCTTCTTCACTTCTTATTTTGTTAATTCTCTAAGATTGATTCTGTCTGTATGTAAACTTTTCCTTACCTTTTCTTATTAGTGATCTTATACCAAAATTGTCCTTTTGTGACTGATTTATATCACTTAGCAAAATTAATTCTAGATTCATTCATATGCAGTATTTCACAAATTCTTGATGATTTATAAGCAATACATAATACTCTATTGTGTGAATATACCATGGTTTCATTAGCCATATGTTCAATGATAGATAATTAGTTTGTTTCCAACCCCAGTATTTTACATAATGCTCCAACAAACAATACTGCAGATATATAGATTTGTGTCACAACTCTTATTTCTTTAGGATATACACCTAGCAGTGTCAAATTGTTTCTCTAGTGGCTGAACCATTTCACATTCCACCAGCAGTGTATGAGATGAAAATCTTTCCACATTTCTTGCCAGCATTTTTAGTCATTTTGATCCCTATGTGCTTTCTCTAGCAAGGCCCACATATACAATCATGGTTTATGTTGTTGAAAAATATTTCTAATCAGTTGTTATGCGTCAGAGAGTTGGACAATGACTAGGGAGGATAGAAGGAGAATTGATGACTTTGAGCTGTGGTGCTGGAGAAGAGTATTGAATGTACCATGGAGTGCTAAGAAAACAAACAAGTTTATCCTAGAGAGGGTTAAATCTGGCTGCTCCTTGGAGGCAAGGATTCTGAGGTTTCATCTGACATACTTTGGACAGGTTGCAAGGAGGGACCAGTCCTTGGAGAGTGACTTCATGCTTAGAAGAGTGAAGGGACAGCGCAAGAGGAGAAGACCCTCTATAAGGTGGATTGATTCAGTGACTGGGGTAATTGGGGTGGGTGTGTAGGAGACAGTGTGATTGGCACAGAACAGAGCAGGGTTTAGGGCTGTTGTACATAGGGTCGCTATGAGTCGCAAGTGACTTGATGGCACATAACAACAACAACAACAGTTCATTGGTCTTAAAATATTCTATCAGATAGTATATTTTCCAATTACAGATTTTCTTTCCCAACTTCACATTCTATTCAGCAGTAAATTTCAGTAGATCTTAACTATATGTTTGACCAGTTTCCAACTGCAGATGTGTTAAAAAATTTATTTCCTTTCTTTGTATGATCTTTTAAAAGCCATAATTCTTTATATACCAAATAGATCTATATATTCCATGGGTTGGTTTTTTTTTTTTCATTGCAATACACTCCACTCTACACTTACTGGCTAAAAAATATTCTTTCCAATGTACTAACCATAAATCAGAGAATTGTTGACCTAATGCACTACATGCTATGATATTAAATGAAAGGTTATTTTTTCAAGTCTACTAAACAAAGAAGAAATCTCCTGTTATTATGATTTATACCTCAATGGAGAGTCAGAATCTACTCAATGCCAGTAGGTTCATTTGTTTTGGATTTGTAGTCACTGGTTGCCATATTTAGTTGTCATCCACTCCTGCTTTGACTCATGATGACCTTATGTGTAAGAGAATGACAAATTGCACAGTACTACTCCATTTAAAAAAAACCTTATTATGAATCCATTATTTTGGCTATTGGATCAATGATGTTTTTCTTAGTTTTCTTTGACTATTTTATCATGCATGATGTCATTTTCTAGATATTGGGACATGACCAAAGTAAATTAAAGCATCGCCACCCTCATGTCTAAGGGACTTTCTGGCAATATTTCTTCTAAGATTGATATGTTTGTTCTTTGGACAGTCTATGATATATTCAATATTTTTTCACCAACATCAGCAGATCAATTCTTATGCTTTCCCTTTTTACCCAAATTTTGCATGCATATGAGGCAATTGAAATAGTTATTCTTTATTTAGCTTACCTTTTTTCTATTATAAATAACAATATTGTTTTTATCATCTTGTATAACACGGTATGTTTATTTCTTCAAAGGTAGGTTCTCAAATATAGTAGTGCTAAACAAGAGCTATTTTCAAAGGTTTTGACAGTATAAAACTTAACTGTCATCAGTTGATTCTGATTCATAGTAACCCTTCATGGGTTTTGAGATTGTAAATCTTAACCATAAGAGACTAGCTTTCTCCCATGGTGGCTTTTAACACTTGGAAAGGAGACTTTTGGTTATCACTGCAACCAGCAATCTTGTTAAAATGTAGGACATATAGAATAATGTTGTTGTTGTTGTTACGTGCCGTCGAGTCGTTTGCGACTCATAGCGACTCTATGCACAACAGCCCTAAACCCTGCTCTAT